>NW_020622713.1:7083228-7416471 GCF_003573695.1 Papaver somniferum
CCTGGCTCAGTGTTAATAAGCCTTTGTAAACAGATCCGTAACTTCCGACTCCCACTAAATTTTCTGATGAGAACCCATCAGTTGCTTTAAGAAGATCTTTGTATGAGACCTTTCGAAATTTATCATCCACAGGAGTTTTTAAAGACGAAGAACGGATTGTTGTTTTTCTCCTCCAAAACCATATGACAAAGGAGCCCAGGAAAATAACAAATATAACAACTCCAAATATTATTAGAAGAAGTCTCTTGAGATAAAATTGCTTGCTTTGCTTTTTGGAACCAAATCTCGGGCAACTCCGTAGCCGCAGGATGGGAATTCCTCCACAGAGCTTATCGTTTCCGTCGACCGAGAATGCACTGATATTCTTGAATACCCCTAATTTTGGTACTTTGCCTTCCAAGTCATTTGAAGACAAATTTAGATACACGAGGGAAACAAAGGACTGAAAATACTCCGGAATTGACCAGACAAGTTATTGCCTGAGAGGTACAAGTATTCAATTCCCGTTAAACTTTTTAAAGATGGAGGAATGACCCCTTCGAATAAGTTGCCATCTAGATAAAGCTCTCGTAAACCAAGGAAATTCTTGAAAGAACTCAGAATTTTTCCTGATAGTTGATTATTTGATAAGTCGAGGGTGACAATCTTTACCAAGTTACTAATCTCTGAAGGCAAATCACTAGTTAAGTGATTCGAGGATAAGTTCAGCGTATCTGACAGTGACGAAAGACCAATGAGTTGTTTTGGTATAGTACCAGTAAGTTGATTTTCAGAAAGGTCCAAGTATTGCAGTTTATGACAGTTGCCAAAATTTGACGGAATTCCACCTTGCAATCTATTTCCAGAGCTATTACAAATGTTTGATGGGATTTTTCCAGAGAATTGGTTACCCCAAATATTTAAAGATATTAATTTGGGAAGTTTTCCTATGGAAACAGGAATACTTCCGGTTAACCGGTTATCTTCTATGCCTAATCCGTTTAGGCTGACAAGGTTCTCAGTTCCGGGAGGAATTTCCCCAAATATAGTGTTTCCCCCGATGTACAAAATGGTAAGCTTTGTCGAGAGGTTGGTTATGGAAGCTGGCAGCTGGCCGGTTAAATTATTCAGAGTTACAGAAAATACTTCTAGGTGACTGCAATTTGATAGTGAATTAAAAAAGCTTAGGTCACTTTCTTCACCACCTCCAAAATGATTTCTTTCAAAATTTGCTCTGATAAGACCGTCCAGGGTACCCAGTTTAGGCACAGGTCCAGTAAACTGATTATCAACGACATCCAGGTTAGATAATTTGGAAAGATTGGATATCGTATAAGGAAGCACACCGGATAATTTATTCCCACCTATAAAAAATGTTTCGAGTCTAGGGAAAGCAGTTCCAATACAGGGTGGAATGGATCCATGGAGTTTATTAGAGCTCACAGCAAAAACAATGATGGAAGAGATGTTAAAAAGTTGTGGTGGAATGGTTCCTGGAAATTTATTTACTGCGATACAAGAAAAGAATAATCTTGATAACTGGCCAAGCTCGGATGGAATGTTTCCACGTAGCTTGTTGAGTGCTAGATCAATTTCAGCGAGAACCGAAAGGTTTGAAAGTGAAACCGGGATGGTTCCTGAAAAGTTATTTTTACGGAAACTAATAGAAGATAATCTTGATAAATGGCCAAGCTCTGATGGAATGTTACCGTGTAAATTGTTGTAATTTAGATTAATATGAGTGAGAAAGGAAAGGTTTGAAAGTGAAACCGGGATGGTGCCTTCGAGGTAGTTTCCCCGGAGGTATAATCTTTGAAGCATAGATAGGGAACCAAGTTCGACGGGAATTCCTCTTGTAAGTGTATTATTTGCCAACCCAAGTAATTGAAGTCGACGTATTAAAGTCTGCGGGCATCCAACTCAAAATCAATTGGCAATGAGTGGAGAGGCCCTAATAGATTATAAACCGCAGGATCTTAAATAATCCAATCATGTGGGACTAATAATCTCAAAACGCTCCCTCACGTGTAGTCTCGGCGTGTCTTACAAACACGTGGACAATTAAATCGGGTGACGCAGAGTAAAGGTGTGGTCAACTGACTCGACACAAATAGCCTGCTCTGATATCATATTAAAGTATGCGGGCATCCAACTCAAAACCAATTGGCAATGAGTGGAGAGGCCCTAATAGATTATAAACCGCAGGATCTTAAATAACCCAACCATGTGGGACTAATAATCTCAACACGCCCCCTCACGTGTAGCCTCGACGGATCTTACAAACACGTGGACAATTAAATCGGGTGACGCGGAGTAAAGGTGCGGTCAACTGACTTGACACAAATAGCCTGCTCTGATACCATATTAAAGTATGCGGGCATCCAACTCAAAACCAATTGGCAATGAATGGAGAGGCCCTAATAGATTATAAAACGCAGAATCTTAAATAACCCAACCATGTGAGACTAATAATCTCAACACGACGTAAATGACCAATTTCTTGTGGAATTTCGCCTGTGAAGTTATTATCATACAAGATGAAAGATTTTAAGAAAGAAAGATTTCCTATATGTGGAGATATTGAACCTTCCAAACTCATAGAGTGTAGGTTCAAGCATAGGACCCTGCTTGGATGCTGACGGCTGCATATAAATCCTCTCCAATTGCTGCAGTGAGACGATTCGTTCCACGAATTTAGTGCTCTCAATGGGTCATTTATGTTCTCTTTAAAATCAAGTAAAGCTCAGCGATCAGTGTCGGCTATGAGATACTGTGACGTAGGTAGGCAGTTCAAGGAGGATAAAACAAGGGTGACATAAATGATGAGTATGAAGCTCCTCTTATGAAATTCCATTGATGCACCTTATTTGTAATGAAAAGCTTATGCGATACCAAAAATAAATTTAAGGTTCATCAAAAATATGTTAGGTGTTTGAGGAGAATCAGATGTGGATGAAGAATATATAGAGGAAAGAAGAAGAATATCTTATTAGAAGATTCGAGTACAAGTATGACAAAACTTCCTTTATATACAACCCTAGGAATCTAGTTGGACCGCACATCCAACGGGCCATAGGCCCTGTAACACTCCCCCTTGTGCGGTTCAATAACAAAACTTTATACATAGTGCTTCACATGTAGTTCTTCAAATGTTTGTCTCCTGGCTTGTGACAAAATCAATTGCCTCATTAAAACTTGGACACGGAAAAACCCAGTGGGATAAAACCTTGGTACAACTCTTCACATGTAGTACTTCACATGTTGTCTCTTACTTTACATGTAGTTCATCACATGCAATACGATCTTCACAAATCGATGAGTCTAAGTTAATTTTCTCGTTAAAACTTCGTCAGGCTAACCCATAGGGACAAAACCTGGACTAAAGGAAAAGAGTACAACATTAAGTGAACTTAGAACATAGTAGGATGCGTATACGTTGCCTCATTAAAACCTTGACAATGAAAACCCAGTGGGATAAAATCTCGACGAAGGGAAAAGAGTACAACGTGACAGATGCAAGTAAGGGTGATCCGTTGTAAATGATCACTTTGCTCCGTTGAAGTTGACTAGTCGCTTCACAACTCCTGAGGAATAAAATCCTTGTAGTAAGGACAATAGTCTTAGCTGGGAAATTACATTCCCGGTGTTTGTTGTTGTCTCATTAAAAACCTTGTCGAGTAACAAAACCTTGTGGTAAAAAGTAACCTCGGTGAAGGAAAATAGTTCAACACACCATTAGATGCTCCCCCTGATGTAGGAAATTTTTCATTAGTCTAATGTAGTAAAAAGGAGTTTGTCACACTTTATTTTGGTGACTTGAATGTTTATAAGACCACGTTGTTGATTCTGGAAGTTACATTGCTTAACAGACTATCGCGTTTCATTTCTTTGATTCAGATATTTTCAGTAATATCAACGACGATCTTTATGTCTTCAACATTCAACATAGTTGATGTTTTTAGTGTTGCCTCGCTAAAAACCTTTTCGAGTAACAAAACCCTTTGTGAAAGACTATTCTCGCTCGAAGGGAAAAAGAGTACAACACAACTTCACTTTCGAAGTAAAATATGTCGACATCATATCCTTGGATCCTCCCCCTGATGTCGGCATCTCCCCCTGATTACTTTCAGAGTTATTCCAGATAGTTCCTTTAGTCATGTACTTTTCAAAACTGAATATCGGTAATGACTTAGAAAATAGTCAACCATATCTCCCCCTGATTACTTTCGTTAGAGAAGAGATTATTGTTCCTTCATAATCAACAACTTTTAGATTGTACTTTCATTAGCATTCCTTTTTATATCTTTGTAGGGATAAAACAAACTCATGTCAATGGTTACTTTTAAGTACATGATTACATTCATTGTACATTCCAATGACGTTGCGTTGGCATTGAGCTATATCTAGCCAACAAGTTCCCTGAGGATGTAAAATTTAATCGAGTATATTACTATACTAAGTACAACAATGCGTATATTGTACTTAGATATGAGAATTTCATCCCCAACACATCTTCGTCATCTTCCTTTAGACGAAATGGTCACTTACTTACGTTTGAAACTCGACTAATCATGAGAGTGCTGTCAGGATGCATGTCTTTATTAAATTGCCTGACAACTTTATACATATGCAAACTGGTGGAATGATATACCACAATCTCAGTATTCAGTCGAGATTTCCCAGATTTTTCATTTCAAATTCGGATTTCAAATAGCTTTTAAGGTCTCTTATTACATCAAGAGTAGCATCATGTCTGTGCCATCGACATAGATAGCTACAATTCCAAATCAGGAACTTTCTTGTGAATACACAAGGAAAAATAAGTTATTGTATATCCCCTCCAAATCAATTTCCACTTAGACGGGTATACCACATCCGCCTGATTACTTCAATCTATAAGTGAGCGTTCTATCTAACTGTAAACGCACTCTGTGGTTTAGAGTCACTTGATTTGGGAAACAAAAGGATATCAAGTACTTTTGTAAATATCTATTATCTTTTGATTCTTTCAGAGATACGTAATAACCACATACATATGCTGCATTTCAAGTCCTTTTGAAATTACCAAACTAACTAAGTAGCGGAACGTTATAAAGTTCATTACAAGAGGATAATTCCAGGGCTTTGTGAGAAACCTTGCGCCACAAGGAGAATCTTGATACTTTGAGACTTCATTATTCCCACTATGATCTATGACAAATAATCATGTATGTCCCATTGGCTTTACACTTGGTTGGTTAGCACTGCCACACCAAAGACCCGTACATCTGCCAAAGAACTAAGTTATACATGGATTGTGTAGGCCAAATATGTCATTTATTTGAAATTAATCAAAATAAAGCATGGTTCGATCTCATTGTGCTCTACTTATAGAGATACTATTTATGGATTATATCATCACTGTGCACGCATGATCCTTCCATTGACTCATGTGCATTCTCATAATCCGTTAGGATTTCATTGTTCTCTAGAATCATTTAAAACTTCGGAGTGTCCTCCAGTTTGATTCATGGACATATGCAAAGACAATCTTATGAGATGATTTCTGATGATATAAATAAGTTGTGCCTTACTCACCTACTTCCTTTCTAGGTGAGGATTGATCGGACCAAATGGTGTCTCCAACTTCCTTTATGGAGCCACGGCCTCAACCACACTTCCACTAAGTGTAATTGCAACACCCTAGTCTATGGTACGTGTATATCCCATATTGAGGATTTGTAACCTTGCAGGTAGGTTTGCAGCTGGTATTTGTAATCTCATCACTTTCGCGACATCAGTGTACATTCTGAAAATCGATTATTCTTTGTCACTTCACATTTGGATTTGTGTAGTACAAGAATCAATATGAGACACAGTAGGAACACACCACGACAATTCTTGTCGTTCCCTTAGAAAATACTTTTCCTTATCTCCCCCTAACGACAGGAAGACTGTCTCATTAAAGTGATAACTCGCAAATCTAGTGGTAAGAGATCTCCTGCCAAAAGGTTTAAAATGCGGACAATTGTTGGAAATTCTTGTCCAACATAGTCACTTAATCATTTTGTTGACCCATCATAGTACGATGTGGAGTCGTAACGGCACATATATAGTGCAACCAAAATTGCGTAAGAACAAAAAAATATCAGGCTTATATCCAGTTACCAACTGGTACGCAAAAAATGGTTGACCAATTGCGGGTCTAAAATGAATAAGTGAAGATGCATGTAATATTGCGCATTCCCCAAGTAGTTAAAGGTAGGCTTGTACGCATAAGTATGCCTAAGGCACCATCTGTAACCTTTGACGATGGCTTTTGTAAGACCATGAATTATAAGATGCTCTACACTGATCCTATTAAACGTGCAATACCCATCAAGTCCTTTTGATGTGCACTAGCTAGCATTTTTAAGGGGTGGTGAGCCCTTATATGTATAATATGTGCTAGTAGTTTTCCAAATGCAAAACTTCTTGGGAACTATAACTAGTGCAAAGTGTCAAAACATTCATCAGAGTCATAAGTCACTTTAATGGTCCGCATTCTGCATGAATATTTTTCTAACTTTCACCTTGTTTTGTTTGTAATATGGATTGTTTACCATTTGCATCTTAGGATGGTATCGATCCTGTTTTACTGAAGACTTTGTGAAATGAGTGATACGCTCTCTTACTTAAAAGCATAATGGTGTGTGTGTGTGTGTGTGTGTGTGGGGGGGGGGGGGGGGGGTTGTGCATCTAGTAATTTAAAAAACACTTATTGAGAAAATATATTTCCTTCCAAATATATTAGAGACTATAAAATATGCAAACAATTACATTCTCATCATTGTGATATTCCACATGATATCCATTTGCACGGGCTACTTGGGAAATTAACAAGGTGTGATTATCTCTCGGTACATCTAGAGATTTTGCAACATCTTTGTTCTATCTTGAAAACAAATTTTAAGCGCTCGATGATCCAATCCTCGTAGTCACATTAGTGGAAGAAAAACTATGAGTTGGACATTTGGGTCTTGACAGTTTTAATAAGTGGTGTGGCCTTATTACGTAATAAAAGTGGGATTCAACTCAAGTACTTTAGACTGAATATATATTACGTTTCACCCAATATATCTCAAGTGCTTTAGAGAATTTTTGTCTCGTGTTTTCATTCCATAGGTGCAGATATTGGATCTAGTTCAACTGAATAAGATAGTCAATTGGCCCAGCAAAGTTCTTGTTGCCATTAAAGTTGATGTGAAAATTGGTTGCTACTATGATACACACATTACATTGTATATATCAACACAATGACCAGGTGCATTTCATACTCTTTCATTTATGATAGGAGCTAGAATTACATCTTAGCTTCATCCCATATTCAGCTGATACCTGTACTTTGGTGTCATTACTACTGGGAAAAAATACATCTTTGTCTCATGATATATATGTTCCTTTTCACATGCTTTATATGAGTCATTACGTCTAACCTTTATTACTTCGGGGTTCTTTCCATTTTCAATTTTGCTACATTTAGCTTAATTTGAGAAGTTTCTTTAGCTCAATAGGCCAAGAGAATCTCACTACACATGTCAACCAATTACTTTAGGTTGAGTAGATTAATAAAGATAGTTCTCTTGTTGTCATATTTCAACATATACCGGTTCGTTAGTATCATGGATGAAGTAGCAAAATGAAAATTTTCTGACTTATATCACTATTTGTGAGTTCTTCCACAAAAATTGGAATATATGTGATTTTATTTGCAACGTATCTTGTGAAAATACCGACTCTTAATAGTCGAGCCAGTGGATTGCATCCCACGGAACATTTCAAATTTGGAAAGAAAATATCAAGTACACAATAATGATGCTCAAGTACTTCTAAACCCCAAATAAATACATTGGAATTGAGTTGGTACAACCAATTAAACAAAAGACACCATTCAACTATACCCAATATCATATTCATGAGAACAAATAGCATTAAGACCAAAATTCTTAATGATTGAGATCAATAAAAATAATTTAAATTGACCGTTTATATGCTGTGGACTTATTTTAAAACAAAAATTAACAAAACTAGGCATATTCTAAAAATAAATAAATAAGCCTAGCGAGTAAATAAGCTCGCGTTATAGTTACATACCTCAAAATTCGCGTTATATACACAAATTCAGAATGCCCTTGGTCGCGCACAGCCCAAAAACATAATAGAACATGACATTCTCTGGAACAGGGCTTAACAGGTCGGGATTGACTAGAACAGGGCTGACCGGGTCGGATCGGAGTTGACCGGGTCGGGTCAGACAGAGTCGGGTTACACAACTAGCGCACAGTTACCCGGCTTCTCTTCTACTCGGACTTTCCTTTCCCTGATTTTCCGCCTATCTCAATCTAGAAGAAGATCGCAAACCATTAATCAAAATAGTTCATGATGAATAGTAAATATATTAGAGACTATAAAATATGCAAACAATTACATTCTCATCATTGTGATATTCCACATGATATCCATTTGCACGGGCTACTTGGGAAATTAACAAGGTGTGATTATCTCTCGGTACATCTAGAGATTTTGCAACATCTTTGTTCTATCTTGAAAACAAATTTTAAGCGCTCGATGATCCAATCCTCGTAGTCACATTAGTGGAAGAAAAACTATGAGTTGGACATTTGGGTCTTGACAGTTTTAATAAGTGGTGTGGCCTTATTACGTAATAAAAGTGGGATTCAACTCAAGTACTTTAGACTGAATATATATTACGTTTCACCCAATATATCTCAAGTGCTTTAGAGAATTTTTGTCTCGTGTTTTCATTCCATAGGTGCAGATATTGGATCTAGTTCAACTGAATAAGATAGTCAATTGGCCCAGCAAAGTTCTTGTTGCCATTAAAGTTGATGTGAAAATTGGTTGCTACTATGATACACACATTACATTGTATATATCAACACAATGACCAGGTGCATTTCATACTCTTTCATTTATGATAGGAGCTAGAATTACATCTTAGCTTCATCCCATATTCAGCTGATACCTGTACTTTGGTGTCATTACTACTGGGAAAAAATACATCTTTGTCTCATGATATATATGTTCCTTTTCACATGCTTTATATGAGTCATTACGTCTAACCTTTATTACTTCGGGGTTCTTTCCATTTTCAATTTTGCTACATTTAGCTTAATTTGAGAAGTTTCTTTAGCTCAATAGGCCAAGAGAATCTCACTACACATGTCAACCAATTACTTTAGGTTGAGTAGATTAATAAAGATAGTTCTCTTGTTGTCATATTTCAACATATACCGGTTCGTTAGTATCATGGATGAAGTAGCAAAATGAAAATTTTCTGACTTATATCACTATTTGTGAGTTCTTCCACAAAAATTGGAATATATGTGATTTTATTTGCAACGTATCTTGTGAAAATACCGACTCTTAATAGTCGAGCCAGTGGATTGCATCCCACGGAACATTTCAAATTTGGAAAGAAAATATCAAGTACACAATAATGATGCTCAAGTACTTCTAAACCCCAAATAAATACATTGGAATTGAGTTGGTACAACCAATTAAACAAAAGACACCATTCAACTATACCCAATATCATATTCATGAGAACAAATAGCATTAAGACCAAAATTCTTAATGATTGAGATCAATAAAAATAATTTAAATTGACCGTTTATATGCTGTGGACTTATTTTAAAACAAAAATTAACAAAACTAGGCATATTCTAAAAATAAATAAATAAGCCTAGCGAGTAAATAAGCTCGCGTTATAGTTACATACCTCAAAATTCGCGTTATATACACAAATTCAGAATGCCCTTGGTCGCGCACAGCCCAAAAACATAATAGAACATGACATTCTCTGGAACAGGGCTTAACAGGTCGGGATTGACTAGAACAGGGCTGACCGGGTCGGATCGGAGTTGACCGGGTCGGGTCAGACAGAGTCGGGTTACACAACTAGCGCACAGTTACCCGGCTTCTCTTCTACTCGGACTTTCCTTTCCCTGATTTTCCGCCTATCTCAATCTAGAAGAAGATCGCAAACCATTAATCAAAATAGTTCATGATGAATAGTTACATACTCAGTACGAGACAAATCAAAATAGTCTCTGATAGTACGAAAATAATAATCAAAAATAGTTCTTGATTACAAACAATTATAATCAAATAAGCCCTAATTAGTACGAAATAATCCCTGATGGGATTTGCATACATACAAGTTACGCAAGACAAATTACTGCATACATCAAATCAAATTTTCATCATGCACTTAATAGATCTAAATACAGAGATACCATTAAATCAGTTTTCACCCACGAATTAACCCATGATCAGATCCATTTTCAACACAAATTTAATAATTCCAATCAAATTGATATGCAAACACAAATTGAATAATCTCAATCAAATTGGGTATGCAAAAATCAAAAACTAGGGGGGAAAAATATTAGGAGAAAATTGATCCAACTTAGCTGATTTGATTCCATTGATTTCAATATTAGCTTGACGATTCAATCTAGCTCTGCGCCATAGCTTCATGCAGTTGATCAAAAGAAGGAAAAATAAATCGTGACTGATAACGTGTTTGAGAAGAATCAGATGTGGATGAAGAATGTGTAGGGGCAAGAAGAAAAATATCTTATTAGAAGATTCGAGTTCAAGTATGACAAAGTTTCTTTTATATAAAATCCTAGGAATCTAGTTGGACCGTACATCCAACGGGCCATAAATCCTGTAACATTAGGATAATCTTACTCATCTCGCAAAGCAGGTTTTATAAGATACAAAAAGAGGAGAAGTAAATACAAAGGAAGTCCTTGCCATGATTAAGTAGGCCAAAAATTCTGATTTGGGAAAAAAACGAAAAGACAAATATTGAGAACAAAGGGAAATCTAAAGAAAAAAAAGCAGAAATCTTAGTATTGATTGGATTGATCGATCTTTCTACAGGCATGCTAAATGAAATAGTAACAACGATAATTATATATACTTGAGATCTTAATTTTTTTACCCACTTTCTATGATAGTGGAGCTCATAGTGGAGAACTATCTTACCAATCCATCAATAAAGGAGTAATGTTACGGTGAATAGGTTTTTACCTGTTGGAAAACTATCAAAGTCTTTCCCTCAGTTCATTTGGTGCAATCAAATTAAGTCCAGTGTAAACCAACTGGCCGATATTATAAGATTAAATCATGACCATCTAAATTATGTACAAATGATCTTTATGGTTCCATTTTATAATCAAACCAGAAACAAACCTGGTCCAGACTGACAAAGAGAAAAAAAGCTACCCGAAGACCCACAAACCAACCGAAAAACCCAAAACTAAAAAAAAAAACTTATTTTAGACGTTTGGCTTTAGTTTGACGTTACCAAAAAAATCGAAACCCCAAAAAATATAAACAAGCAAAATTTAAAACCGAGAACTAACACCGAAAGTACCAATTAAAAGTACAATAATATGTAACCAACTTTAAATACTTCCTCCCTTCCATTAAAATTGACCTATTTATTTAAATTTCATAAATAAACAAGGGCATAGAGGATCGGCGATTGATGAGCCAACTCATCCTCGAACTGGTTCTTCATACTTTCTTTGATTCATGTTAGTTTTTCATGATTTAATCTTCTATTTTGATGATGTTCTTATCGTGTTTACATTCTATACTCCATTAAGGCTTGTGGAACCACTATAATGGAGTTTTTTTTTCTGGTTTTTCTTTTCATGTCAAGTCAAAACACTATTTTTTAAGTTCGAAAGCTTAATTTTTCTTTTTTACTCTTCTTTTTTTATAATGAAATCTCTTCACTGTTTTCAGTTCATTCTAATGGGAAACTAGTTTTGCTGGCCCTCTAACTTTTTGTGGGATCCTGTGGTGGCATTATATTCAAGATGTGGGACGTTCTTAATCCAAAAACAGTGGTGTTGAAAAAAACAAAGCTTGCAGCAATGGTGCTAACCATCATCTCTATGTTGATCCATATCAGTAGTATACATCTAGGGAATTCCTTCGATCAAACCCAATCACAATCTTCTAGATATCATCATCGTAACCGATTTGCAGTAGAGAACCTCCATTGCCAAAACTTTCAAATTCAAAAATTACCTCCTAAACTATTGCGTAAGAATAACCGTAATTACGACCTTGACTATGACTCAGAAATTCTTTCCTTGTTTGAAAGATATATCATAGCTCATACAAATCCTTTTCAACTAATTACCAGAGATTTCGATCATATATCTAGGAAGGAAGATTTTTTACTAAGGAAAGCTTACAGCTGTCATGAGAAAGGTTGTTTAAATACTCTTATAGATCAGTTTCAATACTTTTTATCTCAATCCTTGCATAAAGCAGACTTTTACAAACAAGTGAAAGCAAAGAACCCTAATATGGCTTCCTCTTCTGATAATCAACTGACTCAATTATCAAGACAGCTCAGGAAAGCAAACATTGAACTACCAGAAAGAAGGAGAGTTATTGGAGCCACACAAGTTGTTCAAGATGCTGCTGATGAATGGACTTTTGGAATACTAGGAAAACTCATGTGGAAGCATAAGATCAATATGAGAACTATTCGAGAAGATATCAACTCACTTTGGAGAAGTTACAGAAACAAGCAGATCCGAGTTATGGGTCATAACCTTATACTTGTGAGACTCTACTCAGAGGAAGAAAGAGATACGATTATTCAAAATGGTCCTTGGATTGTGGGTGAGGCACTCTTTGCTGTTCAAAAGTATACTAATGGAATTCCTATTTCAGAGTACAAGTTCATTCACCAGATCTTTACTATTCATTTCAAATACCTGAACTTAGAACACTTAAACAGTTTGGTTGTGGATGAAGCTATTGGTTTTATGGGGAGAAAGATTTCTACACATCCACCAAACTGCTAACCTAGATATGGAAACACTGTCAAAGCAAGGTTGGAAATCAGTCTTACAGAGTCGTTGCATAAGGGTGGATGGTGGAATATAACTACAAATGAAAAAGTTTGGATCAGATATCATTGGGAGTTGCAGCCAAAGAAGATCTGTGATAAGTGATTTGTCATTGATCATAATGACAATAAATGCTTTCATACTTCCCACCTGTTATTTCTTGATAGCTTGTATGAGGAAGAATATGATGAATACCTAAGGAATGAAGCAGATGTTTATGAAGGAAATGATGAAAGGAGCATGGATAATAATCTTGAGGCGGAGATGAATCAGATGAATGCAGCTGAGGAAACTGGAGATGAGCCTAGACAACCGAAAAGATTGAGAAATTCTATTTTCAATAATGAACCATTAATGAACCCTCACAATATTCATGTCCAGCCACCAAATACCAATGAAAACACCAATACTATTGTTATGGAAAACCATAATAACTCGATGATGGAAGCAGACGGATCAGGAACTAACACAGCTGAAACCACAAATATCAGTCAAGACATGGCCATGCAGGTAATTTCAATTCTTTCCCAACAAGCAACCTTAATTTCTCCTTCTAGTGCAAGTTTTAGTAGTTATCATTCTTTTACTGCTTATACTTTTTGCAAAAACAAATTTAACCAAATGCGAATCATTTCCTGGAATTGTAATGGCTATGCAACTAAGGATACTAAAAATTATTTATCTGACATTAATAAGATGCTTCAACCTGACATTATTTTTTTGCAGGAAACAAATTAGGATTGATTCAGATAAAATCCTTAGGCATGTTAGACTACTTGGTTTTGCTAACAATTTTTATGTTGCATCCATAGGAAGATCTAAGGTCATTTGTTTACTTCGGAAAGATGGATTCCAATTTTATATTATTCATCATAATAGAAATATGATTCACTGTCTTGTTAAAAGTGATCCATCTAAGCCAAGATGGCTACTTTCTTGCGTTTATGGGTCTCCATACCCACAAGAGAGAAAATAACAATGGACTTTTATTAAGAATGTTTGTGAAACTTTTAATATAGATGCTCCTTGGATCCTTTTAGGTGATTTAAACATCACCATGCATGCTGAGGAAAGAGCAAATAGTGCTAGCTCTTCATCTAAAACCTCTAAGATAGTTCAACTCATTCAAAGTATTGCCTTATCTGATCTAGGTTATCATGGAAGTCCATATACCTGGACTAGTAGTAAAAATGGTACTGGTAGAATCAAATAAAGATTAGATAGAGCTCTTATAAACCCTGACTGGTTATTATCTTTTCCAGATGTCATTCTTAAGCACTTGCCTTTTCTTGGCTCTGACCATTGCCCAATCTTTTTATATTTCCATCCTAATGAGACTATCAAGTCCAAAAACTGGAAATCTTTTGAGTGTTGGCTCAGAGAAGTTTCTTGTAAGGACCAAATAAGTAACTTTTGGTCGAAAGATGTTCATGGCTCTGCTGCTTTTAGGCTAGATAAAAAACTAGATATCACTAGAAGGGATCTGTCTAAATGGAATAGAGAAACTTTTGGTAACATTCATGATAATATTAAATTTCTTCAGGATAAGTTAACTAATGTGCAACAAACAAATCCTAGTGATGACATCATTTCTCAAGTCAGGCAGATTGAACATGAAATTAATGAATGGCATGCATGTGAAGAAGAATTCTACAAGCAGCAATCAAGAGATACAATGTTTCGAGAGGTTGACCAAAATACAAAGTACTTTCATCAGCAAACAAACAGATAAAAGTCAAGAAATCGCATTGAATCACTTCTCAAACCAAATGGCAGCTGGTGCAGTGGCAGTACAAATCTTGAAGACTTGCTCACCTCTCATTTCAGCAACATAATGAGCACATATGATCCAACTAATAATGAAGAACTATTTGGCTTATTACCAAGATGTATCACAGAATCTGAGAATGATGCACTTACCAGAATTCCAGATGAGACAGAAATATACAAAGCCTTACACAGTATGTAACCTTGGAAAGCACCGGGACCGGATGGTTTTCCTCTAGGTTTTTTCCAGTCTCAATGGGGAACTACTAAAGAAGATGTTATACAAACGATTCAAAGATTTTTCACCAGTGGGAGGATGTTAAGGAAGATGAATAAGACTAATCTTTTCTTAATACCAAAAGTTCAGCTACCACAAGCACCAAACGACTATAGGCCTATAGATTTATGTAATACCACATATAAGCTGATTACAAAGATTATGGCAACGAGATTGAAGCCATAATCTACATACTTCGATACTTCATGCAACAAAAAAGAAGAATACGACATGGGCATGGCAAAGCATTTTTGGTGAAATAAGATTCGTTCAAAAACACAGCTTCTGGCTCTTGGGAGATGGGAAGAAAATAATCACTTGGAAAGATAACTGGATTACAGGGAAACAAGAGCCACCAGTTTCCATTGCACCTTTTGAGTTGGCAGTTAAATATAGCACTGTCAGTGATTTAATTGATACAGATACCAAAGCTTGGAAAGTTGTTGTCATTCATCAAATTTTTTCCCCTGAAGATGCTAGGAAAATCTTAAGTATGAGAATACAAGTATACCCAACAGATAGGTTGATCTAGACACTTACCAGAAATGATCAATTCACTGTAAAATCCGAATACAAAAAGCTTATGGATATCAAAACAAATGCAGCTGCAAACTATGACAGGGATATGGCTGTGCTGTGGAAGAATCTATGGAATCTGGATACTCTACCAAGGGTTAAAACCTTTCTATGGAAATGCATGAATGATATTATACCTTCAAGTGAACGAATGGGAAGAGTAGCAAGCTATAGTGGGGATAATTGCAGTATCTGTAATCAAGCCATAGAGACTACTAAGCATACAATCTGGGAATGCCCTTTTGCTCGTCCATTATGGACCTCAATCCCTGGTACTAAAAGGAGCATGGAATCTACTGATACCAGTGTTGAAGGTTGGATAAAAAGTTGGTTTACAAATGAGTTTGTAAATTTGGATAAGGACTAAATAGTTAAGATGGCCAACGTAAGCTGGAAAATATGGAAGGAACGCTGCAGATGTGTTTTTGAAGGGAAAAAAACTAATCCAGTTGAAGTAATTTGTAGCATTCAGCACCTCATTCAGATGACAGGGTCATGCATGAAAAAACCTTCACATCCTATCAACACTAATAGCTTGAATAACTTAACTCATCATACATGGATTCCGCTAACTGTTTTTCCTTATTCTATCTGTTGTGATGCTTTATTTAAAATTGTTTTATATGAAACTCACAAATGATTGGGACTGATACTTCGTAATATTACAGGTGAATTTGAACAAGGACGATGCATCCATGAACGTGGACACATAGATGCAGAGCATGCTGAGATAGAGGAACTAAGGCGAGCTATGTTATGGGCAGAAGAATTGGAACTACAAAAAGTATGTTTTGATCTCGATGCTCACAATATAGTAACAACAGCCAATGGAGATTATCAAAGAGTCAGATGGGAATCACAATCAATGATCTTGGATATCATTAGTTTCTTTCGCTAGTACCCTTTATGGATTTGCAAATTTATCAGTAGAAAGTATAATAAACCAGCTGATAAGCTGGCCAGACATTCACGTAATTTTCAAATTAGTAGGAGTTGGATACATAATCCACCAAACTTTATCGTAGAAGCATTATATGCTGATATGAATGGTCCACTTGATTCCTATTGTATATGGGGAAAAACGATTTGCTGGTTATTAAGGAATTGAGGAGACGATCGTACGGAGGAGACTCCTCGAACCGAGCGAAATGTTAAACCTCATACAGATGCATCGCTGCAAAGGGGGTGCTTTAGATTCGAGAGATCAATCTGTAGTACTCCGGCCTAAATCAAGACAATGACCGTTCCAGAGTAAATTCTGTCACAAGAGAGGATGGGTTGATCTATAGGCGAGAAGCTGGGAAATGTGTGGAATCAATGGTAATCAAAGATTGTGGGTGTGTGAATTCTGAATATGATAAGATCTGAATGATTGAAATTGCTCAATTGATGAGTTGATGATCTCGTGTTGTCAGTTTGACGTGAGATTGATGATACTGATGATTCAATCATGATTCAAAGACTTATTTATATTGCTGGAATTTTAGACACCATGACCCCATGAAGTGTGACAGTTGATGGAATCAAGGAGTGGGGAAGTGGAGATCGTGTTTGAAACCAGTTGCTCAACGTGTGGAGACTTGGTCGATTTTCCACCCACTACCTCGTGAATTTCTTCAACTGATTGCACGATTTGATCACATTCCATCGTGTGTTTAAACACACGTGCCGTAGACCGCCAGAACAAAACCCTAAGTGATATCCTCCCAAAGTGACACGATTGACGTCTCGTGGTATGTTAGTCAATTGATGACTTCGTGGTTTGATGGGACGATGAGTCCATGTAGTTGCTGAGTTGAACATGATGTTCTGATACTCATGAGTTGAACATGTCATGAGACAGAGGTATAGTTCTTACGATGAAGTGAGAAAGTATTGCTCATTCGATGGATCATTGAATATTGAATTTTGAACCAATATCCCTTGGTTTGAGCAAATATTTATCATCTGAGCAAGTGTTGCTCATGTGATGAATTGTTGAATATTTGATCGTCTGAGCATGTGTTGCTCATCTGATGGATTATTGTGTACCAAAAATATTAATTAGAATACTGGTCGTTGAACCGAGCATAATTAATAAAATTAATTACCATGAGGTCTTCGTAAAATTATTAAGGTTGGAATCTGGAATGATGATCCTTGGATTCAGAAACCTTAATTTGATTAATTGATGATCAATTCATGTTTCGTCAGAATTTCAAACATGGGACCGTGGATCAACCATATAGTGTCCATATGCTCACGTGAGAAAATACAAAGAACTCCTGAAGAGTTGATGATTTGTTGGTGAAAGAATGATCAAATGCTGATTTAACCATTTATTCGAAAATGCTCGTCTGAGCCTTAGGTGAGAAAACCTAATTAATTATGACGGAGTGAGGGACCGACCATGGGGTCATGAAACCGTCCCTGGGTTGTCACGTGACCGCCTGACGATCACTTCATGAAAATCCAAAGTGTTTGGAAGAGTTTTGGAACTAATACGAGCAATTGTGCAAATTAGGTCAAAACTGTGAAAATTGATGGGACCGGCTTCCGTGAGCCAAAGAGCCAATCTTGGTCGGTCAAGATAGCGTGCTTGTGTCCCCAAGGCGTCCGCCTCTCAGTCCTGAGAATTTTGATATTTTTTGGTGTGCAATTGAGCATCCATTCGAGAAAATATTCCAAAATTAGGGTTTCGACGAAATTGAGGTAAACACCATGAGATGATTAAAAATAATTATAAAATAAGGAATGAGGAGGCGTGGGACCGCCGTGGTCAAGGCATGGTCGGTCGGTCGTGACCACGGTCCCGTGGTGCCTTTTCCTTAGTTTTATAATATTTTGATGATTTTATGAAAAATTCATGAATTTTGAGAAATTTGATGATTTAGGGAGTTTCCATGAATTGAAGGAGTTTTCATGAGTTCATGGAAGAAAAATATTAAAATAATAAAACACGGGCATCTGGGACCATGGAGGCATGGCCGGGCGGCTATGGACCGGTCCCACGAGTTTTTAATAATTTTAGGTATTTTTGATGATTTGAGGGAATTTTTCCTAATTTGAGAGAAATACCATAAAATCAAGGAATTTGATGAATTCAAGGAAAAAAGGATAAATAATAATAAAATAATAAAGCAAAGGGCGTGTGGGACCGGCTAGGGCATAGCCGTCCGTCTAGTGGCCCGGTCCCACAAGTTTTCATAATTTTATTTTATTTTATTATTATATGATGATTTGGGCAAAAAATACCATGAAATCAAGGAGTTTTTTCATGAAATTAGGGAAATAATAATAATAATAAAATAATAAGGAACCGTGGAGTGTGGGGCCGGCTGGGACCAAGGCATGGCCGGTTGGCCAATGATCACGCCCCACACTCCTTTCCTTAATTTTATATTATTTTTTATGGATTTATGGAGGTACCATGAAATCAAGGAGCTTCCTCGAGACGAAGGAGATTTGATCAGATGAGAGAATTTTCATCAAATCATAGAAAATAATAAAAATGTATTAAAAATATAAAACTGGCGTGGAACTAACTACGACACGGTCGTAGGTCGTGTGTCCGTGTTCCCATCACCTTGGTCAATATTTTTAATTATTTATTATTTTCTTCCCTATTTTGCATAGGTTCATCGTTTCGTTGTATTTTGAAATACTCGTCGTTGAATACACTGTTAGTGTATCGTCGTTGAATACACTTTCACTATTTGAATCGGGTCTTACTTAGAGGTAGCTCAGAGGCCCGGTTGTTGATTATTTATTACTAATTGTGGAATTCAGTGGAGAATAATTCACAAAACTGAGTAATAAGATGTTTATTATTAATTCATAGGATCAGCTGAGGATTCGACGAATTCAGAATAATAAAGTGAGCATTACCATTCCATGGGATCATAGATTCGACCATAGAATCAGAGTAATTAAGATTTATCTATTACCATTTATGAGACCAGTTGTGGATTCGATCATGAAATCGGAGTAATGAGATAATATAGTTATTGTTATTCTATGAAATCAAGCCGTGGATTCGATCATAGAATCAAAACAATTGTTTATTTCCATTCCTTGGGACCAGTCTCAGATTCGACCATGGAATAGGAGCAATTGTTATTGCCATTCCATGGGACCAGTCGTGGATTACACCATGGAATAGGATCAATTGTTATTGCCATTCCATGGGACCAGTCGTGGATTCGACCATGGAATAGGAGCAATTGTTATTGCCATTCCATGGGACCAGTCGTGGATTCAACCATGGAATAGGAGCAATTGTTATTGCCATTCCATGAGACCAGTCGTGGATTCGACCATGGAATAGGAGCAATTATAATTAGGAATAATTAACTTTGTGGCTTTATACTAGCAGAGCAAGCTGTCAAGGAGCATTAATTATCCCGATATGAGCTTGTCGGTAAGTCATATCCTTTATATAGTCAGGGTAAACTCGTTGTTTGTACCTGAAGACGTTATCGCTCTATACTATCAGAGCAAGCTGTCTAGGAGCCGTCCATATCGTGATACTATATAGAAATTATCACTGAAAGTGTTCAGTATTCATGAGATATGTCGTTGTCCAGTCGTGAGACTACATATCTACATGTACTCTGAGAGAAAGTACTCTCCGTTGAGAATTCGATGAGAGACCCTTGTCTCAATACTCACGTATGATTGCTGGATCAAAGCTTCGTATAATTATGAGTTTACGATTTGAGCCCTTGTCGAAAATCCACCATCTACATTAAGTCCCCTGCTTACTTAGGAAAGCTGTGTTCCTCAGTCAGCATTAAATGGTGATTTTCCGGCCATAAATAATAATACAAGTAATTGAACTTATTCGTAAGTTGAGACGTTACCGGATTTGGAGAGCATGAGAAAACCACGACTTGATGAAGGCTTCAATATCATGATTGGAGTGTCGTTTGATGAGCATAAATTGGTGTTGAACCGCTGGTTTGGACGACGAGCCCGTGGTTGGTCAGGATTCGCGGGACGGGCCCATGAAAACAAATCCTTGTTTTATGAATAGACGCTCGTTCCTTCGTTATTTTATGGAACAAACAAAATAGACCTAAGTCTAATGATATGAAATTCGTCTATGAGCTTTCACGAAAATCGAAATAGTATATTTTAAATATGTGAGATTTCACAAAGTGGAATAAACTCTCGTTTTAAAGGTGGATGCTCGTACGAGAGAAAAACTTTTTTTTTGATAGACGTGCGTCTGTTAGTAATAAAATTTTGTTTATGAGCCTTCATGAAATTTTTTATCTTCGAGCTTTCGGAAATCTTTGAAAATATACTCTCGCTTCACAGACAGATGCTCGTGCGAGGGAGCAAAAATATATAGATATATTTTTCAAATTTACGTGAGTTTCACGTTGAATATATATATTTTGTAAAATCAATGTTTTGATTTTGAACAACCGTTGAAAGTAGACAATTATACATGGTGAAATAATGTCTATATGTGAGTTTTCACAATTGTAGAATGGACGTCTGTACAATTTTTGAAGGTCGGTGAGTGTTCACATAGTAAAAATTTACGTGGGTTGTTCACGACTTTATGAAAATCAAGTCATGATTTTTGAGCAATTTCTGAAAGTAAGCAATTGTATACGTGATGAAATAATGTATGTATGAGTTTTGCGATTTTGTAGTTTATGCACACATGTAGAAAATCATCGAATGTTCACATGAAAGGTTATATGAATTATTCATAGTTTCACGCAAAGTCAGGTATTGACTTTAAATAATGAATTTTTCTCGTCTTGGCAAGTTTGAAGAAGCGAGCAAGTCTTTCGAGGTTTTTACGTTAATATCACTAGGTTCTTGAAACTGTAAATAAGTAAGAGTTGAGGATTACCATTTTTGTTGCGTGTTTGTTATTGGTATATCCATGACTCCATGCCTTGCGCCTCAGATAGTGTGACTTCTGGTTACAGCCACTCTTCGGGATCTTCCGTGGAGCGCTCCAAAAATATCAAGTCAAAGATGAAGACTTCTGCAGATGCTCATACTGAGGAAAATCAACCTTTCAGAGACACTGGAAGCTGACATATTGTATGTCTCTCGATCATCCGAGAGTCGTACCTCATTAGCAAAAGCACCTCCGACTTCAGCAAGTAACTATCGGCTGAAGATGAAGTTCGGCTTTGTGTTGATGGTGTAGCTCTTGATTGGATGAATGAAGAATTTCGTCATCAGAAAATTCAGAAGTTAGGTCTTCGTTGAAATTGTTGTAGAATCTTCGTCCGATGTCGGATTTTCGCGGTCGACCCATGTATCTTCATGCCCAGGAAATTTCCAAACTTTCAAAAAGAAGCCTTTTGAGTTCCGAACATGTTTAGGATGTGAAATCGACGGAACAGTAAACTTCCAATAGACCTTCAGAAAATTTTCAGCTGGCATGTGGTCCAATGTTTTGGCCACAACTCTTTGCTCATTTCTCCAGTTGTTTTGAATTTTTTGGATATGTTGTAGAGGACCTTCATACGAAGAGAACGGTATATGACCCATCCCTCGATTCTTCAGCAATTACTCTCAGCTCGTCGGTTTCTACAGGACAGTGTAAAATCATCTCAGCCGAGCTTGCTGTAAAACACTCATGTTGTGTTCTTAGACCATTCGCTTGTGTCTTGAACGGTTGGTGAAGGATTTTAATGTCGTTTATTCGTTTGAGATCAGGACCCCTTGATTGATACACGATCATGGTGCTTGCAGCGCCATCTTGCTTCTGTCAGTCTGTAGAAACATCGCTTCTGAAACCCTGGTCATGGGACCATAGCTGAGGTTGCTCTTGAGAGGGGATGATGTAATGACCACGGTTTCATGTCCCGATGGTAGCATTACTTTTATGATGAATGATTAGCACATGAGAGTCTGGTTCCACGAGTCTTGGACTGTGAAACTGGTTGTCATGATCAGTGGATCGTCAGTCCCCAGTATTTTGTTAGATCTCTCCTTTTCGTCTCCTTTTCTTCTGGCAAGACTTGGATAGAGGACCCAGGTAGAAAAATTGATGTAAAGACCTAGGTGGTCGAAGTTGGAGGTACCTTGATGAAGTACTTAGTGGAAATACCTGGTGAACACCGATCGACCGTGGAAGTCATGAATCTCGTCTAAGAATTGTTGCTTGCATGTTGTTCGCTCTGGAAGCTTTAGGGACCTCATACAAAGTCGGAATTCGATGATTGAACCCAACTTTCGAATCTAAGAGGCTGAGTTATAACATGTGAAAAGAATCACTCAATTTGGAGTTGTAGAGGTCAGCAAACGAAGCGTGCACATTTGTAATTTGTAATCCCGTACAAATATATTTAGATTCCGTAGACCTGACGGTAAAAGCCATATCTTTCAGCTCGTATGTCCGATTGGTGCTCCCTTTTGGTATGTTGTAGAAGAAACATAGAAGAACATCTTTTGTTGAGGAAGTATTATCTCATTCCTCACCTGTTGATACGTTTTTGTAAACCCATGGCCTAGAGCATGTCGTATCTCATTTGTAGAGGCGATGAGAACATCTTGTAAAAGACTTTGACTTGTACCCGTCCGTCGTTCAATCTTTGGGAAGATGTTTATGTTATCATGTATACATATATTGATATGAATCATTGGTTCTTAGAGAAGTCCGCTTCATGTGTAACACTTCAGAGAATGATAAGTTGATGAAGCCATGACCTGAGGATGTTTCTCCCGTTGTTGATGCTTAGATCACGATTGAGTTTTCTCCATACATTCTTATTGATGCTGAGACCATGGAAGGATTTCCACCAGATATCCTTGTTGATGTCGATGTTATGGCCAGAGCTGCTCCATAGATCGAAAAGGCTGGAACCATGATTATTCGTTGCTCCTCCATTAAGTGAGCATTTATATTGACGAAATGAGTTGAGAATCCAGTATAGTGGGAGTTCAACCTGAGTGCTCTTGAAAGCATGACTGTATCGTAAAGCGGCTTTGTAAGTGAATCCACGTTGTTGTGGAAGATATCAGCAGAAATCTCCGTTCTCAGGTTGCCCAGTGTATGTTGAAGGAGTTGGTGACATTTATGTATGAATGATGTTGCATCTACTTCAGAAGTCTTATAATGAGATAATGAAGACTTATCGAATATAGTGTCGATCGTGCTGGTGTTGAATCTGTCGAGATATTTGTATTGGAGCCAGAGGCGCCATTATCGAAGGTGTACTCTTTGATTGAGAGTACAATTTGAAGGCTTCTTGAGTGTTGAAGCGTCATACCCCTTGAGCATGTCTTAGGTTTGATCATCTCGGGCCCGACTATCTTTTGTTGATTCAGCATTCCTTTCGTTGCAGCAGTGGGATTCAACACTTGTGCAGAAATCAGAGCTTTCTAATTTTATGGCACACATGGACAATCCTGCAAGGCTATGTAGAAACTCCTAAAGTGTTCTTTGCCATGTTTGGACATTATCTCAGCAATGAACGTCTCAGTGCTCGATTCGGAGAAATGTTAGATTCAACCAGTTGGTAAAATGCTAATGCGGTGAAGTTACCATTCATAACGTCTTGCAGAGTTGCTAGCAGAATCAAGTCCCCATGATAGGATAGCATGCGAGGAAATAAATGACGTAGACACGGGAGGAATGATACTTGCCTGAGTGTGGAACCTCTTGATGAATGTCTATGCATCTTTTGCATGTTCTTGCTTCAATATCGTCAAAGTTCGAAATTCCTCCAAGTGCTCTGATAATGGGATGTCCGTGATGTGCAACCAAAGACGCTTTGTCAACATGGATCCACGCTCGTCTGAAGAACATGTCATATTCTGGATCATCCTGATTATGTGAAACTTGGTTTCTGTCCAGGTTAAGCTTATGTCCACCTTGAGAGTGATGTAGCCATAAATATTTCTAAGCGATCTTTCAGGTCTCTGTTTTAGATGGGATCACGGCTAGCTTGTTGTCGAGTGATGCATGCGGCTCCGAGGGTTTTCAGTGGAATGGTGTTGATAGTGGTGCCAGCATAGACCGACGTTCTCCCGAATTCGTTTCTTCTGAGATTGAGTGTGGTAAGCAGTCCCCAGTCGAACATCTCTTGATCCGTGGAGGCCCAAGAAGTATTTCCGGAATGAAATTCTTGACACGATGTGGTTCAGTGCTTTGAACATGTCTCTCCTTTGTGCCTTCGACGGATAGAGCAATCCACATTCGACCAAGGATTGAATTGCCTCTTTGACAGGTTGTTCAGAGAGTCGAGGTATTGATTGGCAGAGGATATGTGTACTCCTTAAGTCCCCAGTTGAATCTTGTGTAGATCAACCTTCTCTTTGAAGATGTGCTTCAAAATATTTCAGTTACTTGTTGGATGATTGATGAATCCATGAAGATGACAGTACCCGGGGTTCTCCATCTTGCTTCAGTTGGCTCTGTTTGATGAACATCAAATTGATTGTATCATCTTGCAGCCAGGCTTCCGGTAACTCGATCACTTCAGGGAGGTTTGAGTCTGTCGGATCATTTCCCGTTTGTTGATGCTAGGTCAAGGTTTGTGCATCTTGGTTATCCTTCCTTTGTGTTTTTGAAGGAGCTGAGGTATGCTTGCACGGCGGTTCAAATTTTCGTTTGCTCCCTTTTGCAACAACGCTTGTGGAAGGCTGGAGGTTGTACTGCTTGTTGATCAGACGTCTGCTACCTCGAGCGCGGTTCTTCAGCCTTTTGTAGCTTTTGTTCTTTCCAGTAAAGCGGGTACAGTAGTCGCCGATCTCTTCGCCGCTTCATGAAGCTCTGAGAAGGTATGGAAACGTAGATTTTCTAACAAATCTCTTTAAACCGGGATCATTTTGTTGATACCGAAGTCTACCAGTTGTTTCTTTGTGACATTTGGATCATGACAGTCCAGATCCTGTGCTCTGAAGCTTTTCGCATAATCATTGGGATGTTCATCGCTCTTTTGAAGAATCCTTCCTAGATCAGAGAGAGTGACTTGCTCTGACATGAAGTGTAGAAAGCATTAATCATCTCTGCCCAATTGGTGATACTTCCCGGTGCGTTGTACCAGGTGTATGCTCTGCCTCAGAGACTTCGAAAATTCCTTCAGACGGACGACATGATTGTGCTCGTGTTCGCCCGAAACCGAGAAATGTGTTTTGAGTATTGTACGTTCCATCATAAAGAATGAATATTGGAGCGGTATAACCTTTTGGGAGAGGAATCCTCTGTATGGCAGCGGGATATGAAGGTTGACGAAGATGGACAGATGATGTCTTGTCTTTTCCTCGATCTTCAAAAGAGTGCTCCAGGTCTTCACGAGTGATTGATGAAACTTGTATGTTCCATTGCTGGAGAGTCATTTGCAGCTTTGCGGGATTCTTCATCATGTACAACATGATTGGAGAGATTTCAGGATCAGCATTTGAAGATGTTTCTTTAACTTTTCCTTTCTCGCGCTGAGGCTGAGTTCGTTCAGACGCAAGCTTTTCTATGAGAGTTTTGGGATAAGTACACAACTCTTTCTGTGCTGCATCCACGTCAATCTGAACCTTCATGAGATCAACAATGGCAGGCTGATTTCCTCTGGTTTCTTCAAGAGATCAACGAAGAGTAGATTGTTGATGGCGCAAGTGCTGTCACTTGCAGGGGTGATCACTGGAGCACCAGTTCTTGGAGAAGTAGTAGTAGCAGGTTGCGTCGTAGGAGTGGCGTTAGCGGTACTACTAGAGCTTGCGATATTAGGATCGGGTTTTGAACCCGGATTGGTAGACCTAAGACCGTCCATCCTTATGAGAATTGAGATTGCAACCGCGAGAATGATCTCCCACTGTGGTCGCCAATCTGTAGATATGGAAAAACAATTTGCTAGTTTTTAAGAAATTGAGGAGACGACCGTACGGAGGAGACTCCTCGAACCGAGCGAAATGTTAAACCTCACACAGATGCACCGCTGCAAAGGGGGTGCTTTAGATTCGAGAGATCAATCTGTAGTACTCCGGCATAAATCAAGACAATGACCGTTCCATAGTAAATTCGGTCACAAGAGAGGATGGGTTGATCTGTAGGCGAGAAGCTGGGAAATATGTGGAATCAATGGTAATCAAAGATTGTGGGTATGTGAATTCTGGATATGATAAGCTCTAAATGATTGAAATTGCTCAATTGAGAGTAGTTGCTCAATTGATGAGTTGATGATCTCGTGTTGTCAGTTTGACGTGAGATTGATGATACTGATGATGCTGATGATTCAATCATGATTCAGAGACTTATTTATATTGCTGGAATTTTAGACACCATGACCCCGTGAAGTGTGACAGTTGATGGAATCAAGGAGTGGGGAAGTGAAGATCGTCTTTGAAACCAGTTGTTCAACGTGTGGAGACTTGGTCGATTTTCCACCCACTACCTCGTGAATTCCTTCAACTGATTGCACGACTTGCTCACATTCCATCGTGTCTTTGAACACACGTGTCGTAGAACGCCAGACCAAAACCCTAAGTGATATCCCCCCAAAGTGACACGATTGACGTCTCGTGGTATGTTAGTCAATTGATGACTTCTTGGTTTGATGGGAAGATGAGTCCATGTAGTTGCTGAGTTGAACATGATGTTCTGAAACTCATGAGTTGAACATGTCATGAGACAGAGGTATAGTTCTTACGATGAAGTGAGCAAGTATTGCTCATTCGATGGATCGTTGAATATTGATTGTTGAACCAATATCCCTTGGTTTGAGAAAATATTTATCATCTGAGAAAGTGTTGCTCATGTGATGA
The DNA here is from genome assembly GCF_003573695.1 of Papaver somniferum. Lineage (NCBI taxonomy): Eukaryota > Viridiplantae > Streptophyta > Magnoliopsida > Ranunculales > Papaveraceae > Papaver > Papaver somniferum. Next base: position 7,110,472 of record NW_020622713.1, read on the forward strand.
ATTGTTGAATATTTGATTGTCTGAGCATGTGTTGCTCATCTGATGAATTATTGGAAGCGTACCAAAAATGTTAATTAGAATACTGGTCGTTGAACCGAGCATAATTAATAAAATTAATGACCATGGGGTCGTCGTAAAATTATTAAAGTTGGAATCTGGAATGATGATCCTTGGATTCAGAAACGCTAATTTGATCAATTGATGATCAATTCATGGTTCGTCAGAATTTCAAACATGGGACGAAGGAGGGAGCGACTACATGGGACCGTGGATCAACCATATAGTGTCCACATACTCACCTGATCAAATACAAATAACTCCTGAAGAGTTGACGATTTGTTGGTGAAAGAATGATCAAATGCTGATTTAATCATTTATTCGAAAATGCTCGTCTGAGCCTTAGGTGAGAAAACCTAATTAATTATGACGGAGTGAGGGACCGACCATGGGGTCATGAAACCGGCCCTGGCTTGTCACCTGACCGCCTGACGATCACTTCATGAAAATCCAAAGTGTTTGGAAGAGTTTTGGACCTAATACGAGCAATTCTGCAAATTAGGTCAAAACTGTGAAAATTGATGGGACCGGATTCCGTGAGCCAAAAATCCAATCTTGGTCGGTCAAGATAGCGTGCTCGTGTCCCCAAGGCGTCCGCGTCTCAGTCCTGAGAATTTTGATATTTTCTGGCATGCAATTGAGGATCCATTCGAGAAAATATGCCAAAATTAGAGTTTCGACGAAACTGAGGAAAACACCATGAGATGATGAAAAATAATTATAAAATAAGGAATGAGGAGGCGTGGGACCTCCATGGTCAAGGCATGGTCGTCCGGTCGTGACAAGCATAATTTGAAACATCACACATAATCTCAAAGGGTAGGTTCCAGTTGGGTGCCTGGACTATGGGAGCGGTAGTGAGTAAATTTTTAACCTTCTCAAAAGCCTCTAAACAAGCATCATCAAAGACAAACTTAACATCTTTTGCAAGAAAATTGCAAAGAGGTCTAGAAATCAAGCTAAAATCCTTAATGAATCGACGGTAAAAACCTGCATGCCCTAGGAATGACCTAATGTCTTTTACGGTTTTGGGGACCTGTAAAGTATTAATAAGGTCAACTTTGGCTTTGTCTACCTCTATACCCTTTGAAATGATGTTCCCTAAAATAATTCCTGATTTAACCATGAAATGGCATTTTTCCCAATTAAGCATTATGTTCTTTTCCTTACACTTAGTTAACACTAATGGAAAATGATGCAAGCACTCATAAAAATATTAACCAAACACTGAAAAATCATCCATAAAGACCTCTAAAAACCGTTCTACCATATCAGAAAATATGCTCATCATACAACGCTGAAAAGTCGCAGGGGCATTACATAGCCCGAAAGGCATGCGTCTATACGCAAAGGTACCAAAGGGACAGGTAAAAGTGGTTTTCTCTTGGTCTTCTGGGGCAATAACGATCTGATTATATCCGGAAAAGCCATCTAAAAAGCAATAGAAACTATATCCAGCTAATCTCTCTAGCATCTGGTCGATAAAAGAAAGGGGAAAGTGATCCTTCCTTGTGATCTTGTTCAATTTCCTATAGTTGATACAGACACGCCATCCCGTGGTCACTCGGGTTGGGATTAACTCATTATACTCATTCTGGACTACAGTGATACCTGATTTCTTTGGAACAACCTGAACGGGGATGACCCACTTACTGTCTGAAATTGGGTAGATAATACCCGCATCTAACAACTTAAGCACCTCTTTTCGAACTACTTCTTTAATGTTAGGGTTCAGTCGACGTTGCATCTCCTAGAAAGTTTGGAGTCTTACTCTAAATGAATCTGATGCATACAAACGGTAGGACTAATACCCTTAATGTCTGTTATAGACCACCCTAAAGCTTCCTTGTTATCTTGAAGTACTTTCACTAGCCTACTTTCCTGATCACTATCCAAGTCGGCAGCAATAATCACAGGTAAAGTCTCAGATGGGCCTAAGAACACATACTTTAGGTTATCTGGTAGTGGATTGAGGTCCAACTTAGAGGGCTCTTCTAAGAAAGGAACTGAGGTAGTCTCAGAAGATGGTGATGGTTCGAACCTAGCTTTCCATCTATCAGTGTCTAACACAGGAGTAGAATCTAATAGAGCATTCACTTGTTCAATGGTACTATCATCGTCGAAATCTAAAACAAAATGGGATAGACAACTCTCTAATAGGTCTTCAGACAAGATGTTTGGTAATGACTCCTGAACTAAGGATTCTATCATATTCACCTCTTCAACACATGTGTCATCTATCTCATAAGGTAGCTTACTGACATTAAAAATGTTCATTTCTATAGTCATATTACCAAAGGATAAATTCATCACACCATTTCGACAGTTTATGATCGCATTAGACGTAGCTAAGAATGGGTGACCTAAAATCACAAGTATCTGGTTCTCTGGGTCAGGTACAGGTTGGGTATCTAGGACCACGAAATCCACTGGATAAATAAACTTGTCGACCTCAATAAGAACATCCTCGATAACACCTCGAGGAATTTTGACAGACCTATCAGCTAACTGCAGTGTTATCTGAGTAGGTTTCATTTCACCAAGTCACAGGATCAGACTTCTCAGGAACCGAGTCGGCGTCATTGGAAATTTATCAGTCCCCTCAGTTAGCGGTCCTGAGGGATGAGATCATGAGGGATGGACTACAATATGTTCACTATCGGGCATGGTTACTGATTGTCTACTACTCTTCCACTCCTAAGGGTTCTAATAACATTCAACTGATTCGATGGTTTTGCACCTACTTCATGAACTCTTCTAGGGTTGGGTTGAGTTTGACTAGGAAACTTTCCTCTTTCTCTTAAAGACTCATTTATATGACTAACCTGGGTTTTCAACTCGGAAATAGCCTGAGAGTTAGCCTGACCTATTCTCTTATTGTCTTCTAAACCTTGAGCAACAGATTGCTGAAACTGCATAGTGTTACAAGTTAACAAAGAAAGAGACTCTTCTAAACTCATAATCTTCTTATCCGGAGGGTTTTGAAACTGAGCCGGGGCTGAAGGATTCTTAGTATAGCCAAAAACTGGGGGAACTTGAGAGTTACTAGACTGACCTTGATTCTGGTCCTTAGACCAAGAAAGGTTGGGATGGTTTCTCCAGCCAAGGTTATAGGTTTCTGAATATGGGTCAAACTTCTGACGGTTATTGAATCTAATGTTGTTATAAAGAGCATTGGATTGCTCTTCAACAGTATGGCCTTCCCAAAAAGGCTCTATTCTACCACTAGTATGACCCACTTCTAAAGCTTCTAACCTTTTCGCTATAGCAGCAATTTTGGCATCTGATTCACAGTTTTCTTCTACCCTATTAATGTTTCCTCTGCCTAGAAGAATTGTTTTCTGGGGTACCCTATTACTTTCCCATTGTTGGGTCTTTTCGGCGATTTCATGCAAGTATGTCATCGCATCATCAACTGTTTGGTTTTCAAACCCACCTGTACACATAGACTCTATTGTAGTTTTAGTGGGATAATATAAACCCTCATAAAGGATCTGAACTAACCTAACCTTTTCTAAACCATGATGAGGACATTGGGCTAATAAATCATTGAACCTTTCCAAATACCTATACAAAGACTCTCCCTCTTGTTGCGTAAACGTGCAGATTTGCGTCCTAATAGACGAGGTTTTGTGCCTAGGGAAAAACTTGTTCAAAAAGGCAGATGTAAGTTGTTCATAAGTTTCAACTGATTCGGAAGCCAAACTATACAACCACGACTTGGATTTATCTTTTAAGGAAAATGGGAATAACCTGAGTTTCAACGCATCATCATCAAGGTTTCTAATTTTTAGGGTACTACAAATTTCCTCAAAGTCCTTAACATGGAAATAGGGGTTCTCATTTTCTTTCCCTAAAAATATTGGGAGCAACTGTAAGGTTCCAGGCTTAAGTTCATAATTTGCTTCTGTTTCAGGTAAACTGATACACGAGGTACGAGTAGTCCTAGTAGGGTTCAACAAAGCTTTCAAAGTTGCCATTTCTGGCGTTATTGGACTATCAGGGATTTTCTCCTTAAACGAATGTTCAAAAATGGAATCTTCACGAATCGGACTTTCTAAATTGAGGTAATCAAGACGCTTAGAACTACTAGGTTTCTCTTTACAAATCTACCTAGGGCGTCTCTTTTACGTTCAGGCATGCAACAGAATAAGGTAGGGAAGTCTATGCAATCACAAAACAAGGCTGACTCAACCAAATCAAACCTAAATTTCTAGCAAACAAAAATCATGATGGCTCCACTTAGATTGTTTCTAGACCAGCTTCTATTATTTCTAAAAAGGAACTCGTTACAATCTGAGCAAACCCCTCTGGAATCAATCCGAGTCAAAGTAAGTTGAATCGAGGCGAGGGAAGCTCAGTGGAGCTTTGATACCCAATGCCTCACCGGTTACAAGGCGGCGCAGTCACGCGTTCAATTCACAGAAACCATCAAGAACTTCGAAGTATGCTCAAAAGAGTAACCAATATTTTTCGAACGACTTTCCTATTAAGCTCGTTACCCTATAGGTCTCGTTCTAGTCAAAATTTTAGGCTTAGGTTCGCGTTTGGTTTCGTTTTCCTAAGGCGGTCAAGAAGAGAACGGTGATTAAATCCGAACCCTTATCTTGTATGGCCAGTCCTTTCCCTTTACTAGGAAATTAAAGCAGCCGTTTTCAAGTCCTCAGCATATATGCAAACGAAGGAATACAGTAAACCCGCTGACAGGGGATTCGCGGGTGTTTCGAAAAACTTACCTCCCGTACCAGACGGGCGAAGAACCGCTGAAGTCGACTCGGGCCACGACTCCTATGTCATGTACGAACCCGAGGGGCCGAGGTGATATCGTAATCACCGTCCTTCCCTGCACACAGTTTGTATTTAAACCAACCCTTCCTTAGGGTTTAAAAATAATAATGTCCCAAAGTTCAATGTCCAAAGTGTCCAAAAAGAAAAGAAAAATTACAAAAATAACAAACCCTAATACAGTTCTCTCTTTTTTTAATAAAAAAAATAAACAAAACCCTAAAAAAATAAAAAAAAATATCTAAAAAGAAATTGTCTTCTTTTCCGTTCTTTTCGCTTTAATCTTTCGCTCCAAGTCTTTATACTTTAAGATCCAGTCTTTACGAAATCACCAAACTCCTTGGCTCAAATCTCTTTATGATCCAAAACCTGTAGACAAAAGATAAATACCCAAAAACGTAAAAAAGAAAAAAAATAATAAAAACCTAAAAAATAAAAGAAAAATAAGTCTAAAACCCTAAAAGCAAATCCGTGTCGGCGGTGCCAAAAATTGATGTGATTTGTAGATAGTGGTAAAAGTGGTTCGATTCTCAGACTTGCGAAGGATAAAATATAGACCTAAATTCTAAAACTAAAATAGAAAACAAACTAAAAATTGTAGCAAAATCAACCAAAGATGATATCAATAATAAAATAACACTGAGGCTAAGATTCCACTATTTTCCAAGTTCAAAGTGATTTAATCCCAATATTTATATTTATGCCATTTTCTCGTTCAATTTGATTCTAACTATTGCAATAAGTAGATTCTCACAATAACAAGTGTAAATCCGAAGCATAGAACATCAAAAACCTATGTCCAAGTATGCTCTATCAAAAGAAATAACAATTGCTTAACAAGAATCATTCAAACAATTTTCAACAAAGGGAAATAATCATAAAATAATTGCAAATAAATAAATAAAATAGAATATACCACTTCTTGTTGGAAAAATAGCTTCCTCTATCGCCTCAGCAATGGGGTTTAGCTCCTCATATTAATCACTTGCTCAAAATATTTGTTTATGGTTCAAAAGTTGATTAAAAGAAGAAAAACTATAACACTGATTGTTTGCAACGGTGTAATGGCGTTGCAAAAAAAATGGACGACTGTTACAAAGAAATCATTGTAGCAGCTTTACGAATTTGAGACGTCGTTCTTATTTGCAACGCTTGTTCTTCAGCAGCAGCAGCAGCAGCAGAAACACGGGTTTTCCTGCAACTTGATCTTCTCAGCTCTGTAGTGTTACAAACTTCTCTGTGATTGTTCCAATGACTTCGTAACCCTCCTTGGGACTCGAACACACCTTTTATACTGCTCAGAAACCTAAAAATAGCGATTAAATTTCTCTTTTTCTTTTCGTGCAAGCCACAGAAATAATCTTCTCTTCCGACTTCCTTACGCATTTCTAAGACTTCCAAATCATCCGAAACTCTTCCTTAGATAGAATCTCATCTTAGGAAACAATATCACGCCTTTAGTCTCCCTGAAATTCCTAAAATAATTCCATACAGTTTCCGTGTACAACTCAGCCTTTGTTTCCTTCTTCCGGATTATCCAGCCCAATTTGATCGATTCAATCACCCATACCAGGCCTGTTTAGTTGATTCAAGTCCATCCAAGCAAAAATCAGCGATTGAATCTCCCTAAACACCGTAGAAATCCAACCCTAACTCTGGTTCCTACGCTGGACTTTTTTCCCGCCAATTTTTTTGAATTCTTGAGAAGAAAGTGGTCTCCCCCTATACAAAGTGGGAGTGCGATAGTAGATGCCATGCACGGATGCCCCTTAGTAATTAGGTCGCCCCTTATCCATGGTGAGAGTCCGAATAGCAAATGTCCTCTGGGGGTGCCCCGCGCAACTTTTCGAGCAGATTTTTCCAAAAATGTTTATTGTCCAAAAATACCTACACACACATAAAACACCATAATAAGTACAAAAATGAGCACTATCAATATATAGAATCGAGACAAATTAGACACAAAAATGTGTCTATCACTAAGCTGAACCATTCAACGCTCAGAAAGTCGGTTTTCCTTCACAGAAGAGCGCCCTTCCCTTCAGTACTTCCCATTTCATTTCTTCTCTCAAACTCACCTAAAAATGCATGTTGAAGATCGGCCATTCAAGAAATTTGTTTATCAAATCTTCTGTGGGTTTGTTCTCCATCGAATCCTTGATCGTCTGAGAGTAGTTTCGTTCAATTCTGTCCACGAAATTGGTTGAGGTAAAGATTTTAAATTTAAGAGTTTTTTTTTTAATATGATGAAAATTTGATGAAATTGATGATTGATAGTTGTTACAATGCATGATTTAGATGATATGTGAATGAAATAGATTTTTGGAATTTTTGGAGTTTAATTTGATTATTTGTTATGAAAAGGAAATGAAATTCTGATCAGTTGTGATGAAAATGAATCATAATTTGTATGATTAGTTTTGGTAAATTTGTATGATTATTTGTGATGAAAAACATGTATGAAAATGAATATGGATGTTTTTGATTAGTTGTGATGAAAATGAATGATAATTGATATTTTTTTCATGTTTGATATTTATTGTAGTATGAGTATGGATGAATTGCTAGATCGTTTGGATATAGTATCGTCAAAGACTATTGAAAAACATGTATGCAAAAATATGATAGATCTTCGCAAAGTAATCTTTAGAAATAGTTTGAAAGAGATTGAAATGTTTTACAAAATTGTAGTGCTCAATCATCCGATAGCACAACAATATTGTGACAATTGTGGCTTTTCTTCGTTTCTGAGTTTGATTTCACCAATGGGGATAGAGGCTTAGTTGAAGCCATAGCTGAGATATGGTGGGAAAAAACAAAGAGTTTTCATTTTCAGGAGTTTGAAATTAGCCTCCTTCTTGTAGATTGGTACATGTTAACGGGAATTCCCACTAGTGACCCTAGTAAACGACCAGTAGTTATGCCGCAGTTGGGTGATCTAACATATCCTGATCTGGATGAATTGTATTTTTTGGATATCAAAAATGAAAAAACGGGGGTCTAACAACCACACCCAATAATTCGTTTGGAAATCTGTATGGACTAACTCCAATATACTTTAAAGAGAATCAACTAGACAGACCGACTCAATCTTGAGAAAAGTATATCAAAGAATTATATCTCAATTTCTCAATTCAATCCGCAATCAACAAATAGGAATTTGTGAGCCCGATTGAATATAAGAAATAACTTGGACGGTATCAAAAACCAATATCCAAGTGCCAATCAATTTAATAAACAACCCAAAGGTCGGATTCACAATTGATTGAGCTTACGCACAACCTGTGATATTTCAATTATATAAACAAATATAATGCGGAAAAAAAATAACACAGACACCAGAAATTTTGTTAATGAGAAAACCGAAAATGCATAAAAACCCCGGGACCTAGTCCAGAATAAACACACACTGATCAAAAGTTGTTACACCAATTTCGTACTACCTATTCGGACTAGATGTACCTGCTTCAGTTGTATTCAAGCACTTATAGAACTCCTAGCACAACACCTATTGTCTTTAGGAATTCTTCTCGCAAATCTTCTAGCAGATCCCAAGGATCTCTTTAGAAGATACAACAACACGATTGATAGGATTAGCTCTTTTGTTTGCACAAAATACCGGTTTGATTTCCCTTTAGATGTGAATCAAGGTTTTGAAAATCTTGTGTTTGTTTTAAACAACTACCAAATAAAAAGTAGTGAAATCAAAACAAACTTGTAGATTAGGGTTTTAACTTACAATTAGTATGCGTACTCACAAGAAGTCCGTGAACCTGATTTTCGTAAGTGAACTTGGGTGATTCCAAAGATTAATTTACAAGTTAAAAAAAAACCTAATAATTATACAACAAGAAGAACTAGAATAAATCTAGACATATCTTGTTTAAAACTTCTTAAGGATTTTTACGAGATACCTTAATCGAAGTTTTCTTTCTAGCTTCCGATTTCGACTAACAAGTGTTGGTATACGATCGGAAACTGAAATCTATCAAACCTAGGGTTTATGATCAACAACTCTTGAATGGTATTATATCAGAAGAGAAAACCTTAGAATAGACAAGAGGTGAAAACCTAGATTACAAGTTGTATAATCAATCACGAAGATTAATCCAACTCGGATTTGTGATCCCCAATACAAAGACTTTTATCTCACTCTTGTTCACGAAGAACAGAAGATATTGAAAACAACCTTATGAAGCTTACACCAATTTTCCAAAGGGGATGAAAACGTGTAGCACTCATGAACCCTTTATTTATAGTGAACAATAACTTGGAAGCTACGCAAAGCTATTTTCCTTTTTCAAGACTCTCCTAATTTTGAGAGTCTTTCCTAAGTTACAAACTCTTGCCAAAATAATTAATTAGCAAATATTGTATTTATGTGAGTAAATCACATTTTAACTTAGGAAGGAATCACAAACACTTTAATAAGGTAATCAAATATGTTTGGAGTAATAGCTATCTTGCCTAGATAAGGAAACATCACCAATTTGACTAAAAAAGACTTCTAATCACGTAATTGCGCCCAAGTACGTGAACCGTTACAAGCAGTCCATGGATTTTTTCCTACTAACGAACTGTAACAGTTACAACAACACTTATAACTATTACTTTAATAAATCACTCATAACTTCATCGTTATGAATCGGAATTGAGTGATGCTTGGCTCGTTGAATTCGTAAGCTCATTCACTATAACATGAGAACCTTTCCAGGGAGAAAGGTTATTGTCACAAAAGTCGTGGCTCAAATAACCTCAAGTATATATACATAAGTGTACATTTACCGTCATAGAAAATTGTTCCATATAGTGAGCATTTGTTTCGATAGATTAGAAAGGTAGAATTGAGAAAGAATCCAAATGAAATCAAATACCACATACCTTTGTTGATGAAGTCCTTGTTGATGTCTTCTTGTAGTCTTCAATCTTCATCCGTCAAAGATACCTTAGATTATATTTCTTAGACTTAATCTAGTCCGAAACTATCTATAGTATACTAAATGAAAAATGCATTTTGGCAACTAAAATTGACAACTAACTTGACATACTAATGCTAGTGGGTTCAATCGAGCAATGTTCTAACAATCTCCCCCTTTGTCAATTTTAGTGACAAAACCATTTTACATATGGATTGTACTTGTTAAAAGCATTACAGCTCCAAAATCCGACACGCTTTATTTCCTTGGTTCTTCAACTATGCGTGTGTTCATCCTTTACTTGTTGAAGATCCATCATATTATTATTACACAACATCAAAGTTCAATTGTATCACAACTTTGACAATAATACCACAGTGATATGTATCATTCCCCCTTAGTTAATACTTCATCTCACAACGAAAACCATTCCCCCTTACACAAAGATCCGTAAACCATATGTATTTATAGTGTGAACTATACATTAATTCTCCCCTTTTTTTCAATATAAATTGGCAAAGGTACGAAAACTAGTGGGATCCTCATGAAATTTTCAAGTAGGTACTTCATGACCAAAAGAGAACATATCAACTTTACTTTAGATGATATCACAAAGTCGAAACTTAGTGACTTCATCAAGGAGTTTATTAAGATACAAGTTAACCTCTACATGTTCCACAACCGCTTCTCCCCACAAAGATTTGGAAATTAAGCACAAGTTCAATTAAGAACTCTCCTGTAGGATCAGAATCTCGCAACAATAAGGTCTCAGCGAAATTATCAACTACACAACACAACAACATCGCATAACAATTTCAGAAATGATACGATAAACAACGTCAGTTAGAATCATGAGAAAGATGTGATAGTTCTGCGACAATTAGAAAGCTTGCGAAATTAACATTCGTAAGGTTGCGAGAATGTCGCAAACCATACCCGAAAATAAAGGATAGATTAGATGTCATCCATTATGTATTTTCCTATAAATAGTCGTTCAGTTGTAAATGAAAGGGAGAGATCTTTTTTGAGTAAGAAACAGGTACATAGGAGAGAGAAAGTCTAGAGCAGAGGTCATTCTTGATTATTTTATCTTTTCTTGTAAGAACATTCAAAGATTGATAAATAAAATTAAGAGTGTAAATCTAAAAATGAGTTGAATAATAATGAAATCATTTGAGGGGTGTAGTGTAGGATTTCCTGCAACTACATAATGACGCTAGAAACAGGGAGGTATTGAAGATTATTCTAGAAAAAGCTGAAAATTAATATTGAGATTTGTGAAGATTTAGAGTGATTGATTAAGAATTTTTCATAATTTCTTGCAATATTGTTAACATTGAAGAAATGGCTAGAAGAAGAACTACATCCGAACAACCGACTACTGTTAGAAGAAGCAAGAGAATTGCTGGAAGAGAAAGAAGTGAAATGGGAGAATATACTAGAATGAGAAGTAATAGAGAAAATCAAATTCAACCACCAATTAAACAAACACTAGTTCAAGGGAGGAATACAGATTATGATAGGGAGAGTATACACACTTGGCAATCAAATTCGGCAGAAGAAGTAGAAGAAGAGAAACAAAACAGAAGCCATAGACAGGAAGAGAGAAATCAAGAAGCAGATGAAGAAATAATTCATGTAGATGAGGAAACTGGAGCGTTAGAAATGTTGAGACGAAGAATACATGAAGAAAGAAGAGCTGAGGCAGAAGAACGTGCAAATCTAACAAGGAAAAATCACGAATTAAGGATGGAGAATATAAGACTACAAAATAGAAGATCGAAAAGTATTACGAAATCATATTCAAGATCGACTAGAAGAGAAATGAGGAGAAACTCACCCACAATCAATGCTGGAAACAATATTCAAGAAGAAATATCAAATCCTAATGAAGAATATCGCGAAAATAGAAAAAGAGTTGATGATCGTTACGTTTCACAAAATAAAACTTTTGATGATGGGCAAAATGGTGGAAATAAAGAGAACGGACAACGTCAGGGACGAAATAACCAAGATGGCGAAGGAAATCGAGAGGAAGGAAGAAGAATTTTACATAAAATAGAAACTCAAAGAAATCAACAGACAATTGAAGAAGAAATTGAAAGACATTATGCTGAACAAGCACGTTTAATCTGCGAACGTGAAAGATTGAGAGCGGAAATGGAAGAACAAGAGATTCAGGAGACAATTCGCCAGAACAATCACGACAATCGATAAAGAAGGCGTACACAAAACCGGAATAACGGTAATATCAATGAGGAGTATGATAGAGTACAGAGGATGGCTGAAAGATAACGAATCGAATTGATAAGAATGGAGGGGAAAATGAAAGGCATTATCATATGCGAATTCAAAATAGAGATGAGGAAGATAATCGCATAAGAAGGCGAGATGAGGATAATGAAGAAGAAATGCAAAATTTCGCGAGAGAAGATAGACATGAACGCAGAAGAAGATAAGAGAAATTAAAAAGACCAATGGATCAAGATTCAGGTGTAAATAAACAAATCTTGAAAGAATTAGAAGAAATGAGAGGAATGCTAAATAATAGAGGAGAAGTAGGCAGAAGATAATTGGATGAAGCAATAGAAGAAGCTGCGAATACTTCATTTACAAGGGAAGTACAATTAGGAGGAATACCACCGAAATGCAATTTGCCCGCATTAACCAGCATTTTTGATGGAACAACTTGTGCAATTCAACACATTAAAGCCTATGTGAGGTGCATGTTACAATGGGAAAATCATGATGCCGTATTATGCAAATATTTCGCATCCAGCTTAACAGGAGAGGCGTTAAATGGTTTGAAGGTCTACCAAAGAATACAATAACATCCTTCAATCATTTGCATACTACATTCCTAGGGGCATATATAAGTAATAATTCTTCGCGGCCTGGTATAGAAGATGTGTTTGGATTAAAACAGAGGATTGGCGAAAGTTTGAAACACCTGACTAAAAGATGGAGAACAATGTGTAGCGAAATGGCTGGCCGTGTAGATGAGAGATATCTTATATTATCATTTATCAATTCTATGTTTGCAACAAACCTATTGTATGTCCAAATTTTCAGAGTCAAGAATACGATCACAATGACTGAATTGCGAGAACTTCAAGAAGAATACATTTCTCTAGAGGAAAGACAAGATGAAACGGAATCATATCCAGTTGCGAACACCAACTCACAGACAGTGAATACAAGCTTATTACCCAAGCTAACAAACACAGTAGAGAATACTTCGCAAATACAACAATAGAAGGTGACGGGTAACAATCAACAGAAACTGGTGGCTATGGGAATCCAAGATCAAGAGGAGTATGAAAGAGAAAGAAATTTCAACAATCGTGGTGGAAATAACAAGATTCAAAGACTCGATCAACCACAAGAAACTTATGGAGGTCAAAGACAAAACTATAATAGAGGACAATGAGGTCACAAGGTAGTATGGGAAGAAATCAAGATGCCACCTCTAAATGCAAGTGTGGAGAAAATATGGGAAGCTATAATTTTGATGGAGAATATACCAACACCATGGAACATGGGAACGAAACCACCTCCAAACCACATAATCCATGAGTTTTGTTCTTATCATCATTTTCACGGACATACAACAAATGATTGCAGAAATGTAAAAAGAATTATTTTGATAATGATAGATCAAGGAAAACTATACCACTTTTTGGTAGGGCATCCACAATCTCAACCACTGCCACCACCACCAGAGCATCACAAAGTAAACACGATGAAAAAGAAGGAAACATTCTTCATAGAAGTTGGTGCAAAAGCAAAAAATCTATTTTGTCACTCTATTGTACATTCATATAAGACAATTGAAGATTTTTATGATAATATTTTGAGTAGAGTGTTCGCAAGAGATAACTATGGAAGAGAAATTATGAATATTGCGAAAATCTCGCCACTAGAGGAACGGCAGAAACAGATTGTTTCTTTTACCGTAGAAGAGATTCCCGAAGGTGAAGAGGTGCATGATAATCCATTGGTGGTAAAATTAGAAATTAATCCAAAACCGAAAGAAGATGAGGATGATGAAGCTGAAGATTCATGGGCAATTAATAGAATTCTAATCGATACTGGAAGCTCTGTGAACATCTTATTTTATCATACTTATAAAACTATGGGAGGAAGAGATGATGATCTTATACCATCAACATATAGGATATACGGTTTTAATGGTACTGCTAACAAGCCTAAAGGGGAGGTTACCATGCGAATTCCATTGAAGGGAATATTTTGTGTCGTTGATGTAGAATCACCCTACAATCCGTTAATTGGTCTACCTTGGCTACATGGGATTCTAGGTGTAGCTTCAACTTTCCACCAGTGCATCAAATTCCCTCACCCCAATGGTGTAGGAATCATAAAGGGAGATTGGGTTGAAGGAAAGAGGTGTTACGAAACTGAGATAGAATCTTGCGAAGGAAGAGCAAACAAGAAGGAAAATTGGCGACACAAAATCAAAGATACACAGAGAAGTGAGAGGTTGATGTTGGATACAATCGAAAGAAAATGAGAACAAATGTTGCGAAACTAATGATACCTCAGAATAAAAATGATGAACATACCACTACCAAGGAGGCAGTAGCAGAAAATAATAAATAAGCAGAGGATGGCAAAGGTAATAAAACACAAGAAATGTATGAATGATTAAGTTGTTGCGACACTTTCGCAATAAGTAAAATTCTCAAAAATACATTTGATTGAATGACAAAATTGAGATTGCGAAATCCAAATACAATATGATGATGTGCGAGACTCTCGCAGAGATAATGAATTTTACAGAAATAATCAGAGAAAAATGACAAAAAGAAAGAGGCGAACCTTTATGGCGTACACCCTAGTTCGCGAATACAATTTCGCAAGAGGCAAATGTAAGACCTAAAGTACGTCATATAAGGGGGTACCTGTTGCATGGCTCAGGGAAAGGCTACACCGCCACCGGAACCTGAGTCATGGAGATTTGGGGTCAATAAAGCCCATCCGGGAGAGGCACCTTGGATTCTCAGCTTAAGCATATGACTTAGGTTGGGCGACTAAGGTAATAAGGACTCTCCCAAGGAGTGCAGATCTGATCAAGGCGCCGAGGTACACGGTTGAGTCAAGAGTGCCAGGGACGTTTGAAGCGTACTTTGCCATTCTTGACAAGTCTTGGCTTATACTGCACTCGGCCTGAAGAAAACCCCACTTAGGGTGCAGTCTCGTAACCATAAGCCCTATAGGTAAAAGGGATAAGAGGCTGCGAAAAAACTGGTTGTTGTTAAGACTGGATGGGAGGAGCTAACCTTGTATGGTAGAAGTACGCCTCCTTGAAGGGGCAACCAGGGGGAGATAAGGGCGGCACCCTCCATTAGGGAGCTGATAAGTGTCTTAAGACGCAAATGTCATGAGGCTTTTTATTCGCAAGGGTATTAAGGCTTGTCATATTTGTGCAACAATCCTGAAGAGGCAATAATACAAAAAAAAGATAAGACGAGATCAATGGGTTTTCGCATGAAAGTGCGAAGACGTCCTGCGATTTCGTCGCAAGACGGCAATGTCATGGGGCTTTATTTTCGCAAGAATATTTAGGCCTGTCATATTGTCGCAACATTCCTGAAGAGGCCATAATACAAAAAAAAAGTTAAGGCAAGATCAATGGGTTTTTGCATGAAAGTGCAAGGACGTCCTGCGATTTTGTCGCAATGACAAGAGGTGGCATAATAAGACCTTTAATTAGGAAGGCAAAATAAGACCACACAGGAATGAGATTTTGAAAAGAATCAAAATTCACTTCGCATAAGATAGCGAAATTATACATAATTAACTGCGAAATTGAGGCATAAAATAAAAAATTTATAAAATCTCTCATTTGGATACAAATAACAGAGGCAAGTATGGGAATGAATGAAATTAGAAAATGTTATTTGTCTCCATATGATAGATTTACTCAAAGATTCAAAAATTAATGATTATATTGATTAACTGTATTGCAAGGAAGAATTGTTTTAATGAATGCAGGTCAAAATGAAAGAAACACAAATATACAGAAAGAAGGAATAAATGTACAAGTATTACAAGAATCAAAGAAAGAAAAAAGACTACTTCTTAGTTGATCCTTCATTATCTTCATCAGACTTGTTCCCTTCTTCGTCTGCGTCAGAATCTTCATCACCATCAGAACCTTCATCACCATCAGATTCTTCATCATCAGCTTCGCTATCAGAATAATCAGACTGGGAGTATTCTGTGGGATCTCTTCCAAGAGACAAGGATAATCAGAATGGGATATTATGATCGTCACAAACCATTTGGATAGTTTGATTGCGAAAATGCATAGCATCATTCTTAAAATTCGCAACAGTGATCTTGATTTGATTCTTTAATCTAGAATACTTGTCGTTGCGAGAAGAAAGATTCTTTGCGAGTTCCTCCTTTTCAGCTTCGAGTTCCTCAATCTTTTCACGATATCTACTTTCAGAATCTGCGAGCAAAAGACAATCAATTATTAACTTGATGAAAATTCATAAGAAGCAAAAGATTAGTAAAGAAGAGCAGTTAGTAACCTTCTCTGTCAGAAATCATATCTCTAATCAAGGCTGTATGCTCAACTTGGAGACTAACATTTACACCTAAATCTTTTCTGGCATCATCTAAGATTTTCGCAGCCCAAACAAATTCATCCTCATTACTTATAAGAAGACGAGAACGAATTTGTTTTCCCTTTCGCAGAGTTCGATGTTCTTGCGGTTAGCTTCATCCCGTTCAAGTTGAACTTCAAGAAGAGTCTCTTGGAATTTCGCCAAAGCCTTAGCACCTTGATCAGAGATGTGATCCTTATCATCTATGAGACTGCTAATTTTGGTTCTTAACTCATTGGGTTTCTCTTTAAAATTAAGAAGGAGACGCTTAAATCGGTTGGCTAAGCCTAAACTGGATCTATGGTCAATTTCTAAAAGGCGAAATTTAGATCTAAGTTCATTTAGAGAAATAGATGAAATTCTATCATTTGAGAAGCTATTTAAGGAATTGTTAAGACGCTCAAGAAGGGTACCATTGTCCAAGGCATTAGGAAATGAACGAAGAAGGGTAGCTTCATCAGAAAGACCATAAATGTCTGCAAAAAGAATCATTTAAATAAGATAAAACAACGGGGTGAATGAATGAAGGGAAAAGAGAAAAGTAACATACCGTAAAGCTGATTATTAGCTTGCTGAAGACTAGAAATTTTGTTCTTATACGAAGAAGAATCAATTTCAAGTTGTCTATTTTTCTCGCGAAGACCTTTAACTTCAGCTTCCAATTCTTCATTCTTTGTGCGAAATTGAAGATTTTTCTTTTCAAGATTTTCGCGTCTCCTCTCTAGATCCGAGGCAACAGAGAAATAAGCTTTTCCAGCCTGCGAGAATATATAAAAAATATTAATATAGAAAGAAATTTTGAGTTATAACAATGAAGAAATAAAAGGATAAAAATATACCAGACTATTGAGGGAATGCAAGAAGTCGGGAGTCACTGATCTAGAAACTCCACGAAGAGAACTATCACCATCCAGTAAAGGGACATCGCAAAGTGTAGCAAGAGACTTGCAGGTGTTGGCGAATTGGCTATCTCCCATTCCTTGCAGAGAATCAGAAAGGAGGCCAGATAGCTTAGCCATAGAAGATTCAGGTGGAAAATCTTCACTTACGACAAGATCATCATTGTCTTCATCATCCTTGTCACTTTCAGAATTTTCTTGAGGAGGAATATTTGAAGGAGAAGAAGAACGGAAATTCCTTTTCTTTGAAGGAGGAGCAGTTGATTTTTCTCTGCGAAGATCACCTTTACCTTTATCACCAGTCTTCGCAACATCAGCAGGCTCTTCTATTTCAACAATAATCTTCACACATAGATAGAAATAATAAATGTAAGCAACAATATACAGTTTAAAATCATAAGGAAAAATTTCTTACCTCATCTGTGTATGAACGAAGAGCTAACAGAGTACTAGCTTTCCCAGTCCTGTTATAACTATCTTTCAGTTTTTGGATCTGCAGAATGTCGCAAGAGTTAGCGAACAAAATAATAAAGATAAATAAAGAAATGTAAAGTGAACTAAATGGGAAGAAAATACCTCTTTCTCCTTCTCGGGCCAAGAGAAAACCCAAGGTTGATAAGCAGCGAGATTCGCAGGAAGAACATTTGACCCAGCAATGTAAGGTCCTTTTAGTATTAAAGGAAAAACACACCATTTATCATCTTTGGATTGGCGAGGAGTTATGTTTTTACCAGAGTGCCAGTCAATATCTTGCATGAGAATTTTAGCTTCATCAATGTTATCTTTCCTTTTTAAGCGAATGCCCCAGCGAGTATTCTCTTTCTTCATGGAGATAAGTTCATAGTTATCAAAGAAACTCGCTATTGTGTATTTCTCAGCAATTATCTCTAGGTCTGCGAATTTAGGATCCCTAAATTCTTTGGATTACAGAGATCCTTTACCAGCACCACGGTTAGCGAACTCTAGCATCAAACGGATGCAATCCCCACTCAGTTGGAAGATAGCTCGCGAAAATCCTGGGTGGCGAGAATTTCACAGAATAAAGGAAGATTTGGTTCATAAAGAGGAATAGGGAGACCTGCGAGAATCTGACCTAGCGAAATTATGATTGATTGATCATCACAGTACTGATCAGAGAAAAGTTTGACAGAGAGAATTCATTTGGCATTTTCACCAGGAATGGTAGAGAGTGTGAAATCTTTATCAGCAAGATCTTTTTGGACATCTTTTAAATTCTTCTCATGTCTATGACCAATTGGAGCCATATTTGAATATAGAGTATGGGAATGAATAAAAAATAAGAAGATTGAAGGGGGGAAAATTACAGTAGGAGAACTTGCAGAAGAATAACAGAGTTGCAGAGATGAGAGAATAAAAAGAGAAGAGAAAGTAAAAAGAAGATGGAAAGAAGAGTAAGAAGAGTATATAAAAGAGCTTTTTTTTTTACTCGAAGAAATGAACATCATTAATACGAAAAGATGTGAGCGGTTGAAAAGCAGCGGTTACAGAAGACGTGTCAAGAAACAGATGGAAGAAAGAATACGTGTGATAAATGCAGAATATGAAGAGATGAACAACTGCGGCATTTCTCACATCATTCTCTACTTTGCAGAGAAGATATGAGAAGAGGTAAGATGTAGGATCAGAATCTCGCAACGATAATGTCTCAACGAAATTATCAACTACACAACACAACAGCGTCGCAGAACAATTTCAGAAATGATACGATAAACAACGTCAGCTAGAATCATGAGAAAGATGTGATAGTTCTGCGACAATTAGAAAGCTTGCAAAATTAACATTTGTAAGGTTGCGAGAATGTCGCAAACCATACCCGAAAATAAAGGACAAATTAGCTGTCATCCATTATGTATTTCCCTATAAATAGTCGTTCAGTTGTAAAGGAAAGGGAGAGATCTTTTCTGAGTAAGAAACAAGTAAATAGGAGAGAGAAAGTCTAGAGCATAGGTCATTCTTGATTATTTTATCTTTTCTTGTAAAAATATTCAAAGATTGATCAATAAAATTAAGAGTGTAAATCTAAAAATGAGTTGAATAAAAATAAAATCATATGAGGGGTGTAGTGTAGGATTTCCTGCAACTACATCTCCCCCATAAAATGTCATTCCCGAAATAACAACAAGAGTGACCTTTGTCCAGGAAGAAGGATTTATATATTGGATTTTAGAAATACCACAAGGAAATACGATCTAAGGACCAGTCATTGAAAGTCTCTCATGAGATCATCTTACTAAAAAAAAAGAACTATCTCATTGTAACAATATACAATATGTAATCATGAAGATCAAGTATTGTGATCATCTTTTCTAAGATACAAACTTGTATAAACAAGAATCGATATAATCAGAAGGAAGAATTACTTTTTCCACAAGGATTTACACCAAGAATGGTCACCATAAGTGTATGAAAAAATTTCTTTGATAATAAAAACAACATCCAATGGCTTTTATTATTGCTTCTAACCTGTTATACTTAAGAATTTCAATCAGAAATCAAGTTAGGTAATTAAGAATCATACACGTGGTATTTAGCCATATTCATCTTAATCATAACTAGTTCAAATGACTCAAGAGAACTAGTTAGAGAGTTCTTCAATTGCTTAGATCTCATAGAAGTATACAAGACACAATTGAAGCAAAAACGATTTGATTCACTCGAATCAATTCATGAACTTTATAGCCATGGTTTGCAAGTATGCATTCCTTAGTTTGTATAAGTTTAAGTTCACGAATAATCGTTTTTAGAAACTAACCTACTTAAGTACGCATACCGGTACGCAGACTTAAGTACCCAGAATAAGTTTGTTTTCAGTTCACAAACTCCAACAGAACTTCACGGGATGTGAACTTCCGACAGTACGCGGACTTTAGTTCCGGTTTTCCTGAGCAACAAAGTACGCATACTTTGGTTGAAGGAATAAGGACTTACACACGTATGAGTTATCATACAATGTTTATACCCTTTCAAGGTTATATTCTGAACTCTCATTTCAATCATTGAAACATTCTTAGAGGACGTTATATAGTTGTTGTTCACAAACCATTTTTCGTCAAAGAAATTTTCAAGTAATTGAAACTTAATATGACTCTCGTCACTAGTAAAGATGAACTTGACAAAGCGAAAGCTTACCAACACATATGTCGAGAAATAGATGAGCGAGATAAACTCAGCTCGAAATCTATATTCCGCATATTCAAAAATTACCCAACATAATATGTATGCCCCAATTCTTTTGTAGTCTTCACCGTATTTACAAGGGCTTCTTGGCGAGGATGCACTTCCAACACAATCAGGTTGTGTTGAGGTGAAAAAAATCTTGCTCACAACAGGTATTCGAAACAAAATCATGCATGGACTCTAGGAATTTAACAACTTCCTTGAAACTTTCAATAACTGTTCCATACCTTTTAAAGATGTTATCCCTTGTCGAACTCTTGTCTGGGAGATCCTTCTTAATAGTACTCGTTGCTTTATTGATCTTCTTTGGTACCCATTTTTGAGTAGCTTTTGGAGCAACGTATTTTTTTTCTCCCCAATATAATTATGAAACTTCTTTGAGGGAATACTAGAAGAACTGAAATTATGAGACTCAATTTTTCTCCAGTTTGGAACATCAGATCTTGTCATCTTAACAGAATCATATCTGACTTTATCTCGTTTAAGATATCTGCAATTCCTTTGCAAGTGACCTGGTTTTCCACAAAAGCAATGTTTAGTCAAATGGAAAAAGTTATGTTTAGTATTACCTGAATGTATATGTGCTTGCTTCGGAGCTTGACAGAATTTCCTCTTTTCGTCATCGGCAGTTGGTAGAGATACTTCACTTTTTTCAACCGTGGAAGATTTTGGTTGAGAAAAATCTTTAGCTCTGACAAATTTTACCTCTTTGCAAATACCAGGTGCGTCTATTCCTTCATAGCCCAATCCTCGTGTATCACGATGAATTCTACATGCACCCAATATCGAGGTTAATTTTTCTGAGCTGCTATTTCTAGACAAACTCTCTTTTAAGATCGAGTTTTCTTCTTCCATCCTTTTGTCCTTTTCGAGCACAATAACTAGATCATTCTTGGATGATTCACATTGAACTTTGAGATTTTCTCGTTCCGAATCAATTAACAAGTTCATCTCAAATTTCTCCAAGTTATCTAGCTTTTCTTGAAGAGTAATTTCCCGATCTCGACTTCCAGCAATTTCTTCTTTAAGCATTTGTATTTCGTTGAGATAATCTTTTGCACTAATAGAATCAAGTTGGTCTTGCAAGTCTTTATTCCGACTATGAAGTCTGACATATTTAATATTCTCACTAAAAATGGTGTTTTCAGCTTCTGAGAGTTTCTGATGACATTCCTTAAGAAGATTATTAGCAACTGGATCTACATGGAACACTTTTTCGTCAGAATCAGAATCAGTATTCGAAAGAATTTTTCCAGAAGCTAATGCAACCTCGCCTGCGTACTTTTGCTGATAATATTCGGGTCCATCATCAAGAGTAGGCAAAGCTGCTGCATATGCCGATTGTCTAAGGCTCCAGCTAGGACATACTGATGGAAGGTCCCCGAAACCACGACAATATTAGAGCATTGTACATCATCACTAGGAGATGTTGTAACTTTAGAAAAACTCTTTTTCCTGTCTCTCAAGATTTTTCTAAATTGTCGTGGAGTAACATCCTTAGTATCTGGCGAACCAGATTTATCCTTAGAGGATTCGAAATTGTTTGCAGCTTTAAGAGAAATCACCTCTTTTCTAGACGCGTGTTAATTATCAAAGATATTTAACTTTCCAACAAGAGTATTTCTGGAGAGTATAGAAAGATCGTTTGCTTCCTCAATGGCATGTTTCTTAGACTCGTATCTTGATGACAGGGACCTGAGAATTTTGCACACAATAACTTTCTCTGGAATAGTTATTCCTAATGAATATAAGGCGTTAACTATTTGTAAAGTCTTTGGTTAAACTCATAAAAGGTTTCATCATCAGACATGCGAAGGTTTTCCCAGTCAAATGCTAGGTTTTGAAGCCTTGCTTGTTTCTCTGCGGCATTCCCTTCAAATACGGTTTCTAAGATATCCCAAGCATCTTTAGACTTATTATACGTAGTCATGTGGTGATGAAGATCTGGGGTAATGGCATGGATGATAGCATTTAATCCGTCAGAATTTTGCTTTGCAGCAAGAATCTCAAGATCATCATAATCACCAATATCCTTTGCAATAGTTACACCGTCTACTGTAACTAATGGAGGATTATAGCCATTAAAAACACGAACCCATGATTGAAAATCTCGCGCTTGAATAAAAGCACGCATAACAATTTTCCACCATAAATAGTTTGTTCCGTCGAAGGCTGGAGATACGTTTATAGAGATAGCACTCCTGTCCATAGAATCAGATTGCTACAAACACAGACTTGTGAGGTCTTAGCGTGTTTGCCTGCTCTGATACCAATTGAAAAAGCGAGGGTCTAACAACTGAAAAAGTGTGTGTGTGTGTGTGTGTGGGGGGGGGGGGGGGGGGGGGGGGGTACAACAACCACACCCAATATTTCTCTTAGCAATCTGTATCGACAAGCTCCAATATACTTTCTAGAGAATCAACTAGACAGTCAGACTCAATATAGATAAAAAGTATATCAAAGAGTTTATATCTCGATCTCTCGATTTGAGAATAAGTTCACAAATTAACATCGTTTTTAGATATAACCTACTCAAGTTCGCGGACTGGGTTCGCGGACTTAAGTTCCCGGACGGAGTTCATAAACTCCAACAGAATTTCTCGGGTCGACAACTTCCGCCAGTTCACGGACTTGGATCACGCCACCATTCCGGTTCTCTTGATCAAAAAAGTTCGCAAACTTCGGTTCAAGGAATAAGGACTTATACATATATGTGTTTCCACAACAATGCTTATATCCTCCAATGGTTATATTATCTAAAATCTCATTTCAATCATCGAAACATTCTTAGAGGACGTTGATATTCTATAGTTGTTATTCAGAAACTATTTTTCGTCAAAGTAAGCAATTTTCAAAGTGATTGAAACTTCTCAAGACTTTCGTCACTAGGTAAAAATGAACTTGGCTAAAGCGAAAGCTTACCAACATATATTACGAGAAATAGATAGCCGAGGTAAACTCCGCTCGAAATAGCAAATGTGTATAATCTAAGTCTATATAGCAAAATGACTTTTGTCTCAAGATAGGAGATAAATATACTTTTGAGTGATAGATAAGTTCAAGTCTCCACATACCTTTTAGTCGATGAAGATCCACCGGTTCCTTGAGTAGTCCTTCGTCTTGTATGATGATTGCCATGGAGTTCTTGGGCTCAACTACACTATCTATCCTAGTCCGAGACCTTGGATATAGTAGACTAGAAATCACGACTTATAGTTTTGATCACTAACATTGACAAACATGCTTGAGATAGCAACGCATGCGAGTTCGACCGAGCAATGCTCTGACAATATCCCCCTTTGTCAATTTTAGTGACAAAACTATCAATACATATGAAATTCAAAAAATAAATAAATTAACTTTTGTAGCTCCTATTCCACATGTCTAATCTTCAACATTACTTGAAATCTTCGTCACTTCCAAGTACTCCAATCATCCCAAAGGTTGTAAGTTCAACATCATCGTTGTTGAAAATCCGTAGCTATAACAACGAGAAAACAAGAGTTCTCAATCATTGTTATACAATGTCATAGTATCATTACATAGCGTCAAAGTTCAATTGTATCACAACTTCAACAACAATATTATGGTGATATGTATCACTCCCCCTTAGTCAATACTCCATCTCACATGGAAACCACTCCCCCTTACATAATGATCCGAAAACCATATGTATTTGTAGTGTGAACTACATATTAATTCTTTTTGTCAATAAAATTGTCAAAGGTACAAGAACGGGATCCTAATGAAATTTCCGAAAGAGACATTTCTTGACCAAAAGAAAGCAAAATATCAACTTATTTAGATGCAATCATAAAGACGAAGCTAAATGCATTCATCAAGGAGTTTATAAAGATACAAGATAACCCATATAATATTCCACAGCCGCACTCCCCACAAAGATTTGACAATTAAGCACAAGTTCAATTAAGAACTCTCCCCCATAAAATGTCATTCCCGAAAGAATAACAAGAGCGACCTTAATTTCGAAAGAAAAGAAGGATTTCTTTGGACATAACAAATCACATACAAGTATGAATTTGAATCCAAAATACTCAATTAAATTAACCACAAGAGAACCCATGATTAATTCAATCGAAAAATGCTCAATATAAGTGAACTTATGGAGACTCAAAAATATACAATTAGATTAATCACAAGAGAACCCATAATTAATCTAATCGAAATACACAACCAAACTAATCACAAAAGTAATCAATTTAATTGGTCATGCTCATCATAAGAAAACTTACGGAGCAAAAACTAAATAACCAAACAAGATGATTAATTTAGTTGAATATGCTCGACATAAAGTATCTCGCGCAACAACAACTAAGCTAATCATAAAAATAATCAACTTGGTCGTTTAGTGCTCAACATAAGACACTTTACGGAGCCTCACAGTAATACATAAAGTATGGATCAGGGAAGATCAATAATACGGAATACACAAGGATTCATTCTATTTTCCATCACTATTCGCATAACGACATTCAATAGACATAATCCTTGCAAACAAAAGATTTTAACCTATCTTCCATAAATAATTGACATAATAGGCTTAACTTTTGTATTTGTCAAAATTCTATTCATTCTTTTATCAATACATGCATATCGACATATGAAATACTTTACTTTTGACAAGGTATGGGACAGTCATAGTTCACGAACGCAAACACACATATCCCATAACAATATTGCAATATATAAAACCATAAAGATTAATACTGCAAAAATCATCTTCCAAACAAATTTAGAATTTAAACCAATAAATCTAAAAACATGAAGATGAACACGTTGGACACAGCTATGTGTAATCACAATAATGGTTATTCCAAACTCTAGTTATTCTTCTAATAAAAACAAGAAAATAGAAGATTTACTAGGCAATAATACCTTTGAATAATTATTTATCGTCCCCGAACTCCTTGTCATCAACAACCATTGGGACATAAGGTTCATTAAGGTAGGAGTTTATATCAATAAACCTTCTTGGCTGATGATGTCGAACCAGGGCCTTCTGAATCTCATGATTCTTATATACAAAAGCCTTTATTTGTTGAATCTCCTTCGCATCTCCTTCAACTCTTCAAGAACATCATAGAACTTCTGAGAGTTTGAAGGAACGACTCTTAGCTTCCTCACATTCCTTCTCTTTCTTTTCAAGGTAGGAGATAACGGATATTTCTCTTTTCCCTTCATGATTGATGGCTTAACAATCATATTAACATCTTTTTCATTAGAAGACATCACGCTTGGAGTATCCATAACGTATGGGTTTGTGAGAGGAAATCACAAATTGTACTCAACAAGTAGTCTTGAAATAAAAAGAGGTTTTGAGGAAGGAAAAAAGAATGTAGGGTTTCGAAACCTTTAAACGGGTTCGTACACGTCCAACTCACAACCCTATAAAGAGTAGAATTGTCGATAATAACCCTCATTTGTTGATAGACAGGGGAGAACAAAAACTAAGAAAAGAAGAGAGAGAAAAAAACTTTTCTAAAGCCTGAGAGGTACAAAATCATTCTCTCTTTTGATCAGGCACATGAGACAAGATTTCCAGAAGAACACAATCAATTTGCATTGTGGTGAACAACAATTTGTCCATCATTTACCTCTTGAGAGGAATACACAGACCTCTGTCTATCAAAACAACTAGACCATCCTTTCTTCTCTAATGGTCTTGGTTTATTCTTGGAAACTAACTTCTTAGACGAAGATAAAGTCCTACATACCTCAGCGGTCTTCTGAGCAAGTTTAAGCTTATTTGCTAAATGATTTGCTCTTCGTTGAAGTTTGTTGACGTGCCTCAATTGGTGTTTGTACTTGTAACACTTTGAAATTTCATGACCCTTTAGAGAACAATACGAGCACGTCAAACTAGGATAAAAGTTAGGCTTCTGAGATGTGCACGCAGCTAGACATATGGTGGAACCTGAAACATTACAAACAGAGTTTCCAAGAAATGGGTCAATTTTTTCTTCCAGATTAGTTGGGTTCTCTTCTGAAAGAATATCGAGATTGATGTATGTATTGCTACAGTTATCAAAATCAATATTTTCACCAAGAAGTGAAACACTTGATTTCTCGTCTTCATTAGAATCATAGTTGTCAGACATTTCATCAAGAGTTGCAGCAAGACCTTTGTTCCCGGTGTATTTTCTACGATTTGGGCACTCGTTTGCAAAATGACCAAATCCCTTACACTTAAAGCACTGAGGCATATCCTCATCATCAATTTCATCTGTTTCCCTGTTTTTAGGAGGAATACGATTATGAGGTTTAATTGATACCTTAGGATTATCTCTGGAGACCGTTTACTTCTCTTCAACAGAAGATCCCTAAACTGTCTTGTGATCATCGAGACAGACTTGTCAAGATCTTCATATGATGAATCTGTCTCAGAGTGATCATCTTCAGAAATATATATTTTTTTACTCTTATCAAGTAATTTAGTGTCCTTTTGTGCTTTGAACGCAACATCCTTAGTTTTGGTGAATGTTCGTGATCAAAGATATTAAGCTTCTCAACCAGCAAATTTCTGGAGAGATTATCAAGGTTATTTCCCTCAACGATGGCATGCTTCTTAGAGTAGTATCTAGATGGCAGCGATCTGAGAATTTTCATCATAGTGTCCTTTTCAGGAATAGTCTTACCCAATGCAAAAGATGCATTAACAATTTCAGACACTCTGTGATTAAATTTATCAAATGTATCTTCATCTGCCATACGAAGGTTTTCCCAATCGGAATTAAGGTTTTGAAGCTTAGCTTCCTTTTCCCGATTGAATATAAGAAATAACTTGGACGGTATCAAAAACCAATATCCAAGTGTCAATCAATTTAATCAACAACCCAAAGGTCGGATTCACAATTGATTGAACTTACGCACAACCTGTGATATTTCAATTATATAAACAAATATAATGCGAAAAATAAATAACACAGACACCAGAAATTTTGTTAACGAGGAAACCGCAAATGCAGAAAAACCCCGGGACCTAATCCAGAATAAACACACACTGATTAAAAGTTGTTACACCAATTTCCTACTACATATTCGAACTAGATGTAATACCTGCTTCAGTTGTATTCAAGCACTTATAAAACTCCTAGCACAACACCGATTGTCTTTAGGAATTCTTCTCGTAAATCTTCTAGCAGAACCCAAGACTCTCTTTAGAAGATACAACAACATGATTGATACGATTCGATCTTTTGTTTGCACAAAATACCGGTTTGATTTACCTTTAGATGTGAATCAAGGTTTTGGAAATCTTGTGTTTGTTTTGAACAACTACCAAATAAAAAGTAGTGAATCAAAACAAACTTGTATATTAGGGTTTTAACTTATAATTAGTATGTGTACTCACAAGAATCCCGTGAAACTGATTTTCGTAAGTGAACTTGGGTGATTCCAAAGATCAATTTCTAAGTTAAGAAAAACCTAATAATTCTACAACAAGAACAACTAGAATAAATCTAGAGATATCTTGCTTAAAACTTCTTAAGGATTTTTACGAGATACCTTAATCGAAGTTTTCTTTCTAGCTTCTGATTTCGACTAACAAGTGTTGGTATACGATCGGAAACTGAAATCTATCAAACCTAGGGTTTATGATCAACAACTCTTAAATGGTTTTATATTAGAAAAGAAAACCTTAGAATAGACCAGAGGTGAAAAACCTAGATTACAAGTTGTATAATCAATCACGAAGATTAATCCAACTCGGCTTTGCGATCCCCAATATAAAGACTTTTATCTCACTCTTGTTCACGAAGAACAGCAGACATGGAAAACAACCTTATGAAGCTTACATCAATTTTCCAAAGGGGATGAAAACGTGTAGCACTCATGAACCCTTTATTTATAGTGAACAATAACTTGGAAGCTACGCAAAGCTATTTTGCTTTTTCAAGACTCTCCTAATTTTGGGAGTTTTTCCTAAGTTACAAACTCTTGCCAAAATAATTAAATAAATAATTAGCAAATATTGTATTTATGTGAGTAAATCACATTTTAACTTAGGAAGGAATCACAAACACTTTAATACGGTAATCAAATATGTTTGGAGTAATAACTATCTTTCCTAGATATGGAAACATCACCAATTTTACTAAAAAAGACTTCTATTCACGTAATTGGGCCCTAGTCCGTGAACCGTTATAAGCAGTCCATGGATTGTTTCCTACTAACGAACTGTAACAGTTACAACAACACTTATAACTGTTACTTTAGTAATCACTCATAACTTCATCGTTATGACTAGGAATTGAGTGATTCTTGGATCGTTGAATTCGTAAGATCATTCACTATAACATGAGAACCTTTCCAGGGATAAAGGTTATTGTCACAAAAGTCATGGCTCAAATAACCTCAAGTGTATATACATAAGTGTACATTTACCGTCATAGGAATTGTTCCATAGAGTGAGCATTTGTTTCGATAGATTAGAAAGGTAGAATTGAACAAGAATCCAAATGAAATCAAATACCACATACTTTTGTTGATGAAGTCCTTGTTGATGTCTTCTTGTAGTCTTAAAACTTCATCCTTCAAGGATAGCTTCGATTCTACTTCTAAGACTTAATCTAGTCCGAAACTATTTATAGTATACCAAATCAAAAATGCATTTTGGAAACTAAAATTGACAACTAACTTGAAATACCAACGCTAGTGGGTTCAAACGAGCAATGCTCTAACAAAAAATAATTCGGTTTCATGGGACCCTAAGAAAAATTCATTATCCTTAGATATCTTGAGAAACTACATGTTAAGCAGAAAAGACCAGGATAATCTAGCATGTACAGAGACATTGACACGAGAATTATTTATGTGGTGTATTGGTCATTTTCTTTTTGCGGATTCTAGTGGAACAGTAGATAAGCGTTGGGGAATATTATTTGGGTATAGCTTTGTTAGATAATACCTATAAATTTCTTGACGGTTGGTCAACCAACGGTAAGGATATATCTGGCATGGTTATGGTAGTTGAGTATTGGTACTATTATTACTTCTGCAACATGAAACCCTTGCTTTGTCAGATAAAGGGATATCATTATGATGTTTTCCCTAAGATTAGTCTCTTCACGAGGCCTAACATTATCTCAAGGAAGAGGAGACATAAAGGAGGCAAAAAGGATACTTGGAAACACTCAGTCACAAGCGCAACACCCGAACAAGTGCATCATGTATTTGGAAACCATGGTTAGATAGTGAGTATGTTGTGGGAGACCAATATGAGTACGCACTACAAGTATCCAGAGTGATAGTTGTGTTTTTTAATCCGGATAAAAATAGAAGAGTTAGTTGTTACTTGGCTGGGAGATTCCACAGGTAGATAGCATGTGAGATTGTAGTTATAGCAAATCTCCAAATTTGCTATAAGTTGTGGACAAAGGGATGTAGTTGTAGACTTCGACTGTTATGCGGTAACTGAGGATCAATATAACACTTGGTGGAAGAAGAAGAGTGTTGTAACTTATCTCACTCAGTCATACCATTCCCAAAAAATCGATCAGATAGCATTGGGTAGATTAGTTGTTCCTTGCCGTATGTTTCCTAGTCATCCGCCTCCTCACATGATGTCGCAGACATATACTTATGGCACACAAAATGAGCCCCTGCCACAACATCCATAGATTGATTTCCATATTGCAATGAAGCCGGCGTAGAACAGCGAATACCAGTTCCAAAATATCTAGCACGTATAACTTTTCCCAGTTGGGTTGGACATTGATAAGTACATTTACATTTG
Source organism: Papaver somniferum (assembly GCF_003573695.1). NCBI lineage: Eukaryota > Viridiplantae > Streptophyta > Magnoliopsida > Ranunculales > Papaveraceae > Papaver > Papaver somniferum. The sequence continues at coordinate 7,140,719 of NW_020622713.1, forward strand.
TTTGCATTTTCATTTTAAGTTTCTTGAATATTTAACTAAATCTCTCTACTTCGTACTTGTAGGAGGATTGCTACAAGTATATGTCACGACAACATTCATTTGATTTTGGAGTTCGTCAAGCCGTATGGAATGAGTCATACCGAAGAGCTACAACTTCATGTTCCTCATCTGGAAGATCTTCTTCTTCTTCTTCATTACCATCTGTCTATTCCCAACAACAAATTAACCCAGAAGATCTTACATTGGGTGGTACATTTCAATGATCTCCCTCAAACCAAGATTGTTACCATCCTATGCGTGATGATGGAGCTACTACATCACAAGATCAACAAAAACAACAAAGCAATGAATTTACCGATGCGATGATAAATGAATTCTAATTTTCAGAAGTAGAATTTTAATTTTAATATATTTTTTAATTTCTTAAAAAAACATTGTAACCTTGTTTTGCAATGTAATGGAATAATTTCAAACGTTTCAAAATTCAAAAATTGAAAACATAGATATTGGTGGTGTAAAATAGGTGAAGGAAAGAAACGAAACATTAAAAACTCAAATTTTGAAAAAAATAAAATAGTCGTTGCTGATGTAAAGGAGGTGAAGGAAAAAAATAGGGAAAAAAGGTCTGTATAGTTCAGCTCCAAAGTGAAGCGTTAAATAAAACAGCGTTAGCCATCAGCGCTGAAGGTTTCAGCGCTCATCCCCTGGAATATTCTTTTCGCGCTGAACCATTCAGTGAAAAGGTGATTTCTTGGGCGCGGAACCATTCAGCGCTTCAATCTCGCTGGTAGATCGACTGCGTGCACATGCTAGGAGAGAGAACTAGTGTTAACAAATAGACAACACTTTTTTTTACTGCAACACTTAACTGCTAATCTAGCCCATAACACTTAGTCTTACTGCTACGTATTTTGATAGGTGGGGGTTTCGGTCGAAAGGGGCGGAGGAGTTAGGGTTCATGTGATGAAAAATTCTCTTTCAATTTTAGCTCTTTTAGGGCTAGGCTTTCCATTTCTCCGAGCTCTCACATTTGTATGTGAATTTGCATCCCTTGGGCTTTGTATTTCTATTATTTGTGCTTCTTATATTTTTATGAAAATTATTCATTTGGGGTTTGTGCTTCTTATATCAATATAAAATCTATTTACCAAGATAAAAATAACAGACCATATGCAACTCTAGTAACGGGTATCATTAAATTATCCTTTGAGATTCATTTTACTATATTTCTATAATTCAGTTGCGAGTAAAATTCTTTTAATTAGGGTCTACTGAATAACTTTCACATGATAATATATTTGAAACTATCAACGAAGGCCCAAAAACGTTGCTAGCCCTAGTCATTCATTTTTTTCATTTATTTTTTTTGGTTGATATTATGGCCTCTTAATAGAGACTAAGAAGCCAAAAAATTATTGGTAAGTCTCGGTGTAGCAATACCTACACGATTGACGTGTATAATAAACCGCAATTGCACGGTGTCTAACTAGTAGACAAAGGCAAGTACGGATCGAACCCACAGGGAGCGGTGAAAATACCGTAATCAATATCTCTAATGGACTAACAAATAAAGATGTTTTTGGATTTTTTGAAAGAATAATAAGAGAAAAATAAAATAAAATAACAAAATGAATTCAATGTACGAATAGGTAACCAGGGTTTATAATATCCACCACTATTTCTATTCAATTACTGAAATGAAACATAATTCATGAATATTTATTTATCGTTCGTTCTATCGACATCACCTATTATATGTATTAGAGTCGCAAATATCACTGGTATACCCTAAGCATGGCACATCAAAAGACTAAATCCAAGCATGAACCATCAAATTGCATCAACGAGAAAATTATACAGAACTAAAATATGATTCACAACTATTATATGGCTCTTATAAGCATAACCCATCAAAAATATTAACCCAAACATGAAATTATCAAATAACGAGACAAAAATAAATTATGAACCTAACAATTACGCACAAAGGTTATTGTATACAAAATCGGTGAAGCAATAACTCGTATTTCAATTAATCAATAAATAATATCAAGAATTAATTTAATCAAATCATAATAGTCCTTGCTCAATTTTATTCAATTCAAAATAGCTTAAAACTCCATGTGGTTTCAACATAAACCCTAGTTACGAAAATTCTAGCAATACATGGCTTTCTCAAAAGCCATAAAAAAATATTAAAATGAATCACTCGTAAATCGAAAATGGAAGTGAAAACAAAACCCTTGTCTTCTTCAAGGCTCTGTAGCTGCAGTCGTCGTCGCCTCCGACCGCCTCTTCCTTTGTGTCTCTGTTTTCAGCTCTCTGGCCGATCCCCTTTTCTGAAACTTCTGTTCCGTTTTATATCCAGTCCTGCAATCACCAGAATTCCAGCGATTAAGACCTAGCCAAGTTGCCAGGCCCAGCCCAAACACCAATTCTAGTTTCCAAATTCACCGACCATCACTTCACTGCCGCAACAGTGAGACGTTGGCTGCGAATCCGTTCTCGGTTCTTCTGTCCATCCAAATTTCAGCTCCTTCCTAGCTGACCACAAGACCAGTTTCATTGCGTCAAATTCTTTATCTATTGCACAGCACATACACACATCTCCACTTCACTGACTACAGCCATCTTCACTTCTTAATTCAAACACCAGCTGCAATCATCCATCAAGCCCATATATGGACTTCGATTCCTTGACCATCTCCGTCTCGTCAGTTGCTTGATTTATCGGCCAATTCTCCCAACTCCGGCGACAGTACTTTCTCTAGCTCGGCCTCATGGTACCTACTCCATCTGCTGTCCGTGAATAATATCACCAGCTCCATCAGTCGACCATCTCCTTTCCCAACTCCGGCCAAAGAACTTGATTCAGTTCAACCACAAATATGCAGTTCATCTCCAGAGTCTCCATCTCAGCAAAACACCTCAATTTCTCATTATTTCCGAGTCAGAAAATAACGAGCTCACAGTAGAGCCATTTACTCCTTGTTAAGCCTGACCCAGCACCAGCTTTTCTCGACTTACTAAGCACATTCATCTTCTCGCTCTCAGCAACAACATACAGCCGCAGCCTCCATTCTCGTTACTGCAGACCAACATACCTGACTCCATCTGCTTCAATTCTGTTGCCGTGAACATTGACTGCAATCAGTCCTCGACATTCCATTGGTTCAACACCACTGACCACTGGTCAGATTAACCCACCAATTCAATCGACTGCAATTCTTTCTGTTAAGCCATCACCGAAATAGTGACCACCATGGCAGTACGCTCTTCTCAACATCTGCGCCACCAGTTCTTCGTTGAACTAGCTCAACCTGAACCCCACATACAACCAGTTATGTTCGTCTAACTTGTTGGCTGCCAATTATTTCTACATCGAGTATTGGGAGCTGTTTCATTTCCCATTCGAGACTAATACCACTGCACCCATCGTAGGCACGAGAAGACACCATTTCAGACCAAACCCATCAGAGATAAGAGAGACAACCACCACTGCCACTTTTCAAAACCTTACCAGACTCGAGCCAATTTGAGAGCCCATTCTTCCTTGGTATGCAGCCATGAACTGATGGCAACAGCTTCATCTATCTCAGCTAATTTCCGGCTTGAAAACACGTCCAGAACCTCCAAATCTGTCACCATAAAGGCTTGAATCACCACTGCACACGACCATAAAGATTAATCCATCCTCGTTGCTGCTGTAGACCATCAACACTTTCTCCATATCGCACAACCAAGTCCCGAGAGAAATGCCAGTAGAAAAAGAACAGCAGCTTGATTATTTTTTTTTGTTTGTTTGGTGGTGACGAAGATTATAGATGTTGATACCACAAAGACGCGTGGTTTATGAGTACCCACGTACTGCGTCATAACTCTTGATGGTTCAAATGCTTGGTAAGCAAAATGAAATGAATTATTTGGCCTCTAGTGGAACTCACGTGCTGGGAATGATAAAGAAATTGCTTCGTTGCATTTGGTGATTTGCTGGCTGTGAAACGATGTCGCCAAGCAGGTGGCACTCCAAATATCAATATCAACATGGGTGCTTAGTCAACTCTCTCCTTTTGTGTTGTGTCATGCAACTGCAGTTTTAACCTCCACTTTAACCATGTATCCACTAATAATCAGATTTACTTGTACTTTCTATAAAAGCAATGAAATATTGTTATTAAACAAAATATCGAGTCCTACCTAATATAAATATGGATATAAAATGTAGCATAGAAGATACGTGCTTATCAATAATCATTATGAAAATGAGAACTAATAAAAGTCGGTAAATTTCCTACCCAAACTGCTTCATTCTTTCTATAAGCATCGTCCTTTGCAAGTTGGTCAGCAACATCGTTAGCTTCTCTGAACCTCTGCATGAATCTTACTTCATCAAAATTATCTTAGAGTCTGAAGATGTCTCGGATAAGTCCATAAGTGTCCCATTTTGGTTGCACTTCTTCATTCCATATTCGGATATGATAAACTGAATCACTCTCCAGTTCCACATGGCGTAAGCCCATCTTAGCAGCAAGCCTAATTAAGCCCATCTCTGTCATATTGTTTTTGTTCTTGTAAATGTGTATTCCAAAGCAATCCACAAAGGATCCATCTACCTCTAGGATGATTCCTCCGACACCTGCAAAACTACAACCATTTGAAAAGACGACGGCACCCAAATACACCACAATATTTTATTTATCCATCTATAAGTCCTCTTACCGAAAGTGATCGTTTATGGACAGAGTCGAGACAATGCAACAAATCGGTATTCGCACTTTGTGTGATACTTGATAATAGGTTTGGACTTAACCAAACTATATAGGATCACTATCAAGTTTATCGGAGTTAACGTTTGTGTATTTTACTTTTAATTATAATAACAATTAGAATTGCGGAAATAAAAAGTAAAAGACGCGGCAGGATTTTATTAACGAGTGTTAGAGCATGGCTCGGTTGAACCCACCAAGTGTTGGTATGTCAAGTTTGGTTGTCATATTTTAGTGAATCAAAACTCATGTTAAGAGTCGCTATTATGTACTAGAGTTAAACTTCGTATAGGTTAGATTGAAAGTATTAGGATATGAGACATTACAAGTATTGCGAAGACTTGAAGATGTGAAAAAGCAAGGAGCTACAACGACAACAATCATCCTTCCACTTGAGGTTAATGATATTTGACTTGAACTGTTTCATTCCCTAACGTATCTTTCAAGCCGTGCATATTGAAAACATAACTGCGAAGCATATTTGAACTCTAGATAGACATAGTATTAAGGAATACAATACGAGGTTTATTGCTTAACCATTAAACTTTGTAGATAAGACATCTCCATAATCATTTGAATGCTATTGTGATTATGTATGGGTTTGAGGTGAGGATTTCATCCTAGGGAATAATGTTTAAATGTGTTCTAAGGAAGTAAGTTCATAAACTTGTTTTGTGAACCGAAAAGGAAATTGCCAGGTGTTATTGGTTTTGTTATTCATTGCATATCTTATGAACAACCAATATGTGTGATAAAGTAGAACCGCTTACAACTTGTGCTGTTGGTAGAACTATTCACAAAGGCCCGACTTTTGTATTGGTATAACTTTTATTAGTAAAACCAATCTTAGGTAATCACCTTGGTATGATCGGATTATGTCTGCCTTGGGGAAAGGGAACCGATCCTTGTAAGGGAAAGGGAACCAATCCTTGTAAGGGAAAGGGGAACCGATCCTAGTATGGGAAAGGGGGAACCGATCCTTGTAAGGGGTGCAGTACATCAAGGGGAACCGATCCTTGTATGGGGTGCAGCAAGGTTGACAGCAGAAAGGGAAACCGATCCTGTGAACATGTGCAACACATAAAAGTTAGATACCATATATGTGGGGAACCGATCCTAGTACCTAGTCAACCGAATCTTTTGGGAAGCTAGTGTGACTAACTGACTATGCATAGTACTCACATGTGGGTAGAACAGAAACTTGTTTTTGTAGAATCGTAAACCCATGATTGTGATTGAATGTTGATTTTATCAATCACATAGTTCTTGTAAGTCAGATGAAACAATTCTAAACTTGTTTGGAAGTGTGGCGAATCGGTTTCAAGGTTGTAAGTGTGGAAGAGAACTTACAAAGTTAAGACGTCGACAAACTTTGAACACGTGCTGAGAATGTTTATTTCTATAATTGTTCAAAGATATTCCTTAACAGCTAAGGGAAGAGAATCCGAGGATCAAAACACAAATAAGTTAAGAATCTTTTAATTAAGGTTATTAATTTCATTTGTATGGAAATTACAGAATTAGTAATGTGCATTTACTAATTATATTTTCCAAGAGATTTCGATTGTTATTTTTGGACAAAGCATTTCCAGGAATTATGAAAACCGAATTCGTGCATTTATGAATATCTTGAGAATATTTTCAGTTTTGGAAACTCCTTGGTGTCCAAACTTCCTTGTCTATAAATACACGAAGTTTTCCTTTCTAGCAAACTAATCCTTCGTAACAACAAACTTCCTCTTTTGTCTTTGTTACTGGTGTAGCCGCCTATCGGAGAGGAGAATAATCTAATTAGGTGAAATCTCTTACGACCGCTCGTTTTAAAGTCTTCTTTGGGATTGAGAAGCTCTAGCGCGACCCGTTGGTGGGAAACTAGATAATTGCAGTTTATCTTTGTTTTCGATTGATTTGATTGACTAACTGTGGTTGAAATCTGATTGCACCTAGTTTGCTTATTCTTGAGAATCTTATCTTATGATATAAGATTCACACAAACTAGTTCAGGGTTTCGTCATGGATCTTTAGGCTGTTGTTAGTTCTAAAGACGATCTTGTGATAATTCACCGTTAACAGACTCCATTCTGTGCGCGATTGATCATAAGAGATTCAAGTGATTGTGTGCAGGTTTTTATTGAAGATTTGAAGACAAAGAAGATATTGAAGATCTGACTTGGGTTTTATAATCTTTGGTGTGCACAATACTTGTTTCGGTAAAAGAGGATCCAATTAATAATCGGTTTATCCTTGTAGTAGATTGGATTGATTAATTGAGTAGATCGGCATCAACACGGTTCTTCAGATTAAAGATGTTGTTGGCTTAATCTTAAACGATTACCTTAGGGTGATTGAACATAAGATAGATCTAGACCCGACGAAGGAGTTTATGTTAAGATAAACGGAAGAGCCTTTGTCCGACTCATACCACTTGGTTGAATAGAGTTGATACCAAACAGATTTATTGTTCCTTTACTGTTTGGAATACGAACCAGAGGGATTGTTCCAAGTACGTGACTTATTCATAGGTCGGAGGAGTGGGAATACAGACGGAACTAAGTGAACTATATGGTTAGTTACTTGGTATCAACTATACGAAGTCAGGTGTAATTTTGTGTAGCGTCTTAATCCTGAGAGTATTCAATTATGGACTCTGCATTTGCGGTTTCCTCGTTAAAAAAATCTTGTTGTGTCATTTACTTTTACTTTCAGCATTATAATTGTTTTATTATAATTAAAGTAAATTACACAAACGTTAATTCCTATTTACTTGATAAGCAATCCTATTGTGTTTGGTTAAGTCCGAACCTTTGTATCAAGTAAACATACTTCGTTGTTGTATTGTCTCGATCTCGTATCCATAGACAATCACACGAAGTGTGAACCGATTAGTTTTATTGTCTCGACTCAGTCCATAGACAATCACTTTCGGAGAAAGGACTTATAGGTAGGAAAAGTTTTAGCTTGAGGTATATTTGGGTACCCTCGCCTTTTCAACGAGGAAAACTACAAATATAGAAAAACCCTGGGACCTAGTCCATAATTGAATACTCTAAGAATTAAGCCGCTATACAAAATCTACACCAACTTCGTATAGTTGAGACCAAGCAACTACCACTAGTTCACTTAGTTTCCTCAGTATCCCTGCGCTTCCGACTTCAATGAGTGCACGCACTTGAACAATTCCTTTGGATCGTATTCCAAACAGTAAAAGAATAACAAATCTGTTTGGTAACAACTCTTTCGATTTTTTCAAGATAAAGATATCTCAATTCATATGCAAAGACTCTTCTGTTTAATATAATATACTCCTTTGCCTGGTTAGATCAATCTATCAAATAACTATCAAAGTAGTCAAGTTTAGATTCACACTCAATTAAAATAAATCTCAAAGAGATATATTGAGAATGCCGATCTCACACAACTAATCAATCGAATAAATCCGATTCTAGTTGGATCCCAGCCGATCAAGGTTTGTGCACAAACAAAGATATGAGAACTAAATAAGAAATCTTCTTTAATCTTCAATAAAAACCTGCACACCACCATTTAAATCTCTTGTGATCAATCACACGCAGAACGGAGTCTGTTAACAATGGATTATCACAAGATGTCTTTAGATCTACAAACAGTTCTAAAGATCCCGTTGATACTTCGATATAGTTAGAGTGAATCTTATATTAGAAGAGAATATTCTCAAGAATAAAGAAACTGGGTGAAATAAAAGTTTCAACAACCGTTAGTCAATCATATCAATCGAAAACTAATAACACCGCAATTATCTAGTTTCCCACCAACGGTACTCGTAGAGATTATTGATCCCATGGAAGTCTTTAGACGAGCGGTCGTAAGAGATTTCACCTAATTATGCTTTCCTCTCCGAATAGACGGATCCACCAGAAACAACAAGAATTAATTTTTCCTGGATCTTAGGATAGTTTGCTAGAAATGCAAACTTAGGTATTTATAGACCAAGGATGTTTGGACACCAAGGAACCAAAAATATTCTTAAGATATGTAATGAATAGAAAAATTCAGTTTTCCTAATTCCAATAAATGATTTTCCAAAATTTCTAAAATATCTCCAATTAGTAAATGCACATTACTAATTTTCATTCTCTAGAGATATGCATTTAATTTCCGGTAATTAAAGCATATAAAACCAAAAACCTTAATTAAAATATTCTCAATCTATTTCGGCACATGATCTCCTTGAGTACTAAGGAATATCTTTGAAAAATAAATGATAAGATTTATTGTACGTGTTCAAAGTATGTTGACATCTTTTCACTGTAAATCCTTATTCATATTTACATGGATTTACAATCTTGGAATCGGTAATACTACACTTCCAAACAAGTTAGAATTGGTTCACATGTATTCCAAGATTACTATATGATTGATCAAATATCAAATCACATACATGGGTTCAATCGGCTCTACTAATCATTAGGATTGGTTATACCTCAATATGGAAATACTTGTGATCGTTCATACAAGTTACCAGGACCGGTCCAAAATAGTTACAGCGATCAGTTACATCAATTACCAGGATCAGTTACCATATTCTCATGGTATTGCTTGTGATCGGTCTCACCAGTTACCAGGATCAGTTACACCAATTACCAGGACCGGTTACCAATTACAAGGATCGATTACACAACATTTTATGATCACTCACACCAATTACTAGGATCGGTCAAACCAATTACAAATATCGATCATACCATCTCATGGTGATTACTTAGGATCGATTACACTAATTAATAAAAACTAGTCATACCAAATACAAAACAAAGTTACGATCGGTTCTACCATCTCACACATATTGGTAATCCAAAGATTTGCAATGAATAGTCGTACCAATAAGCCTAATGATTTCCCTTTCGATTCATAAAACACGTTCATGAATGTACTTCCTTTAAGCAAATATAAAACATTATTTCCTAGGATGAAATATTCACCATAACCCATTCATATAATCATAACAATATATACAAGATTATGTCGATGTCATATCTATGAAGTTCAAAAGATAAGTGTTATACTTCGTAGTCTAATTCTCCAATACTATGATGATATAAATATGACCATGTCAAATCACTAGAGTATTATACAATATGTACAGTATATACAGCTTAGCAGTTATGTTTTCAATATAGCACGACTTGAAAGATACGTTAGGAATGAAACAGTTCAAGTCAATATTACCAACCTCAAGAGGAAGGGTGATGTTGTCGTTGTAGTTCGCTTCTTCTTCACATTCTTCAGGTCTTCAGAGTAATACTTTTATATATCAACATTCTTATACTTTCTAGTTTAACCTAAACGAAGTTGACTCTAGTATATAATCAAGCGACTGACAACCAAAATTGACATACCAACGTTTGGTGAGTTCAACCAAGCTATGCTCTAACAATCTCCCTCTTTGTCAATTTCAGTGACAAAACTCTTATTACATATGGATAAACAAATTACATGAGAATTCATTTTACATACGCTTGATTCCAAGTTTCAACAACACAATAACCTACTTATATTCAATCAATAAATGCTGATGTTGACATTTTAATAACAAAAGCTTATACTATCCCTAAAGGTGAGAGCTTGGTAAATGTAAGGACCCTCAAGCTCGTCAACCCGATTAGACTAGTCAAGAGACGTTTAGCCGCTAATAACTCGATTAACTAAAGATGATTTTTTAATTAATATAAGAATAATTTGGATAAGAAACTAGTTTCATTAGATAGATCTCGAAAAGTTGTGCGAATTGGACTACTCGAACGTGTGATTCAGATACCGGATGTAGAAGATATCATCAGATTTGTACGAAGGGAAAATTAGTCTTTTCACTTTAAATCGACCTGGAAGCCCTTATCATATATCTGGGTGCCTCGGTAATTATCATTATCCTTATCACCTACATGTTTCAAATAGAATTCATTCTTCTCTTTTCTTCTTCTTTCTTCTTCTTCTATGTTTCTTTTCTTTTCTTCTCTTCTCTGTTGATTTCGATCTCAGTGATTTGAGCTTCTTTTGTTCGATAAATTCTAGTAAACCTTGTTAGTATGATGAACTGAGTAAGGTGGTGATGTTATTGAAGCTGATTAGTTCTGGAAAAGCAGAGAATTGGTAAGTTAAATTTAGGGTTTCTTCTTTTTGGTGTTTTACTTCATGGGTTGTTGTTAATTAGGGTAGGAAAGGTTGTTGGTAAATCTCCTTATTTATCTTTTACGCGATCCATATGGTTTCTCAAATATGCAATACACGTTCAAAACTCACTACATGACACTTTCTCCTTTGTATATCTTCTTCGGAAGCATGCTTTCCTGTTTTATCCAAACTCCACGTAACTCCTTCTTTCTCGAATCCAAAGCCATTACCATCTTAATTCGATCGTGACAAGGAATTCTCCAAGAAAAGTAGTAAGAAAATCTCGAGAAAATCTCTTATAATCACTTCCAGAAACCCGATATCTTTTTCCACACTCTATTTCTCTTTACACAGATGTCTAGCCCAATTCTTTCAAATAAATCGACTATACCAACATTGTTTAGCCTTAACAGGCCCAAACCAACCCGAAACCATAAGAGAGTCCAACAAAAACTCGTCCAAATCACTAACAGAACTTTCCCGGGGAAAATAAACCCGAGAATCATAATTCCTCAAATTCATAATTCCAGCCAAATCTAACCGAAAAAGAACCCATCATCATCATCATCATCATCTTGATAAGCTTATTGGAGCAAACCCAACTGATTTCAACGATTTAGTCTCCCTCAGAACCTCCAAAATCCAAACCCTAAATCCGCAGCCATTAAAACTAGTTTTCCCGCCAAATTTTCAAACTCAAAAGTAGAAGATGAGTGCCCCTTATCCAATATCTAGGGGTGGTGATAATAATTAGGGTGCCCCTTAGTAATTTGGGTACCCCTTATTCACTATTGGGGTGCCAATAGTAAATCCTCCTGGGGTGCCTTTATTAAATTTCCGGGGGTGCTTCTAACGCTAAAAATACACCACTTCTTCGAATTCTTTCACCAACAACAACCGTCTCTTACCACTCAGATCCACTTCTTCTCTTCAATTTCTTTACATCACTAAAGCTGCCATGTTTTTTAGACATAACTTGCATCACTAAAGTCGACATGCTTTTCAGAAAAAGATGAAGAAATAAAAGCAAATAATGAGAAATAATTCGCCTCCAACAGCAGTTGCACATGAAATGACACTTTGGCTCTTTTAAGCGACGTTTCTTCTTCTTTTGCTTCAAGGTACCTCAGACTCAAAATTAAACAAAAGATACATAATTTACAAGAAAACTTAACAAAGAAAGCATAAACAATAGATAAATATCAAAGTGTTTTAGACACCTATCAATGTGCTTGAGTAGAAGTTTATATGAATGAATCTGAGTTTGGGATGAGTTTTGGAATGAGGTTGTGGTTATAGTCTGGTTTCGGACTGAATTACAGAAAGGTGATGAATCTGAAGATTTCTTAAATCTGTAATGAAGAAGTAGGGCTTTAATTGGTGGTGTCGAACTTAACTGAGTGATAGCAGTTCATGGGTTGAAGTGGTGGTGATGTTGAGATGGTGTGTGTTGGATGAAATAGAGAAATAAATTGCTAGAGTGAAGAACTGATAATGATCCAAGTTGTATGAGATGTTTTGTGCTGAAGTTTGATTTGATAAAGATGTTGTTTTTGTGTAGAAAGCAATGAAGTCTGTATTGGAGTTTTTGCCAGTGAGTTGTGTTGCACCATGATTGTGCAACAGAGTGCTTGGCCTATGCTGTGGCTATGGCTTGAACCATTAGCCTTTATGATTGAACTTATTCAGTCTGATTCGTTTGCTATTGCCTGACTCAGCTATCTGACTAAGTTGACTCATTTCACCAGACCTGACCAGACTTGACTCAGTTAACCATTTGACCAGGACCTTGACTTGACTATTGACATTGACTGTTTGTTGACCATATTCGACCAGACGTTGACCGTTAGCGACCGTTAGTTGACTCAGATGGACCAGGCCTTAAGCTAATGGGATTGTTTAGTGTATTGGTCTTAGACATAGTTTTCATGTTTTGATAACATGGACCTTTATGGTCCGAATTGACCTTTGGTTCATTGTACAAAGTTATGGATATTCATAAGACGTATCTAATTGACTATAAAACCAACCTAATTGGAATAGTAAACCTTAGATGTGTAAAGATAGATAAGAAAAAAATGTGTAGAACCATAAATGGGCTTAGAACCATTAGATAGTTTACTTAGCTTGTGACTAAAGAATTGTATGAGATTATGCTATGAGCCTTGTGCGAGCGCCTTTTTGGCTAATCTCTTAGAGTGTTTGTGTGATTAACAGTTAGATTATATTAACAACGATCAATTCAAAGACTGAAGCAGTGGATTATGGATCTCGAGGTAGGCAAGGCTTGTCATCAAAAGAGGTGGGAATCGATAACGAACTCTCTTGTGTTCATTATTGTTTTTCATGGTCATTCTCTTTTATGTTGATGGTTCCTCATATTACGGGTATGCCAACCCGGTATATAGGCCCTATATGTTTTGGGTACTTCCCCATGTTTGCTAGTATGGAATGGTGCCGAGGCCCTAGTTTTCCTGGCAGTATTTATTACTTTTATTATCTAGAGTAACCTTTAACATGCGAGATGAATGCGTTTTCCGTGTTTTCACCCGACATGCATTATCGTTTTGATGAATATTTGAAAGTTTATTATATATTTCCTCTGAGCATCCCTCTGGGGATGATGTGCACATTCGTTTCATGCTCCAGATTCAGATAACAGGTTCGATAAGCGTTCGCGAAGATGAACAAGATTGGATGATTCTGCTTTATTTATTGTTATGTATATGCATAGTTTGAAAATCAATACACTATTATATATGTATCATCTGAGAGGAATTCATGTATTTATTTTCAGAGAGGGTTTAGTTTTGGATTAATCTTATTTTAGAACTTCTATTTATTGCTTAATTAGACGGTTTAGATCCTTGATGCCTTAGATTGTAGATTGTTGGTTTAGATTTTTAAGTAGCTGGATTTTGGGGCACTACAATAAATATTAAATCCGAACATCTTTGTTATTCCCTTCTTGTAGTCAGAATTACTACACAACAATATGATATGTTTCTCCCCCTAAGTCAATGTTTTACTCTTTGTTAGATATAATGTTTAAGCACAATTTTCCTTTCATTAGTGATTGCAAATCACTTGCTTACTCCATATATTTCTCCCCCTTTTTGTCACAAAATGACAAAGGTTCGAGCAAATAAAGGACAAACCGAAAGGATCTTACAAATCTAAAAGACTTGTAAACAACCTATAAGAGTTAAGCATGAAAGTTTCACATACCACTTTAGATATTTTAATGAACTTTTGAGCTATGAACCAATATTTTGAGCGAATGATTAATACGAGGAGCTAAACCCCTTTGCTGAGGCGACGTAGGAAGCTATTTTTCCAACAAATATGTGGTAATATCTATTTAATCAATTTCTGCAATTCTTTTTATAATTATTTGCATTGAATAAAAATTGAAATAATGATTTTTGTTAACTCGTTTTGTTTTCACTTGATGGTGCATGCTTAGCTTAGGGATCTTGATGTTCCATGCTTGAGATTAACAACTAGTATTTTGAAAATCTAGTATTGGCAATATTTAAGAATCAATTGAATGTATGAATTGCATGATAATTATTAATATTGAATCACATAAAAATTGGAAAATAGTAGAATCCTAGTCTCAGTGTTCTCAACAACCTTGGTATGAACTTTAATTTAATTTGTAGTTTTATTAGAATTTTGATTCTAAAACGAATCTTTACAAGTTCGAGAATCGAATCTTTATTTACCAATTTAAAAACTACATCAACTGCACATAGCTATTCCCATCGGTTTTCATCTTACAATGTTTTTAGATTTATTTATTTCAAAAAATTATTATTCTCTCATGGTTTCTCCGACGATTTTTCCCCGACGACTGAAACTCGGGCTTGATATCCAGGATTACCATGATCAATCTAGGAGTTTCTGTTGGTTTTTATTTCGATTTTCTTTCCTGCCTTGATTTTCCTCTTTTTCTTTTTCATTCTTTTGAGCATTATCTTCTATTTTTGCCTAGTGTTTTATTTCATTTTTCTTTTTTAGGGTTTATTTCTTTTCTTCGGTATCACTATGTCCATGGCACCTTGACCCTCTCGACTCCTGCAACTCCATCGTCTGCTGGTTCTTCATAAAGCACGGACACAACAAGGGAAGAGTTCTGCCATTTCCCTTTCAAGACCTTCCATAGTTGTGGAGATGGCGTAAATAGCAGAGGGTATGCCAAGGGATCATTTGCGAAACACTTATTGGACATGCATCTATCTTCTGAAGACAACAAATCATTTTGCAGAGATTTGATCTCCAATAACCTGAATGTATATCTTGCGTGGGAGAAAACTTTCACTTGTTTTCGTATGTGGATGTGTTGTAAGTGTATGCAATTACACACTTGGAAGATGCCGTGCAATGGCAGGGATGGAACTGTGCATGGTGAAGTGATCGTTGGCCCTCTCTGAAAAAGCGGGGGTCTAACAATACCACCCAATATTTCGCTTAGCAATCTGTATGGACACACTCCAATATACTTTTTATGAGAATCAACTAGACAGTCAGACTCAATCAATAAAACGATATATCAAAGAGTTTATCTCAATCTCTCGATTTGATCTTTACTCAAGCAAATAAAAATATGCGAGTCTTTATCAAAGAGAGATAACTTGGACGGTACCAAAGACCAATATCCAAGGATCAATCAACTTCAATCAACAACCAAAAGTTGGATTCGAGAAGTTGATGATCTTAATGCACAACCTGTATTATTTCAATTATATAAAATATAATGCGGAAAAGAAATAACACAGACACCAGAAATTTTGTTAACAAGGAAACCACAAATGCAGAAAAACCCCAGCACCTAGTCCAGATTGAATACACACTGTATTAAGCCGCTACAGACACTAGCCTACTGCAAACTAACTTCGAACTGGACTATAGTTGAACCCCAATCAGTCTCCCACCGATCCAAGGTACAGTTGTACTCATACGCCTCTGATCCCAGTAGGATACTGCGCACTTGATTCCCTTAGATGATCTCACCCACAACCAAAACTTGTTGCAACCCAAACAAACTTGATAATAAATAAAATTTGTCTCACACAGAAAAGTCTGTCAAAGGATAAAACTGTCTCCCACAGATAAACCCTAAGTTTTGTTCCGTCTTTTGATATAAAATCAAGGTGAAGAGGAACCAATTGATAATCCGGTATTATATTCCTAAAGAACAACCTAGATTAATCAATCACCTCTCTACAATCCTTCCTGACTACACAAGCGGATTGTCGAGGAATCACAAACACTGAGACAAAGATGTTTGTGTCTTCTTTATCTTGCCTATCGGAGAACTCTCACGATCTCAACCCAATCAATCGATTGTACTCGTATGATAGAAGATGCAAGATCAGATCACACAACTACGATAAAGTAGTATCGGTCTGGCTTCACAATCCCAATGAAGTCTTTAAGTCGTTAACCTGATTTTAGAGAAGAAAATCAAAGGTTAATGGAGATCGACTCTAGCGGGCGCACTAGTAGCACACAGACGTGTGGGGATTAGTTTTGCACAATGCTAGATGTCTCCTTTATATAGCCTTCGAATCAGGGTTTTGCCTTAGTTACAAAGCAATCCTTATTCACCGTTAGATGAAACCTTATTTAGATTCAAGCTAATATTTCTCAACTGTTAGATCGAAAACTTAGCTTGTCACACACACTTGGGTAGACGTTTACTTGGTTCGTGAAAACAATTCCCAAACGTGTACGTGTATGTTGGTTCAACATAGTAACCCAAAAGGTTAACCATATGAGCATTTCATATTAACCTTGTTCTTCTTCACCATAACTAGTTCAATTGACTCAAATGAACTAGTTAAAGAGTTGTTCAATTTTTATGAGATCTTATGTAACTACACAAGACACAATTGAAACAAAGATGATTTGATTCGATTGAATCAGCTCATGAACATTATAGCCACGATTTTCATAAGCAGTCCTTAGTAATTTAATGTTTCATGTTCAGAGCAAATCTTTAGATCATAACCTCTTAAGTTCACAAACAAGTTCGCGGACTTAAGTTAATCGGTTGAGTTTTCCAAACTCAGCAGAAATTCTCGGAAAAAGAACTTCCGCCAGTTCGCGGACTTAGCACACAAACGAGTTTTGGAAAATCCAGCAGAAATTCTCGGTCGAGAACTTCCGACAGTTCGCGGACTGAGTCTGCGGACTGGGTTCGCGGACTGAGTCTACGGACTGGGTTCGCGGACTTGGCAAGCCAATTCCACAATCCTCCTGATTTCTCTTGATCAACAAAGTTCGAAAATTTCGGTTTAAGGAATACATGGTTATGTAATCTAAACTCTTATTTCAATCATTGAGACATTCTTAGAGGACGCTATGTAGCCCTTATTCACAAACCGATTCACGTCAGAGCAATTCTCAAAGTGATTGAAACTTTTCATGACTTTCGTCACTAGGTGAAGATAAACTTGATCAAAGCGAAACGCTTTACCAACACACGATTTCGAGATAAAAGATAAGAAATGAATGCTCATCTCCAAATATCAAATGTGTATGATCTAGTCTATATAGCATACGACTTTTGTCTCATAAGAAGTAGGAGATAGAAGTGATAGACTTTTGAGTGATAGATAAGTTCAAGTCTCCACATAACTTTTTGTTGATGAAGTTTCATCGTTCCTTGTATAGATCTTCGTCGTTGTATGATGAATCTCCATGAAGTCCTTGATCTCAACTACACTTTTCTATCCTAGTCCGAGACTTAGCTATGTAGGCTAGAAATCAATACTTATAGTTTTGATCACTAACATTGACAAACATGCTTGAGATAGCAACACATGCGAGGTTGACCGAGCTATGCTCTAACAATCTCCCCCTTTGTCAATTTTAGTGACAAAACTATTAATACATATGGAATACAAAAAAGATAAACTTTAGTGGCTCCTATTTCATAGTCTAATCTTCAACGTTCCTTGAAATCTTCGTCCTTCCAAGTACTCATATGATCCGAAAGGTTGTAAGTTTAGCACCATCGTTGTTGAAGATCCGTAGCTATAACAATGAGAGAAATCGAGATTCTCGATCATTATTATACAATGTCATAGTATTATTATATAACATCAAAGTCCAATTGTATCACGACTTTAACAATAATACCACGGTGATATGTATCACTCCCCCTTAGTCAATAGTTCATCTCGATCATGGAAACCACTCCCCCTTACACAATGATCCGAAAACCATATGTATTTGTAGTGTGAACTACAATATTTCTCCCCCTTTTTGTCAATAAAATTGGCAAAGGTACAAGAATGGGATTATAATGAAATTTCCACAAGAGATATTTCATGACCAAAATAAAAATACATACCAACTTAATTTAGATGCAATCTAATAACTGAAGCTAACAACATTCATCAAGGAGTTTTAAGATACAAGATAACCCCTATAAAATTCCACAGCCGCACTCCCCGCAAGATATTCCCATTAAGCACAAGTTCAAAAGAACTCTCCCCCATTTGATGTCATTCCCGAGATAACAACAAGAGCGACCTTAATTTCGAAAGAAAAGAAGGATTTTTTATTGGACACCAAAAACCATAGGAATGATTTTCTATATCCAAAGCTCAACCAAATTAACCACAAGTAAACCCATGATTAATTCAATTGGAATACGCAAATAAATCAAACCACAAAAGTGATCAATTTAATTGAAAGTGCTCAACATAAGTAAACTCATGGAGCTACGACTAAGGTAATCATACGGAGATGACTAACTTAACCATTGAAATAATCAACATAAGGAAAACCTTACGGAATATATGACTACATTAACCAAAGAACGTGATAGTGTAGCCTTTCATATACTCAACACAAGAACTTGTGGAATATATGAAAACTCAACTATATTAATTACAAGAGAACCTATAATTTATCTAACTGGAATACAAATAACCAAAATAATCACCGAAGTAATCAATTTAATTATTTTTGGGCTCAACATAAAAGAACTTATGGAACCCCGACTAAGTTCATCATAGAATATCACAACCTTAACCGTACATGTACTCGAAATAAGAAAGAAAACTTATGGAGTACTAACTAAATAACCAAACTAGTTGATTAATTTAGTTCCTAATGCTCGACATATAGCATCTTATGGAATAACCAACAAAGCCAAGGTAAATCGACTTAGTTGTAAGGTGCTCAACATAAGACACACAATGGAGCCTTCACGGTAAAACATAATAAAATGGATCAATGAAGATCAATATCGTGGATAACATACAATGATCTATTTTAGTTCCATCACAACGACATAATA
Organism: Papaver somniferum; assembly: GCF_003573695.1. Taxonomy (NCBI): domain Eukaryota; kingdom Viridiplantae; phylum Streptophyta; class Magnoliopsida; order Ranunculales; family Papaveraceae; genus Papaver; species Papaver somniferum. The sequence goes on from NW_020622713.1 coordinate 7,159,949, forward strand.
GACTTTATCCTTGTTGAACAAAAGATTTTATCCTATTTTCCATCAAATACATGACTGCATAGGCATAACTTTTATGTATGTCAAAAGTCCATTCGTCCTTTCATCAATACGAATACCGATTCATGAACGACTTTACTTTTGACTGCAATATGGGACCTTCAAGTTCACGGACGTAAACAATACATATCCCATAAAAATATTGCAATATCACAAACCATTAAAATACTGCAATAAACATCATCCTCCAAATATTTTTACAATTTAAAACCAATAAACCTAAAAAATAACATAAGAAAATGAAAAAAAAAATAACTATGTGTAGTCACAATCGTCGCTATTCAAAGCACTAGTTATTCTTCCAACTAACCCAAAAGGAAGACTTACTATGCATATAAGACTCAGTTTTCCTTGATAATTTCATACCTCTGAAATGGTCCATCAAAGTAGGAGTCACTGATATCCTTGACCCTGTTGACCGTAGAGTCACCATGTTCAAAAGTTAGAACGTTGACTTTTCGATCAATAGTGCGAGCATGATGACGAGCCTTTGCACAGTCAAGGATAAATTTCTTCTGATTTCTGATCAAGATATTCTGAGTACCAAGGATTTTCGCCTGTCCATCAATCAGCTGGTTTATCTGCAATTGAAGTTTAGTCAGTTCGTTCTTAACTTCATTCTGAACACTAATCAAATCCCTGACAGATTCACCAATCCAAGTGTATACTCTTTTCTTTCAAGCATCTTCTTCCGTATAAACTCTTGACCAGAATCATATCCTTTGGGATCATCCTCAACCAAGGGGTTAACTTCTTCTTTGGGAACAAATTCCATAGTGCTCCTTTCTGAAGAAAAATGAAACACATATAAGATTTATATACGTTCTTGAATGCCCTGGCTAGAAACCCTAGAGTTCTTTGAGGATATACGGGCGTTCTTGGGACGACCAAAAACCACTGTCCCTAAAAGTGATATTGCACACTATTTAGCTTTCAAAAATCCTCTATCCCAAAATCATAGAGACAAGAAGACAAAGCGACTAGAAAAGGGTAAAACAACAAAGACAAGAAAAATATATCACAATACTTGAGCATCTCTCAAATCCGCATCCTTATATCTCTCAAGTTAGACATAAGGATGGACCATTCTACTGCTAAGTAGCAGAGGGAGACATAGTCTCACTATAGGTTCTGAGAGAGTAGCTGTAATTTCTTTCAGGATGTCTTATTACAGCATTTCTAGTCCTTTCACTGCAGCTTCCAAGAAAAAGGGTGCGTCTAGCAGTTCTTCTGGGAATCACAGGCGAGAAACCTTTCTGATGACAAAGTCTAGGACCTCTAGAAATAGGTTCTAGGGGATTTTCTGAAATTCGTCCCGACACACTAGACTTAGATTTATCAGATTTGTTCTTATAAGTACATGACATACTTTCATTGGTAACACGTGGATTTACAAATGTCCTGTAATGATTTCTAGGAGAGAGATCATTTTTATTAGATGCCTGGTTTCCTGTGAACGGGACCTTCACTGTAATAGTCGTCCGACTATTTACTCCATTGACAGTAGAAAGAAGCAACTTGTGAAGTTCAGAAACACGTTTCTTTCTAGCAAAAAAATGGATAGCATAGTGATTTCCTTTTCCAAAGAAAGTACAAATTCGTGGAGGAGAAGCAACAACTGGTACTTGTTTAAACTTCATAGCCACCGGAGAAGATTGTAAGTTATGAAAACTTTTCTTTACACAATCTTCTTCTGAAGAAAATTTCATTATATACAGTAACTTATGAGAATTAGTTTGTGCAGAAGAATTTTTCTTTTAAGACAGAGTTTTCCTTTTCCAAGGATTCACACTGTCCATGGGCTAAGACAAGCGATGCTTCAAGTTTCTCCTTCTCAACATGAAGTCTGTCTAGATCAGATGAATGCGTCTTGATCAAACAATTTTCTCTAATTGAACCTTCTTTGACCATCTTTTCAAGATCACAAATCTTTTCAAGATGTATATTGTTTTCTTGAAGAAGTTTCTCAATTTCCTTAGAGAATGACCCTATACTGTTGTAGAATACTTGCTCACGATCAATAGACTTTTCGAATTCATCCTTGAGATCAACAAACTCTGTAGAATTTTTGAAATTCTGGTAAGCTCCATTTTAGCTATTGCCATTATGTCCAAAGTCTCGTTGAAGGAAGAAAGACCAACACATGATGGAACAGTCTTCCTACCTCGGGATTCGGAAAAAAATCATCTAAGGAGTGACCCTTTGAGGTATTTCCAAAACGCTTGACAAAGTTGACAGCTTTAGGAGGCATTTTGGTATGTGTATCAGATCCTGTCCACAGACTCAGATTGCTACAAACACAGACTGATGAGGTCTTAAACGTGTTTTCCTATTCTAATACCAATTGAAAAGGTGGGGGTCTAGCAATATCACCCAATATTTCGCTTAGCAATCTGTATGGAAAAACTCCAATATACTTTTTATGAGAATCAACTAGACAGTCAGACTCAATCAATAAAAAAGTATATCAAAGAGTTTATATCTCAATCTCTCGATTTGATCTTTACTCAAGCAATTAGAAATTTGCGAGTCTTTATCAAAGAGAGATAACTTGTACGGTACCAAAGACCAATATCCAAGGATCAATCAACTACAATCAACAACCAAAAGTTGGATTAGAGAAGTTGATGATCTTAACGCACAACCTGTATTATTTCAATTATATAAAATATAATGCGGAAAAGAAATAACACAGACACCAGAAATTTTGTTAACGAGGAAACCGCAAATGCATAAAAACCCCGGGACTTAGTCCAGATTGAATACACACTATATTAAGCCGCTACAGACACTAGCCTACTGCAAACTAACTTCGGACTGGACTATAGTTGAACCCCAATCAGTCTTCCACCGATCCAAGGTACAGTTGTACTCCTACGCCTCTGATCCCAGCAGGATACTGCGCACTTGATTCCCTTAGTTGATCTCACCCACAACCAAGATTTGCTGCAACCCAAAATCACATACTTGATAATAAACAGATCTGTCTCACACATAAAAGTGTATCAAAGGATAAATCTTTCTACCACGGATAAACCCTAGGTTTTGTTCCGTTTTTTGATATAAAATCAAGGTGAACATGAACCAATTGATAATACAGTCTTATATTCCCGAAGAACAACCTAGATTAATCAATCACCTCTATACAATCCTTCCTGACTACACAAGTGGATTGTCGAGGAATCACAAACAGTGAGACGAAGATGTTTGTGACTTCTTTATCTTGCCTTCGGAGAACTCTCACGATCTCAAGACAACCAATGGATTGTACTCATACGATAGAAGATGCAAGATCAGATCACAAAACTATAATAAAGTAGTATCGGTCTGGCTTCACAATCCCAATGAAGTCTTTAAGTCGTTAACCTGATTTTAGAGAAGAAAATCAAAGGTTAATGGAGATCGACTCTAGCGGGCGCACTAGTAGCACAAAGACGTGTGGGGATTAGTTTTGCACAATGCTAGATGTCTCCTTTATATAGCCTTCGAATCAGATTTTTGCCTTAGTTATAAAGCAATCCTTATTCAGCGTTAGATGAAAACCTGATTTAGATTCAAGCTAATATTTCTCAACCATTAGATCGAAAACTTAGCTTGTCACACACACTTGGGTAGACGTTTACTGGATTCGTGAAAACCATGCCCAAACGTGTACGTGTATGTTGGTTCAACATAGTAAACCAAAAGGTTAACCATATGATCATTTCATATTAACCTTGTTCTTCTTCACCATAACTAGTTCAATCGACTCAAATGAACTAGTTAAAGAGTTGTTCAATATCTATGAGATCTTATGCAACTACACAAGACACAATTGAAACAAAGATGATTCTATTCGATTGAATCGTCTCATGACCATTATAGCCATGGTTTGCATTAAGCAGTCCTTAGTAATTTAATGTTTCATGTTCAGATCACATCTTTAGATCCTAACCTCTTAAGTTCACAAACAAGTCCGCAGACTTAAGTTAATCGGTTGAGTTTTCCAAACTTAGCAGAATTTCTCGAAAAGAGAACTTCCACCAGTTCGCGGACTGGGTTCGCGGACTTAGCACACAAACGATTTTTGGAGAATCCAGCAGAAATTCTCGGTCGAGAACTTCCGACAGTTCGCGAACTGAGTCTGCGGACTTGGCAAGCCAATTCCACAATCCTCCTAATTTCTCTTGATCAACAAAGTTCGAAAACTTCGGTTCAAGGAATACATGGTTATGTAATCTAAACTCTTATTTCAATCATTGAGACATTCTCAGAGGACGCTATATAGCCGTTATTCACAAACCGATTCACGTCAGAGCAATTCTCAAAGTGATTGAAACTTTTCATAACTTTCGTCACTAGGTGAAGATAAACTTGATCAAAGCGAAACGCTTTACCTCCACACAATTTCGAGATAAAAGATATGCAATGAATGCTCAGCTCGAAATATCAAATGTGTATGATCTAGTCTATATAGCATACGACTTTTGTCTCATAAGAAGTAGAAGATAGAAGAGATAGACTTTTGAGTGATAGATAAGTTCAAGTCTCCACATACCTTTTTTTTTTGATGAAGTTCCACGGTTCCTTGTATAGATCTTCGTCGTTGTATGATGAATCTCCATGAAGTCCTTGAGCTCAACTACACTTTTCTATCCTAGTCTGAGACTTAGCTATGTAGGCTAGAAATCAAGACTTATAGTTTTGATCACTAACATTGACAAACATGCTTGAGACAGCAACGCATGCGAGGTTGACCGAGCTATGCTCTAACACTCTCAACGACGCTGCTGAAGCTGATTTTCTCCTTCATGGGTTTGTTAAACCAGCCAAGGTAAGTTCTACTTGTTTGGGTCCTTCAACTGAGGTTGAGCTCATTGGAACTGAAGTAACCAGTCCTCAGCAGTACATTAGTAACGTTATAGTTCTTTCCACGGATCTTCTAAATTCTATGTTGCAAAGGCAGTTTACTACTGTTTCAAGTATCCCGCATAAGTGCAGGCTTGTTTTCTCGCGTGAACTGAAGTCTTTCCTCAATAGAATCATCGTCATCCCAGGTAATCTTTCGGCATGGATTCAGCTGTTGCTCCTTCCAATCTTTACATTGTCTCTGTTCCGTCCAAAGAGTTTTGTCGAAGCAAAATCAGGAAATAAGAAGAGGCTGCAGGTTGCTGCCATCAACCATGCATTTGGAATCTTGGAAAGAGACTGGTGGATGCTATGTCTTGGCTCATAAATTGCTACAACAGCCTGTTCATGTTGGTTCTGGGAAGACGGACTTGGATAAAGACAAGAAACAGGGGGATACCAATGTGATGGCCTGCCGGAGAAAGATAGAATGTGGTTACTTTGCAGATGTTATAAGGGGGATTTCCTCTTCTGGGTTAGCTCCTCGCTGTGAGCAAACTTATCTCAACTTGCAAGATAAACATCCGTCTGCGCCTCCACCTGCCATTCCCGTTGATGATATCTTGGCCGACCCTATCACAGTGGATTCTCGTGCTGTGTTGGGAGCCATCAAAAGCTTCCCAAAGGGTACTTCATGTGGGTGTGGTGGTCTTCGGGTTCAACATTTGGTTGATGTAATGAGTGGAGCTGCGGCAGCAGTGCCAGATAATTTGCTTGCTTCGATAACAGGGGTTGTCAACCTTTGGTTGGCTGGTAGATGTCCTGAGATTCTCGATGAGTTCATTGTCAGTGCGCCTCTAACTCCTTTACTTAAACCTGGGGGTGGTATCCGACCTATTGATGTGGGTACGGTTTGGCAAAGATTGGTTTCCAAAGTAGTTGCCTTCTCGGTTGGTAAGGATACGACTTCTTACTTAAGGATTACCAGTTTGGAGTCCGTGTGCCTGCTGGAGGGGAGGTATTTTACACGCTGTAAATTGTTTACTAGAGATGAAGGGGCATTCTGATAAAATGTCAATGTTGCTTTTTGACTTTTCCAATGCTTTTAACATGGTGAGCATATCTCAACTCATCAAGGAAGTTCTCCTACATTGTCCAGGTATTTCTCGCTGGGTAGAATTTTGTTACTTGCGTCCTGCTAAGATTTATTATGACCATTATATTTTGTCGTCTGCACTTGGAGTTCAACAAGGTGACCCCCTTGGTCCCTTGTTGTTTGCATTGACACTTCACCCTCTAGTGAAGTCCATTGCTTCTCGATGCACTCTTGACTTACAAGCTTGGTACCTTGATGATGGTACTATTATTGGTGATACTTTGGAGGTGGCCAAGTCCTTGAACATAATAGAAACCGAAGGACCAAGTAGGGGATTGTATCTTAATGTGAAGAAAACAGAATTCTTTTGGCCTTCTATTGATCCTAGAAGCACGACTGATGGTGTTTTTCCCCTTGATATTGGTAGACCCTCTAATGGTGTTAAACTTCTGGGTGAGCCGATGAGTTTAGATTTGAACTTCATTAACGACATGATGTTGACCAGGGTGAATAAGACTGTTCAACTGATGACGACAATCAAAAAACTCAAAGACCCATAAAGTGAGATGTTATTACTTCGCAATTACACTGGTGTGTCTCGTTTATACTTTGCAATGCGTACTACAAATCCAGAAGCCTTGCAGCCAGCTACTGATCTTTTTGATGATCATTTACTTAAGTACTTACGTTTACCCATTACTGGGGACGGTGATGGTTTTGGTCCTCTACAACAGAGATTAGCTACTTTTCCCATCAAAGACGGTGGTCTTGGCATTTATACCATGGCCGATACTCGTGTCTACTACAACCTTGCTTCTCAGAGTCAGACAACTTAGTGCAGAAGATGATCCTTGGTAACTTATTCTCAGCAAACACATGCCCTGCTCATCAGTTGGTTCTTCAGAAATTCATCCAGGTATGCGGACTACCTTCTTCTTATTGTGTTGATGATACTGCCCCCCCTTCCTTGCACACCCTGGCATTCACTTATTTTGATGCAATCAAGAAGCAAATCCCAGACCAATTTCATATGTCTGCAAGAGATTCCATTTTGTGCCAGTGTAACCGTGTCAAACATGCTCAAGATTATTTATTATCCGTACCTATTAGCGGGATTAACCAGTGCTCGGCCCTAGACAGTTCCGAGTTGTGCTGTGTTATAGACTTGGTATCTCTTTGTTTGCTGAGAATGGTCTATGCTCAAGCTGCAACCGGTCCATGGACATCTTTGTAGACCATGCGCTTCACTGTGCTAAGGTGATACGTATGATCTATGTAGCTTGGTAGCTATTACTATAAAGGCGGAATTCAAAATAATGATAGACGAGAAAACTTAGAAGAACACAGAACACAAAGTAGTAATTCGAAGAAATATATCTTCTCTAGATTATGAACAAGAAAACGATTACAATTCTCTCTTTGTTACGCTCACAATCTTTTCTAACAGTGGATTAACCTTAAATTGTTTGCTAAGCTTGCAAAGAATTTTCGCAAGCTTTCTCTAGGTTTTTTTACCTAATATCTGTGTGTCCTTAGCTGTTAGACAAATCCCTCTATTTATAACCTTCATCGTACTTAGCCGACCAAAGATTTCTATTAGGAATCTATTTCCTAAACTAAGAGTATTGCCTAAAACAAAACTCTTCCCTAACTAGGAATTCTGGCTAAACAAGAATCCCTGCCTAGAGTAGGATTCTTCCCTCAACTTAGCTTGAGGTTAACTAAGTTCCCTAAAGGAGTACGGATACACCTGTATCATGGGTCCCCCTTTTAAGAACTTGAACTCCTGTGAGAGTTAAAAAATGAAGGTTAGGAACTCGAGAGTCCTTTTTTATTTGTTAAACCACTTGGCCTTGCTAGGAACTTGACCTTTACATCCAATCAGGAAAGCTTCCTTCTCTCCTTGTCGTGTTTTAGTCACTTTTCGCTCAAATATGCAGTCTTCCTTGAGTGATTCTTCTCTATCAAACCATAAGTCTTCTACTCGTGGTAAGATCATAGTGTCGCCGTCATCATCAAGTAATGGTGGTTCAAACAACTTCAAGTACTCAGCATTTATAACCGAATACATTCCTAGATAAGGTGGCAGATCCAGAAGAAAGGCATTGTCACCAATCTGGTCGAGTATACGAAATGGTCCATACCTCAATGGCTTAAACTTCTTACCTTCCCCCTTCAGTCGTTCCTTACCTAAATTTAACCATACCAAGTCACCAACACCGAAATTACAAGGCACAAGATGCTTGTCATGCTTTGCTTTGTATCTGTCTTGTGACTTCTTTAATTGTGCTTCAATAGTTACATGAATCTGAGATATTTTCTCCAAGAACTTTATGCCTTTTGTCGTTCACTTCCTTCCTTTCCCCCCATAGAGGTGTCACTAGAAAATACTAGATCAAAAGGGATAGGTGGTAAGTAACCATAAAACGTCTCGAAAGGAGATTTTCCCGAAGAACTGTGAACTGCTCCATTGAAAGAAAACTGTAGATATGGTAAACTCTCATCCCAAATTTTAGGATGCTTAGAATTATATCCCCTTAACATGTGAACCACAGTCCTGTTGACCACTCCTGTTTGTCCGTATGTTTGTGGATGAAAAGTTGTACTCTTCTTCAACCTAGTGTCCATCATCTTCCATAAAGAATCCCAAAAATGACTAAGAAATCGACTATCCCTATCAGAAATAATCGAAGTAGGTAAACTAAAATGCTTCCACACATGCTCAAAGAAGAGCTTTGCTGCACCGACTCCCGTTACCGTCTTTGTACATGGAATTAATGCGATTATCTTGCTGAATCGGTCGACCACAACGAACAAATAATCATGACCAGACTTGGTCTTCGGTAACCCACCAATAAAATCCGTAGAAATACTTTCCCAAGTCCTTGATGGTACTGGTAATGGTAGATATAACCCACGTTTTCTGTTGGAAGGTTTAGATGTGCTGCACAACTTACACCCTCTAACCAACTTAACCACATCATCTTGCATCTTCGGCCAAAAGACATAACGCTGGAGGTTAAGTAAAGTTTTAGTCATCCCAAAGTGTCCAACAACTCGGGAAGTGTATGCCTCTCTCAACCACTGTAAACGATCTCCATCTTCTGGTATGCAAAGTAACTGACCTTTGTATAACAATCCATCTCGGAGTTCATACTCGTTTAGACCACTCTTTACACCTTATAACACCTTCTTAAAGTCTTTGATGGATGTGTATGACTCCACATACTCTTGAGGAACAATTAGCTGAATTCTCATGGACACCATTAATGCTCGAACTGGAGGTCGAGATAACATATCTTCCAACTTGTTTGTTACTCCATTCTTGTACCTGATGAGAATATTGAAAGCCATCAAGTAAGACATCCACTTCATGTGCCGTGCTTTTTGTAGTTTCGTCTGTGCATGTAGATACTCCAATGGTTTGTGATATGAATGTACCACTACTTCTTTACCTAAGAGATACACTCGCCAATGCTTGATACATTGATATAAAACATAAAATTCTTTGTCATAAGGTACGTAATTTTTAATAGCACCTGAGAACAATTATGAATGGTACTCCATTGGTTTACCATCTTGTAACAACACTCCTCCCAATGCATAGTTAGAAGCGTCGGTTTCAACTTCAAAAGTACAATGTAAGTTAGGCAATGCCAACACTGGTGCTTCTGAAATCTTCCTTTTTAGTAACTGAAAAGTGTCTTCATGGGTTTGCTGCCATTCAAACTTTTCCTTAGCTCCCGTCAAACCATGTAATGGTCCTGCAATATTTGAGAAATGCCGTATAAACTTAAGCAAGTAGGTGCAAGACCCTAAGAAACTCCTGATTTCAGTTACGGTACTAGGTCTAGGACACTTAGTGATCACTTCAACCTTCCTTGGATCAATCTTCCGTTTTCCACCACCAACAATGAATCCAAGATATACTAATTCCTCCTTCCCAAACTCACACATCTTTACGTTAGACTTCAGCTGGCCTTCATGTAACACTTTCTCAACGTGAACAAGATGCTCTTCCCAAGTTCTGATGTATATTAGGATATCATCCAAGTAAACAATCACAAAATCTTCTATAAAATGGCATAACAAATCATTCATCAAACGCATAAACGTTGCTGGTGCATTACACAAACCAAAAGGCATCACCAACCATTCGAACAAACCTTGTTTGGTTTTGAAAGCAGTCTTCCATGTATCATGTTCTCGAACTGTCATCTGGTGGTATCCAAATTTGAAATCCAATTTTGTAAAGACTCGAGCTTTTTCCAACTGATCCATCATGTCGTCTATCCTAGGTAGAGGGTAACAATTCTTGATTGTGATTTTGTTTAATGCTCTATAATCAATACACATACGCCAGGCTCCATCTTTCTTTGGTACCAACAACACCGCTGATCCATAAGGTGACGCACTTGGCACTATCATTCCTAATTCTAGAAGTTCCTGGACTTGTTTCTTGATCTCACTGGATTCCTCTACGGTCGTGCGATAAAGACCTACATTAGGTAGAGAACCCTCCCAGATCAATATGATCTCATGCACCACACTCCTCTTTGGAGGTAACCCCGTGAAATCCGAAAATAAATCCTTGTACTTCAACTTCAACCTTTCTAGGTCATCTTCTTGTTGCGCAGACAAGGCTGCCAAACAAATTCTACTCGGCTTCTCCTCAAGAGAACAGATCACAAGGAGAATGAACTTTGTACTAGCATTCACCAAGCGCTTAGCTTTCTCCCTCAAGAGGAGAATATATATTCGAATCACAAAACTTTCGCCATCTTTGGTAAAGGTATCCTTTTGTTCCCTCCTGTGTAGAGTTGCATCTCTATCCCATAGGTATGGACTACCTAGTACTACCTGGCAGACATCCAAAGGAACTACGTCGCATGTAACTTCGTCAATATATGACTCATATAGAGCAAATTTGAACGTGCACTGCCGTGAAACTTGTAAGCCTCCTTCCTTTTTAAGCCATCCTAAAGGATATGGTCTTGGATGTTTGATAGTCTTCAGTCCTAACTTCTGTACCAAAGAATTTGAAAGTAAGTTCTTCTGACTTCCTGGGTCAATAACAACATCAACTAGTGATGTTTTGACTTGCATATTCACTGTGAAGAGTCTATCCCTATGATCATCTTTTGAAGGTCTTTCTTTTGCCCCTGTCATAAGAGAAAGCTTTGAATTGGGTTCTGTTAGTCCGTGGACTTATTTTGGAGTTTGAGCGACTAGTGCTGCCTTCTTGGCTTCTTTCCTCCGCAACCCTTTAGGCCTTAGATGAGGGTTCTTAACCCAACACTTGTCGACTACGTGTGATAAATGCATATTTCACATATATTTGGTGTTAATTCCATGCTAGTATTTGTTGGTTTTCTTGCAAATTATTGTATATTACGCTTGTTTTCTCTTATTTGTGTTTTGTTAGGCGAATCATCCAAAAGAAGTGAATTGGCACTTAATTGTGCAATAAAAGAAGTTATCTACAAGTGGAGAAGGTCCAAAGCCCAATGGAACTTGTTCAAATGGAGGATTTCTAGTCATCATTTTGTAGACAACGAGAATATAAAGACAACGACGAAAGAACGGAGTCATTATGAGTTTGTATGAAGAAGTTATGAGTGAAACGAGAAGTCGAGTTGTCGGTTCTCCAAAATTGACAGTTAAATGGGAAGTACTAAAGGAGGATGCTGGAACTACTAGGCGCAGACACTATCGCTAAGGGAACCCACTGTATTACTAAGGGGGTGTCCATTTTGTTAGGGAGCAGCCGCATTTTGATTACTGATAAAGGCGCCAGATAATTTGATCGGGGCACCGATCATCTTCTGCTTTAATTCAGACGATGATGAACAACGCATGTTCTTGATGCTGATGATCATGGGTTTATTGATGTTTTGATTTAAGATTATTTCGACCTCTAGAAGGACCATTAGATTGTAAATGGTGTTAGAAGAGATGGGTCGTGCTTGAAATGGAGTTTAACAACTCGGTGCTAGCCTTTGAACGATGATGCTGTTGTGTTCGATTGATGAAGTTGTTGGCAGTAAAGATAAGAAGGGCTCGAGCAAGTTTAGGGAGTTGTTATCAGAGATGATGGGGTTATGATGGTAATTGGTGACTGCAGTTGAAGCTCGAGAAGAAATTAAGGAGTCTACAACGAGAATGAATCTAGTTGTTGTTGCCATTGATTCTCATTGATGAAGAAGAGGTACCGAGCTCGAGTGGGTGGCTTGAGTCTGTAGGATTTGATGTTGTGGACGTTGGATGTTCTCGACATAGATACATGGACAATGAGTTTACTGCCATCGATCGGAAGTGGCGATAAAAGATGGAGCTCGAGTATGTGGTCATCAGTGATAGCAGGGACACAGAACCGAAGTGAAGAAGGAGAGTCCGTGCAGCGCTGAGAAGAAAAAAGACTCTCTTTTTTGGGGGATTTGGCCGAGAAACCAACTGAGTTATTTAAGGGAGTTAAGATAAAGAGGGAACTCGAGTTTGATAAGGAAAGAACTTGGATATGGGACCGAGTTTGAGAGAAGTCAGGAGGCGGTGATGAAGTTTGGTTGCTGTGAAAGACTAGTTGAGGATAGATACAGAGAAGATTTCCGAGCAGTGGAAAGATTCGACGCGGAATGGAAAAGTTGGAGTTTGGTGAAACGAGAAGCATCGAAGCTGCATGTACTGATGAGGTTAGAGCAGGCTATTGGCTCACACAAGTCCCCACCGAAGTTCAAACCAATCAAAAGCCGTGTCTAGTCTACTACGAAGCTCCTTGCTACGCCAAGTTAGAGCACTTGTTTCCCAAAGATTCAAAACTCTCCACAACCAACTTTCATTGTTTATCGAATGCGAATTTTTGTGGATCGCACATACCTAACCGTTGCCTATATAAAGCAGCCAAGCCCAGAAGAGTTTCATACAACTTGGTAGAGAGAAAAAATAAAGAGAGAGGAGCGGGGTTCTTAATCCATATTTTAGGGTTTACCCCTTTAGGGGAAAACCAAGATATTTTCGTCTTCTTTCTTCTTATATTTTTTTGGGTTTTAGTAAATCCATGTGTAACTAATTTCTATCAATTAAGGATGAATTCAATGTTCTAGCGTGAAGCTCTATTGTTATACAAGTTTGTTCGGAGTTTTAATCATCTTATCGTTTGTCTTTACCATATGTAATGGTTATGAGTGATTATTGGATTGATTTGGGGTGCATGCTAGATTGATCGATTAATCGTTCTATTGCTAGTGGAAGTTAGGAGATAAGTAATCGTTTCTTGACTCTCTACACAAGTAGAAATCGCGAGACCTTGCAGAGGGATTCTATGGAGCAATTGCGAGTGAAGATAACACCAGCAAGTGACCCTTGAGCTAAGAGTTTAACTACTAGGATCAACCTAATTCACAAAGCCTAAAGCGTTCAATTGGATTACACCTAGAGTGAGCTACTACTTGGTGGTTCGTTGAATAGAATATGATATTGGAGAGCTTTTGTATCCGTGGTAAAAGGAGTTTTGGGGATAGCACTGAGCTAGCTGGTATTCTACGGTTGGTGATGAATGGTTCTAACGAAGATAGATAAGTATACTAATCCAGTTATTGCTTGGTAACAACGAAGGATTCCTTGATCATCTCTTTCTTTTATTTGTTATTCTTTTTTATTTCACTTTAAAACAATCCCCCTTGTCTTTTATTATTTTGTTGAATCAAATAACATATCAATTGCACAGCTCTCTGTGGGAACGATCCTTACTACCGCTATATTATTATTTAATTAGTGGGAAATATTTCGATTAATTTGTTGTGGTTACGACACACACCAAATTTTGGTGCCGCTGCCGGGGAGTGGTTGCTAATTGATTTGTTATTTGTTTAGCTTATTTTTGTTTTTTTTTTAGGTTTTTGCTTTTATTTTCTCTTTTGGTCTTGTGAGTCGTCATGTTTCCTTCAGGAAATAACATGTACGGAGCACAAGACCAATCATTATATTATAGTGGTAAGCAATATGGTTTTCAATCTCATTCATATAACAACTACCAACCATACCCTACGGAGCTTTATGGATACTCTCATACATATCAAAAACCTTATGACGGGTATGTAAGTGAGCAATCAAAGGGATGGGAGGATTGTTATGCTTCTGATCAATTTTTTTCTAGCAATGTGCAGATGACAGAGAGTTTGGAACTAAAAAGTTATGATACTGAATCAAAACCTACTCCTCTTCATCGTGTTTTTCCTTCACTCTTTCCAAAAGAGGATATTGTGCACAACGGTGGAAAACGTGTTAATGTCAGAAAACTTTTTAAGCAACATGAGCAGTTAGAAGAAGACGGTGCATCACAAGAGATTCTTGACAGAATTAACAAGGCCATAAACATGGAATTCGAACGTCGTTTTGGTGTCGATGATTTTGAGGTTGATAGTGATTCTGATGTAGATGAACCACCTCTTGAAAGTCCTTGCAACAATGATACGATTATTCCTACTCCGGATCATAATAACGATCACTCGCCTATTCAAAAGGGGGAGAATGGATATGACATAAAAGTTGTTATCAATGGTGTAACGTACTCAAGCAAGGATTATAGGATTTGCACCAATGAGTTAGACTTTATAGGAGATGATTCTGATTCCGATGACGAGATTGTTGAAGATATAAAGATTGAGAATGAAACCAAATTGGTTGAAGTTTTGGAAGACCCAATTGATCTAGCCAAGGATTATAGTGATGCTGAGGTTTCGATTAAAACTGACAAAGAATGGCTAAATAGTTTGATAGAGGACCACGATACAAACGAGGTAAATAATTCATTGCAATTCTTTAAGAATCATGAGGATCCCGTAATACAAGAGATTGTTCAAGGTTTGTCTAATCCTTTGCATATTTCAAAATCTTTTGATCCTCCTTCCCAAATTGAAGGATTGAGTATTTGTGCTTCAAAAATTTTAACGGATTATTTTGCTTCTAAGTACCCACCACTTGATGTGTTTGATTCTAGTATTGTGCAGGTTTACCAAGCAAAAGAACCTTTTGAAATCCCCAAATTCTATGTTCTCTATTCACTTTCGAGTGTAGAAAGGACTAAGTGTGGGGGAAACTTCAATAAAGTGATAGATTCAATATTTATATTTTGTACTAATGCTCTTCTGAAGTTCTTATTTGAATTGCAGATTTTTATTTGGAAGGGCTACCATATTTTCAGATTGTTGGTTTACGGACGATAACGAGAAGGACAGGCTGAGGACGTTAAACTAAGCGTTGCATGGGAGGCAACCCAGAGGTTTCGTATTTTCAATCCTTTTGTTTTTAGTTTTATTCTTTTGCATATCATATTAGGATTTCCCACCTCGATTTACTTAGGATGAGTCAATTACATTGAGGACAATGTAAAGTTTAAGTGTGGGGGAGTATTTTGCGTATAGAGTTTTTAGCCTTTTTCAGTCGATTTTTCAAAATTTTGCATAAAAAAACCTTCAAGTTTTAGATATTTTAGAGTCACTAGCATACTTCTAGGTATGTTTACATAGAGAATTCTGACCGACATAACTGAACTTGGAAGTGTTAGAGAACTATGTTCAGATTTCTTACGAATTGGAGTGTTAAATAATGGATTTAATCATGCCGGTGATGCAAATGAGGAGCAGGGAGAAATGCATTATTAGAGTTGCTGATCAATCATTAGTGGGGACTACCTATTTCAAATCAACTAAGGCACCAGACCAAATTTTCTTTGTAGTTGACTAAAGAGCTTTTTTTTGAGTGTGTGTCACCGTACGTTAATTCCGGGTAGAATGGTGAGCTATCCAACCTCCCACCAATAGAAGCACTATTTTTTGATCTCTTGAGTGCTAATTTTGTCAATCATGAGGGTGACGTCTATAGATGAAAACCACCTTCTTGTAGTTTGATTTGCAGTTAGCACCATTCTCTCTCTCTCGCCAACAACAGGTTTATAGAAACACCATCATCATCAACAAGGGAGGGACATCAAAATCTACAAGGAAAGTTGAAGACGTTTGAGGTTTACAAGCAGCAATACAAGGAAGAGCAAAATTTCTTATCCAAGTAAATCAACATACAATGAGCATATTTCTATATACATGTTGAAGACTTACATACAAGGAGAGGAATTCAATATCTAAGTTCAAGACTTATTTACAAAAGCGAAGAAAATCAAAAGATGAGAGTTATTGAATTTTATACGAAGACAATATAAGTTGTTAAGATCAAAGTGGTAAAGTACTTCTTTTATGGCCATGCCATTTTAATTTCGTTATTATTTTTGTAGTTGCAATCTTTTTATAAAAACAAAATATATATATATATATTGAAAAGAGAAAAAAAAATTGAAAAAAAAAGGAAAAAAAAAAAGAAAAAATACAAAAAGATTTGCATTTAGGTTGTTATTTGTTCAATAAGGTCATGAGGAAGAAAAATATATAAAGAATTTTCAAGCAACAAGGAAATTGAGGAAAAGAGTTAGAAATTGTAAAAGTTCTACAATGTTCAAGAGTTTATCATCAATCGTTGAAGACTGAAGACCGAAGACTAAGAAGATGAAGAAGACGAGCTGAAGACTACGTTTCTATTGGATTCCGTGAGAGTGGTGCAACCATTACTGCCGATCGGATGTGAAGGTGGTAAGTACTCCCATCCTTGCTATAATGGTTGATTTCTTTTCTTAAAGACCATCAGAAAAAGTCTTTTATTTCCCACGATATTGTGGGGTCTCCAAAAATAATTCTGAAGGTCTCCTTCCCACCATTCAACATGTGTAAGATTTCTCTCTTTATTCCTACCTGCACACATGTGAGACCCATAAAAAAGATGTCTTAATGAGTGCAATTATCATAAAATCCTTTTAAGTGAGGCAGAAGTCGAGGCGAAATGCTTATTGATCGCTCTCAAACACGCGTTCTCTCATTATGGTGTGGTTATTTCTCACTCAACATTTAAGAATGAGAATATTTTCTTTGGTATCTCTGACTTCTTATTACTAGCATGCAGAAACTCTATGTCCTCATAGCTCTTTGGATGCTTGGGACGCTGGAATGCTTTGAAGTTGGAGTAGGTTTTGTGGGTATATCTCTAGTAAGCCCTCATGAGACTATAACTCATCCACTAGGGACACCTAGGGGTTTAAAGGCCTGTTGCACATGCTAAGTGCAACTGTTTCCTTGACGAAACGGAGTTGTTGTAGTTTAGTTTAGTTTTCTCGAGGACTAGCAAAAGGCAATTGTGGGGAAATTTGATAAGTGCATATTTCACATATATTTGGTGTTAATTCCATCCTAGGATTTGCTGGTTTTCTTGCAAATTATTGTATATTACGCTTGTTTTCTCTTATTTGTGTTTTGTTAGGCGAATCATCCAAAAGAAGTGAATTGGCACTTAATTGTGCAATAAAAGAAGTTATCTACAAGTGGAGAAGGGCCAAATCCCAATGGAACTTGTTCAAATGGAGGATTTCTAGTCATCATTTTGTATACAACGAGAATATAAAGACAACGACGAAAGAACGGAGTCATTATGAGTTTGTATGAAGAAGTTATGAGTGAAACGAGAAGTCGAGTTGTCGGTTCTCCAAAATTGACAGTTAAATGGGAAGTACTAAAGGAGGATGCTGGAACTACTAGGGAAGACACTATCGCTAAGGGAACCCACTGTATTACTAAGGGGGTGTCTATTTTGTTAGGGGGCAGCCGCATTTTGATTACTGATAAAGGCGCCAGATAATTTGATCGGGGCACCGATCATCTTCTGCATTAATTCAGACGATGGCTGAACAACGCCTGTTCTTGATGCTGATGATCATGGGTTTATTGATGTTTTGATTTAATTCAGGAAATCAATTTTTTCCTTTGAACCATATTCAAAGAAAGAAAAATACGTCTCTAGACGTTCAATCCAGTCCAATTTTTCTACACGAAAATCCATTTTCAGACTCTTACCATGAGGTTTAGTTGATGTAGGAATTTTAAGAAAATCACTTTCTTCTTCTCATCCTCATCTTCTTCCTCTTCTTCTTCTTATTCTCCTCCTCCTCATCCTCTTCTTCCGAAGCTACAGGTGAAGGTATAATCTTTTTCTTCGCCTTCGGCTTGGGTGTATGAGAATGAATACATTCAGTCCTTTCTGCAAGGGTGGTTTGAATCGACTTCATGTATTTTTGCAGCATAGCCACCTTTTCTTCCATAGTTTGTGGTTCGTGTTGCTTAGGATCATCATCTGACTTTGTCATCCTTGATCCCCTTGTTTTCTTAACGTCATCTAGCTTCTCGAGTACCTCACCAAGATTTATGTAGAGAGATCTAGTGAAAACCATAAACCACAGGGATTTACCCTAGAAACTAACCTTGCTCGTGATGCCAACTTGATATGTATGATCTATGTACCTTGGTAGCTATTACTATCAAGGCGGAATTCAGAATAATAATAGACGAGAAAACTTAGAAGAACGCACAACACAAAGTAGTTATTCGAAGAAATATATCTTCTCTATATTATGAACAAGAAAATGATTACAATTCTCTTTTTGTTACGCTCACAATCTTCTCTAACAGTGGATTAACCTTAAACTGTTTGCTAAGCTTGCACAAGAATTGTCGCAAGCTTTCTCTAGGTTTTTTGTACCTAATATCTCTGTGTCCTTAGATGTTAGCCAAAGCCCTCTATTTATAACCTTCATCGTACTCAGCCGACCAAGGATTTCTATTAGGAATATATTTCCTAAACTAAGAGTATTTCCTAAAACAAAACTCTTCCCTAACTAGGAATTCTGCCTAAACAAGGATTCCTGCCTAGAGTTGGATTCTTCCCTCAACTTAGCTTGAGGTTAACTAAGTTCCCTAAAGGAGTATGGATACACCTGTATCATAAGGATATTGGGAGCAAGTTTTGACATGATGTTGTTTGTGATGTGGTGTTTGACATTTGCCACAAAGCTAACGTACCTGCGCGTAAGGAAGTATCTCTTGGTATTCAGTCTGATGATGACATATATTTCACGCCTGCGGACATTCTTATTCTCAATTGGTAAAATGGTCGTGATGTTTGTATGGATGTCACTGGTGTCTCTCCCTTCACAGGTGATGGTGTGCGCTCATTTGTCCCAGGGAAGGCAATTTTTAAGGCAATATCAAGAAAGCGCACTAAGTATTTGGACAAGTGCATTTCTTTGGGTTACGGTCTGGGTGTTTTAGCCTTTTCCACTTTAGGTGAGCTTGGTGACGATACTTTGTGTTTTTTCAAGCGTCTTAAGAATTGTCTTGTTCATAATGATACTAGTAGTAGTTTTGGTAATTTTGTTTTTCATAGATTAGGTGTTTCTATTCAAAGAGGTGTTGGAGCTCAGCTTGTTGCTAGGCTTCCAACCAAAGGCAGTGTTTGATTTTTTGTAACAAAAAAATTTAGTTGAAGTTAGTATAATTAATAAGTCTATAACTATTATTATAATATTTGGAACATGATATTGCAGTATTAATCTTTATTAGTTTTATATATTGCAAAAATTATTATGGGATATGTGTGTTTGCATCCGTGAACTATGATTGTCCCATATATGTCAAAAGTTAAGTCTATTATATGTCTTTATGCAAATTTTGATGGAAAATAGAATGAACTTTTGATAACAAAGATTAAGTCTATGATATTATTATGCAAATATATTGATGAAAAGAGAATGAATCTTTGAATATTCCGCAATATTGATCTTTCCATGATCCATTTCAATGTGAAAGTACTGTGCGGCTCCATAAGTTCTTTTATGTTGAACATTTCCGATTAAATTAATCATGGGTTATCTTGTGGTTAATTTAATTGAGTTTTCTGGATACAAATTCATGTTTCTGGTAATTTTTTAATGTCCAAAGAAATCCTTCTTTTCTTGTAAAAGTAAGGTCCGCTCTTGTTGTTCTCTCGGGAATGACATTTTACAGGGGGAGTTCTTAATTCAACTTGTGCTTAATTGCCAAATCTTTGTGGGGAGTGCGGCTGTGGAATATTGTAGGATTTTTCTTATATCTTTATAAACTCATTGATATATACATTAAGTTTCGACTATATGAAATCATCGAAACAAAGTTGATATATTCTCTTTTATTCATGAAGTATCTCTATGAGAATTATGATCCCACTAGTTTTCGTACCTTTACCAATTTATATTGACAAAAAGGGGGAGAATTAATGTGTAGTTCATACTACAAAAAATATGGTTTACGAATCATTATGTAAGGGGGAGTGATTTTCATTGTGAGATGAAGTATTAACTAAGGAGGAGTGATACATATCACCATAGTATTGTTGTCAAAGTTGTGACATTTGATGTTGTGTAATAATACTATGACACTGTATAAAAATCATTGATAGCTACTGTTTTCTCATTGTTATAGCTGCGGATCTTCAACAACGATGATGCCGAATTGAACACGTTCAGAATCACTGGAGTACTTGGAAGTGACGAAGATTTCGAGTAATCTTGAAGAACCAAGGAAATCAAGCATTTGGATGAGAAGCTAAAAGTTTATTTATTTTCTAATCCATACGTATTGATAGTTTTGTCATTAAAATTGACAAAGGGGGAGATTAATAGAGCACTACTCGGTCGAACTCGCAAGCGTTGCTATCTCAAGCTTGTTTGTCAAGTTTAGTTGCCAAAACTATAAATCTTGATTTCTAGTCTACTTATAGCTAAGTCTCGGATTAGGATAGAAAGTGTATTTGAGCTTTAGACTTCACGGCGTTCATCGAGTAAAGACGAAAAGCTACTAAGGGGAGCTTGTGGGACTTCATCAACAAAAGGTATGTGGAGACTTGAACTCATTTATCGCTCAAAAGTCTATCTACTTTATCTCCTATTTTGAGACAAAAGTCGTATAGCTATATAGACTTCGATTATACACATTTGATATTTCGAGCTGAGTTTAACTGGCTTACACATTTCTTGAAATATGCATTGGTAAGCTTTCGCTTTAACCAAGTTCATCTTATATTCTTGACGAAAGTCAAAAGATGATCATCTGAAAATCGCTTGGTAATATCTTACATGATTTGTGTGAGACAGTCATTTGATGTAGACTCGGAATGTTTCGTATTAATATATTAATCACTTGAAAATTGCTTTGAAGCTAACAGTTTGTGTGAGACAGCTACTGTCGTCTTCCAAGAATGTTTCAATGATTGAAATGGAAGTTTAGAACAATTAACCATGATTGTATATAGCACAATATGCGTACTTGTATGCTAACTGTTGCAAGTTATTCCAAGTCCGCGAACCACAGTATGCATACTTGTATGCGCACTGGTTGGTTTAATGAAAGTCCGGGAGCTTAGTATGCATACCCGTATGCGTACTACGTAAGTTTATGTCCGGAAATTCATTTGAGTTTGGTAGGTGTGCGTACTCGTTTGCATACAGGCGAACCCAAACTAAGTCCGGCCACTTAGGTATGCGTACCTGTTTGCATACTTGAGTAGGTTATGTTCTAAAATTGGTTTGTTCATGAACTATATTATATAATAAGGAATGTAATCTTTTGCAAACCGTGGCTATAATGTTCATGAAATGATTCGACTGAATCAAAATTGATTTTGCTTCAATTGTGTCTTGTATACTTCTACGAGAATATTAACAATTGAACAACTCTATAACTAGTTTCATTTGAGTCATTTGAACTAGTTGTGTTAAGATGAACAAGGTTGATATGAAAGTGTTTATATGGCCAACTTCGGTTAACTATTGTTGAGAAAACAAGGTGTACACATTAGGTAGAGTTGCCCACATCTAAATGAAGTCACTTTTCATTTGTGTGTAACACAATAGGTTCGATCTAACGGTTGAAAGATATTATCTTGAGTCTAATCAGGTTTTCATATGACGGTGAATATTTAATGCTTTTTTACCAAGGTAACATTGATTGCAAACCCTGATTTGAAGACTATATAAGGGAAAATTCTAACGACTGGGAAACCTAATCCCCACACCTCTGTAGTTGTGTGTTATGGTCTTGATGTTTTCTATCGTATTGAGTACTATCTTCTTTAAGATTTTCTCGAGATTTAATCTCTGATAGGCAAGATAAAAAGTAGTCACAAATATCTTTGTCTCATCGTTTGTGATTCCACAATATCTTGTTTCGCTACCATAAGATTAAGATTATTTTGAGGTGATTGATGTTACTAGGTTGTTCTTCGGGAATATAAGTCTAGTGTATCAATTGGTTCCTGTTCACCTTGATTTATTAAAAGACGGAACAAAACTCATAGGTATTTCCGTGGGAGACTGATTTATCTATTCAGTAGACTTTTTTGTGTGAGACATAATGGTTTATCAAGTCTTCGACTTTGGGTCGTAGGAACTCTTAGTTGTGGGTGAGATCATCTAAGGGAATCAAGTGCGTGAAGTCCTGCTGGGATTCAGTGGCATAAGGAACGTGACTATACCTTGATCAGTGTGAGATTGGTTAGGGTTCAAGCTCAATACATTCAAGTCTAAAGTTAACTGGAGTAGGCTAGTGTGTGTAGCATATTAATACAGTGTGGTGTTCAAATCTGGACTAGGTCCCTGGGTTTTTCTGCATTTGCGGTTTCCTCGTTAACAAAATTTATGGTGTCTATGTTATTTCTTCCGCATTATATTTTCCATATAATTGAAATATCACATGTTGTGCGTAGTTCAATCAATTAGATAATCCGACCTTTGGTTGTTGATATAAATTTATTAACACTTGAATATTGGTCTTTGGAACCGGTTAAGTTGTTTCACATAATAATCGTGGATTCCTATCTGTTTGATTTGTTGATTACATTGTGAAACAGAGATACAACTCTTGGATATATTTCCATTGATTGAGTTTGACTGTCTAGTTGATTCTTTTAGAATTATATTGGAGTTTGTCCATACAGACTGCCTAAACGAAATATTGGGTGAGGTTGTTAGACCTCCACTTTTTCAATATTTCTCACCACCAAATAGAATAGTCGGTCGAAATTTTATAAAAATTGAAGTATAAAGTTCAACATATTTTGTTTTTAGATATTATTTTAATCACAGAAGGAGTGCTCCTTATAGCAAGCAATCCTATATCACCGACTTGAGATCATAGAGTTAAAGCTATAAACAGGTCATTAATACACTCAAATAAACACAACTCTCATAGAATTCTTTTGGAGACCTATAATCACTTTGATATCTCTCTTACATCAGCTGAAAAAGAGAGGGTACCAAGTTTACTACCAACTTTTTTGTTCGCCCCCCGTATGGAAAAAATCTAATATAATCACAAGTAGGTCAAAGTAAAAACCTTTGAATAAGATTGTATATAAAGTTTTTCTGTTTTCTCTTCCACAATCAATATGTTTAAACTAAAGGTTTGTGAACTTGATTGTGTAGAAGAGTTCTAGGGCGATCTAAAAAATCAATATCCAAGATCAATCTAGTCGTATCCCAATTAAGAGGATCCAAATTATAACAAGTATGAAATTTGCAATCTATATTTCAACTAGAACAACCTTTGTTTTCTATTTCAATTAATAAGGACTTAGACTATCTAGATTGATTATGTACTACTTGTATTATTCATATAAAGTTAAAACAATATAATACGGAAATGGAAAAACACAAGAAACCAAAAGTTTTGTTAATAAGGAAAGTTGCACCTGCAGAAAAACCCTAGGACCTCGTATATCATTGAACATCACAATGTATTAAACCGCCATAAACACTGGACTATTATCAGACTTCAGACTGGAACGTAGTTGAGGCCGAGTTAACCCTCCAAGAAATTTCAACTGCAGTCGTGTTCCTTAAGCCTCTTGAACCTAACAAGATTTTTTGCATTTGATTCTGACAGACAAGCATATATATGATTTTCTTGTTGATTTTCAATCCAGATTTGGAAATATGTTTGCAGTAGAAAAAGTCCAGCAAACATCACGAATTCAATATACTTACACTCAGTTAGCTGAGAAGCCTAGATTACTAACCACCTCTCAAGAAAAATCCAAACAAATCAAAGAAGAGCTCAAATATCCATCTTAAGGAGTCTTAAAGTTTGAGAGGAAGAGAATTCATGATTTCTATTTATCTCTTTCCTAATATGAGATTACTAAAACCTCAAATATCAATAATAACAAGATCTGGATTCAACAACTATCCAGTAAAAGATAGTCTGACCGGGCTTCACCAATCTCTAAATGAAGTCCTCAAAGTCGTAACCTAATTATGTTTCTTAGAGGAAGCCTAGGTTACAAAAGAAGACTCTAGCTTATTAACTAGGACACAAGAGTGCCATGATTTAATAAATCCAGTTGTATGAGTCTCCCTATTTATAGATATTCAAGGTTTTAGGCAGCTTTGAATTTAAGCTAAGATGACTTGAGATCCAAGCAAACACTTTCTCAGTTTAAATGAAATTCTTATTAGGAATTCATGTGAGCATATGGGAAATATGCCTTGAAATTACACGGAAGAATATGCATTGTGGTCAAGGGTTCTGGAACCATGGATAATGATGGTTCATAGCGGCTCAGTAACCTTTGAACTTACAAGCACATAGTGGTGTTCAGAAGTGTCTATGAGAATCGTAGCAAAGCCAAACATAAGCATATTGAATAGTTCGTATATTTTTTTTAATATTAGAACTAGGTTGGCTTGCAAACTGGGTTTGGAAAGTTCGCAAAATTCAGGCAACAGGAGCTTGCAAACCTTTGCAGTTCGCGATAGTTAGATGGTAGGGGTTTGGAAATCGGGTTTGCGAACCTACCTAATTCCCTAACTCAGATTACATGGTTTGCAAACTGGGTTTGCGAACCTATACAATCTATAGAATTCAGACCGATTCTTGTAAAACACACAAGTAGTTTACCTATCGGCTATCGCTAACCAGTTATTTTTCCCACCTAGCGGTTGGGTATGCTGTACCAAAGGAATCCCTTTACGAGACCCATGGATACCAACATGGTAGTCAACCCCAGCGTGGTGGATCCCAACATGATTCTCAAGATTCTCCTTATTCTTCACCAGAAACAAACTCTAACCTTCAACCCAACACTGGAGCCTCACTACAAGGTAATTCTAATCTGAATTTTAATGGAATGCTAATGGATCGGATGGAGTGGGTGTGAAAAAGGAAAAAAGGCTCAGAAAGGCATCTTAAGATGCTACACAATCATCAACTTCAGAATTCAACCTTCAAGATTATTTTTAAAGACAAGAAAAGAATGATTTTAATAAATTAGTTGAATGGAATAAAATGACTTCAGAAATGAAGAAGTGTCGTAAGGCAGCTGAAAATAATATTTTTAATGCACACATGTGAGGAATAATGGGAATGGGCACTTCAAAGATGAATCGGGCACAACTGCGATTATGGCAAGATGAATTTGATGCAATTCAAGCACAGAAGACCCGACAACGGCCACCGCCAGTTGACAGTGATTCTTCTGGGGAAGAAGACGTCTTAAAGGAGGATATCCATAATATCATTACACTGGCCCAGTTTTAAATTCATGACTTAGTTGTTAGTTTAAATTACCAATGTAATCCTTTGCTTTAAATTAAATGTAATCCTTTTAGTTTAAGTTTTAAATTTATCCTTAGTTGCAGTTTCAAATCAAAGTGTATGAATCAAATTACCGAAATCAAAGTACATGAATCAAACCACACGTATAAAAAGAACTAAATTCTGCGAAGGTTTTCTTCTTTCAAAATCATCCCACAAGTTCGCAATGAGGTCCTCCCTTAGTTTTAAATGTAAACCTTTGTATTGAATTCTCTCTTCTACCATTCTATACTATCTTGCAGGCAAACCCCAGGCGGGTTGGACTTCTTTTCTTAAATAGTGAAATTAGCAGTTGGATTCGATACTTCAATTCTTCGAACAATGGTGATTTGTACAAGATCTTGATGTCGTTGTTGCAACCCAGAAGGACGAAAAAAGCATGCCATATCCAATAATCATAAGAAGCTTTCCTTTTCAGAACCACAATTGGTTTTGTGTAGTGGCCCTTATGCTGACCTTGCCAAGAATACAGTCATCCATGTCACACCCAATTCATGCAATCAATGCTACCTAGTATTCCAGGAAAGCCTCTCTCCCTATTCTCATCTAGTAGTCGATCGACACCATCTTGTGTGGCTTCCCATAAAAAGCGTGGACCAAAATGGTTTATTACAGTTTCGCAAAAAAATTTGAGATTATCGTATGTCGTAGTTTTGGCATACGAATGTACTCATCATACGCGTTCACATGCAAACCATAACCTAAAATCCTGAGGGTTGTAGTGACCTTTTGTTCAGGATTATTCCCTCGTATGTTTCTCTCATAAAATTGATAGTTGAATTTAGGGTAGACCCGGCAAAGCTCTTCAATAATCAGTATGACCAAGTGTTGTAGCGACCTTTTGTTCAGGATTATTCCCTCGTATGTTTCGCTCATCAAATTGATAGTTGAATTTAGGGTAGACCCGGCAAAGCTCTTCAATAATCAGTATGACCCGGAAAATCTTGATCGGAATACACACTTCTATTAAGAAAATAATCACGTATCATTTTTTCGTGACCTTCCTCTCGAATTCTCCACGTATATCTTCTTCTCAATACAACTCCTGGTTTTGGATCCCGGGGAACTTGCCCCGTGTATAATTGTAGCATGGTGTTGGATCTGGATCTCTCATCGTCATAATCTGCATCCATTTAGTCTAGCCGTTGCACAAACGTTTCTTGTTGTTGGAAAAATATTTCTGCCAATAATTGTGCTTCTTCATTTTCCATATCAGGATTCATAATGAATGAAACGAATGAAAACAAGAGATATATTTAATAATAATTAGAAGAAAAAAATTGTAAAAATTGAAAATGGAAAGTAGTTGAGTGTGTTTAGAATCGTGGATTAAGTATATTTATATAGGTGGAACAAAATGCATTCGTTGGGGGTGGTACAGATGTAGCCGCTATCGTACCATATAGAGTCGGTCGTCCCATGCTGGGACGAGCCTCGACTTACATTGAGCCGTTTTACGTCCCAAGTTGGGACAACCTGCCCTAAGTGGTACCTTCGACTCAGCCTGTCTCGAAAACCTTTCCCCTATTTTTCCATCCTCCCAACACCATAAATGTGTAGTAGTCCAATGTTTGTGCTAAGAAGAGCAAAATTGAATTTGTGACGGTTATTCATACCCCGTCCTCCACTAGCCTAGTAGAGATTCATTTACTGTAAAGCGTAAAAACAAGTCTGTTATAGGGGCGACATGGTTTATTAGAGGGGCGGCAGTGTGATAGTAATGTCCCTCTAGTTGGTTAGGGGATGTCCTATAGGGGGTGTAAATTGACTAGATTACCCTTCCAATTTTTTAACCTAAATCAAAGCTAAATTGAAAATTTGTTTTCTTTCTTCTTCTCTTCTCCTCCTCCCATCAACCGTAACCTCCATTAAAACTCAAAATTTCATCGTTTTCGATTAATCGACGATTCGAAAATTAATCAAGTGTAGTGTAATGACTTATATGAGGTATGTTTTGAAAACCCAGTTATGATTTGGTTTATTTTGTTCGATTTAAGTTTAATTTCTATCAAAAATTAGGGTTTTAGATGAAAATTGAAATTGAAATTTCTGGATTTATATGAGTTACGGTTGATTTTAACTAAATTACGAACCGTAACTGGAGATTTTGATGTTGTTACGGTTGGTAATAGTTCAATTACTAAACGTATGTTCTTATACCTGAGAATTTTCTTCAGTTACAGTTGGTAACCATTTTAGTTTACGAACCATAACTCAGTTACGGTTGGTATGGAGCATTTGGTTATCAACCGTAACTCATTTACGGTTGGTATCGAGCATTTGGTTACCAACTATAACTGGTTTACGATTGGGTTTTCTTAAAATTTTACAAGTTACGGTTGGTAGTTCATCTTTTACGAACCGTAACTTCGATTTACGGTTGGTTATGAGCAAAATTCCAACCGTAATTAGCTCTGAAAATATAAAAAAAAAAAACTGAATTTTTTACGTACTTTAGATAACTTTGGGCAACAAAAAGCTAGTTGGGACTAATTTAGAAGTATACCCGGTCATTTTCAGGTCTTGGTTCTTCATTTTGTTGGTTAATTTCTTCAATTGATTGAGATTGACCTTCTCCTCTAAACTTTTTTTTTAACTCTAAAAATCTGATTTTGGTTTTGATTTTGAGTTAATATAAGTGAAATTAATCATTAACACTAAACTTGATTATCATCACTAAACTAGGTTATCAATTATGAGGGTTAATTTTTCATTTCCAAATTTTTTTGGATAAGGGACATTTGAATTATCATGTAATGACCCTTTTTTTCCTATTACAATGTCGGACCTATAATAAACCATGCCGCCCCTATAACAGGCTTGCGGAAGAAAAATGAAGAAGCGAGCGTCAGTTTTTTCTCAAACGTTCACTTAATGATCTGTTGGAGATAGACGGCATTCAGTCGAGTACTTATCAACAGTCTAACAACAGTAGCAGTAAATACAAAACAAAAATATTAAGAAGCTGTACTCTTTTCCCCAAAAATAACTTGAATACCTTAAATTCAATCTCCATCTTCATTCTCCCTCACCATTAACGATTTCCCATAGAGTTAGGAATGAATGTAAGGTTGTCATCTTCAATTTCGAGTGAAAATTGTTGAATCCACGTCATCCTGGACAACCTCCTAAGACCTATGGTATTGTTAATCTAGCAGCGAGACGCCAAATAAATCATCGCAAAACGAATATCTGCTTTACGCCGACCCTTTCAGCGCCTGACCTAGTCAACCGTATTGACTAAGCTGAACCATTCAACTCTCAGAAAATCGGGTTTCCTTCACAGAAGAACGCCCTTCCCTTCAGTTCTTCCCATTTCATTTCTTCTCTCAAACTCACCCGAAAATGCATATTGAATATCGGCCATTCTAGAAATTTGTTTCTCAAATCTTCCGTGGGTTTGTTCTCCATCGAATCCTTGATCGTCTGAGAGTAGTTTCGTTCAATTCCGTCCACGAAATTGGTTGAGGTAAGGATTTTAAATTTAAGTTTTTTTTTTAATTATTATGATGATAATTTGATGAAATTGATGATTGATAGTTGTTACAATGTATGATTTAGATGATATGTTTACACGATTCCGATGATATGTGATTGAAATAGATTTTTAGAATTTTTGGGGTTTAATTTGATTATTTGTGATGAAAAAGAAATGAAATTTTGATCAGTTGTGATGAAAATAAATGATAATTTGTATGATTAGTATTGGTAAATTTGTATGATTATTTGTGATGAAAAACATGTATGAAAATGAATATGGATGTTTTTAATTAGTTGTGATGAAAATGAATGATAATTGATATTTTTTCATGTTTGATATTGATTGTAGTATGAGTATGGATGGATTGCTAGATCGTTTGGATATAGTATCGTCAAAGACTATTGAAAAACATGTATGCAAAAATATGATAGATCTTCCCAAAGTAAGCTTTAGAAATAGTTTGAAAGAGATTGAAGTGTTTTATAAAATTGTAGTGCTCAATAATCTGGTAGCACAACAATATTGTGACAATTGTGGCTTTTCTTCCGTTTTTGAGTTTGATTTCGCCAATGGGGATAGAGGCTTAGTTGAATCCATAACTGAGATATGGTGGGAAAAAACAAAGAGTTTTCATTTTCAGGAGTTTGAAATTAGCCTCCTTCCTGTAGATTGGTACATGTTAACGGGAATTCCCACTAGTGATCCTAGTAAACGACCAGTAGTTATGTCGCACTTGGGTGATCTAACATATCCTGATCTGGATGAATTGTATTTTTTGGATATCAAAAATGAAAAAGCGGGGGTCTAACAACTACACCCAATAATTCGTTTGGCAATCTGTATGGACTAACTTCAATATACTTTCAAGAGAATCAACTAGACATACCGACTCAATCTTGAGAAAAGTATATCAAAAAGTTATATCTCAATTTCTCAATTCAATCCGCAAGCAACAAATAGGAATTTGCGAGACCGATTGAATATAAGAAATAACTTGGACGGTATCAAAAACCAATATCCAAGTTCCAATCAATTTAATCAACAACCCAAAGGTCGGATTCATAATTGATTGAACTTACGCATAACCTGTGATATTTCAATTATATAAACAAATATAATGCGTAAAAGAAATAACACATACACCAGAAAAAGTGAGGGTACAACAACCACACCCAATATTTCGCTTAGCAATCTGTATGGACAAACTCCAATATACTTTCTAGAGAATCAACTAGACAGTCAGACTCAATATAGATAAAAAGTATATCAAAGAGTTTATATTTCAATCTCTCGATTTGATATATACTCAAGCAAATAGAAATCTGCGAGTCTTTATCAAATACTAGAGAGATAACTTGGATGGTACCAAAGACCAATATCCAAGTGTCAATCAATTTAAATCAACAACCAAAAGGTCGGATATTTTAATTGATTGAACAACACACAACCTGTGATGTTTCAATTATATAACAAAATATAATGCGGAAAATAAATAACACAGACACCAGAATTTTATTAACGAGGAAACCGAAAATGCAGGAAAACCTCGGGACCTAGTTCAGATTGAACACACACTGTATTAAGCCGCTACAGACACTAGCCTACTCCAAATTAACTTCGGTCTGGACTGTAGTTGAACCCCAATCAATCTCACATTGATCCAAGGTACAGTTATGCTCCCACATCTATGATCTCAGCAGGATGCTACGTACTTGATTCCCTTAGCTGATCTCACCCACAACTAAGAGTTGCTACGACCCAAAGTCGAAGACTTTAATAAACAAATCTGTATCACACAGAAAAGTCTACGGTAATAGATAAATCCGTCTCCCACGAATATACCTACGAGTTTTGTTCCGTCTTTTGATAAATCAAGGTGAACATGAACCAATTGATAAACCGGACTTATATTCCCGAAGAACAACCTAGTATTATCAATCACCTCACAATAATCTTGATCGACGCAGCGAAAAAGATATTGCGGAATCACAAACGATGAGACGAAGTGTTTGTGATTTCTTTTATATCTTTCCTATCGGAGATATAAATTTCAAGCTAATTATTACAATTTTACTCGTACGATAGAAACAACAAGATCATATCACACAACTACAAGAAAGTAGTATTGGTCTGGCTTCACAATCCCAATGAAGTCTTTAAGTCGTTAACCTGGTTTAGAAGAAGAAACAAAAGGTTAAAGGAGAATCGACTCTAGCTTAGAACAACTAGTATCACACAAAAGGTGTGGGGATTAGGTTTCCCATTTGATAGAGTTCTCCCTTATATAGTCTTTCAAATCAGGGTTTGCAATCAATGTTAGCTTGGTAACAAAGCATTCAATATTCACCGTTAGATGAAAACCTGATTAAATTCAAGCTAATATCTTTCAACCGTTAGATCGAAAAATAGCTTGTTACGCACAAATGAAATGCACGTTTCTAGGCTTGTGTAACCGTACCCAAACTTGTACATTTGTTGGTTCAACAATAATCAACCAAATGGTTAGCCATATGATCACTTTGATATCAAACATATTCTTCTTCACCATAACTAGTTCAAGTGACTCAAATGAACTAGTTAGAGAGTTGTTCAATTGCAAGGAAATCTTATGTAACTACACAAAACACAATCGAAGAAAAAATGATTTGATTCACTCGAATCGGTTCATGAACTGCATATCCACGGTTTGCAATTTGCATTCCTTAGTTTATATAAGAATAAGTTCACAAACATCGTTTTTAGATATAACCTACTCAAGTTCGCGGACTTAAGTTCCCGGACGGAGTTCACAAACTCCAGCAGAATTTCTCGGGTCGAGAACTTCCGCCAGTTCGCGGACTTGGCTCACGCCACCATTCCGGTTCTCTTGATCAACAAAGTTCGCAAACTTCGGTTCAAGGAATACGAACTTATACATATATGTGTTTCGACAACAATGCTTATATCCTCCAATGGTTATATTATCTAAACTCCCATTTCAATCATTGAAACATTCTTAGAGGATGTTGATATTCTATAATTGTTATTCACAAACTATTTTTCGTCGAAGTAAGAAATTTTCAAATTGATTGAAACTTGTCATGACTTTCGTCACTAGGTAAAGATGAACTTGGCTAAAGCGAAAGCTTACCAACACATATTTCGAGAAATAGATAGTCGAGATAAACTCGGCTCGAAATAGCAAATGTGTATAATCTAAGTCTATATAGAAAAACGACTTTTGTCTCAAGGTAGGAGATAAATAGACTTTTGAGTGATAGATAAGTTCAAGTCTCCATATACCGTTTAGTCGATGAAGATCCACCAGTTCCTTGAGTAGTCCTTCGTCTTGTATGATGATTGCCATGGAGTTCTTGGGCTCAACTACACTTTCTATCCTAGTCCGAGACCTTAGCTATAGTAGATTAGAAATCAATATTTATGGTTTTGATCACTAACATTGACAAACATGCTTGAGATAGCAACGCATGCGAGTTTGACCGAGCAATGCTCTAACAATCTCCCCCTTTGTCAATTTTAGCGACAAAACTATCGATACATATGGAATACAAAAAATAAATAAATAAACTTTTGTAGCTCCTATTCCAAATGTCTAATCTTAAACATTACTTGAAATCTTCGTCACTTCCAAGTACTCCAATGATCCAAAAGGTTGTAAGTTCAGCATCATCGTTGTTGAAAATCCGTATCTATAACAACTAGAAAACAAGAGTTCTCAATCATTGTTATACAGTGTCATAGTATCATTACATAGCGTCAAAGTTCAATTGTATCACAACTTCAAAAAAAATACTATGGTGATATGTATCACTCCCCCTTAGTCAATACTCCATCTCACATGAAAACCACTCCCCCTTGCATAATGATCCGAAAACCATATGTATTTGTAGTGTGAACTACATATTAATTCTCCTCCTTTTTGTCAATAAAATTGGAAAAGGTACAAGAACGGGATCCTAATGAAATTTCCGAAAGAGACATTTCATGACCAAAAGAAAGAAAACTATCAAATTATTTAGATGCAATCATGAAGCCTAAGCTAAATGCATCCATCAAGGAGTTTATAAAGATACAAGATAACCCCTATAATATTCCACAGCCGCACTCCCCACAGAGATTGGATAATTAAGCACAAGTTCAATTAAGAACTCTCCCTCATAAAATGTCATTCCCGAAAGAACAACAAGAGCGACCTTAACTTCGAAAGAAAAGAAGGATTTATATGGACATAACAAATCACATACAAGTATGAATTTGAATCCAAAATACTCAATTAAATTAACCACAAGAGAACCCATGATTAATTCAATCGAAAAATGCTCAACATAAGTGAACTTATGGAGACTCAAAAATATACAATTAGATTAATCACACGAGAACCCATAATTAATCTAATCAAAATACACAACCAAAATAATCACAAAAGTAATCAATTTAATTGGTCATGCTCATCATAAGAAAACTTACGGAGCAACAACTAAATAACCAAACAAGATGATTAATTTAGTTGAATATGCTCGACATAGAGTATCTCAGGCAACAACAAGTAATCTAATCATAAAAATAATCAACTTGGCCATTCAGTGCTCAACATAAGACACTTTACGGATCCTCACAGTAACACATAAAATATGGATCAGGGAAGATCAATACTGCAGAATACACAAGGATTCATTCTATTTTCCATCACTGTTCACATAACGACATTTAATAGACATAATCCTTGCAAACAAAATATTTTAACCTATATTTCATCAATAGTTGACATAATAGACTTAACTTTTGTATTTTTCAAAAGTCTATTCATTCTTTTATCAGTACATGCATATCAACATACGAAAGAGTTTACTTTTGACAAGGTATGGGAAAATCATAGTTCACGGACGCAAACACACATATCCCATAACAATATTGCAATATATAAAACCATAAAGATTAATACTGCAAAAATCATCTTCCAAACAAATTTAGAATTTAAACCAATAAATCTAAAAAACATGAAGATGAAAACGTTGGACATGGCTATGTGTAATCACAATAATGGCTATTCCAAACTCTAGTTATTCTTCTAACAAAAACAAGAAAACAGAAGATTTACTAGGCAATAAGATCTTTGAAGATATTTTTATCGTCCCCGAACTCCTTGTCGTCAACATCCACTGGGACATAAGGTTCATTAAGGTAGGAATTTATATCAATAAACCTTCTTGGCTGATAATATCAAACCAGGGCCTTCTGAATCTCATGAGTCTTATACACAAAAGCCTTTATTTGTTGAATCTCCTTTCGCATCTCCTTCAACTCTTCAAGAACATCATAAAACTTCTAAGAGTTTGAAGGAACGACTCTTGGTTTCCTCACATTCGTTCTCTTTCTTTTCAAGGTAGGAGATAACGGAGGTTTCTCTTTTTCCTTCATGATTGATGGCTTAACAATAAAATTAACATCTTTTTCATCAGAAGACATCACGCTTGGAGTATCCATAACGTATGGTTTTGTGAGAGGAAATCACAAATTGTACTCAACAAGTAGTCTTGAAATAAAAAGAGGTTTTGAGGAAGGAAAAAGGAATGTAGGGTTTCGAAACTTTTAAACAGGTTCGTACACGTCCAACTCACAACCTTATAAAGAGTAGAATTGTCGATAATAACCCTCTTTTGTTGATAGACAGGGAAGAACAAAAACTAAGAAAAGAAGAGAGAGAAAAAAAAACTTTTCCTAAAGCCTGAAAGGTACAAAATCATTGTCTCTTTTGATCAGGCACATGAGACAAGATTTCCAAAACAACACAATCAAGTTACGTTGTGGTGAACAACAATTTGTCCACCATTTTCCTCTTTAGGGGAATCCACAGACCTCTGTCTATCAAAACAACTCGACCATCCTTTCTTCTCTAATGGTCTTGGTTTATTCTTGGAAACTAACTTCTTAGACGAAGATAAAGTCCTACATACCTCAGCGGTCTTCTGAGCAAGTTTAAGCTTATTTGCTAAATGATTTGCTCTTCGTTGAAGTTTGTTGACGTGCCTCAATTGGTGTTTGTACTTGTAACACTTTGAAAGTTCATGACCCTTTAGTGAACAATACGAGCACGTCAAACTAGGATAAAACTCAGGCTTCTGATATGTGCACGCAGCTAGACACATGGTGGAACCTGAAACATTACAAACAGAGTTTCCAAGAAATTGGTCAATTTTTTTTCCCCAGATTAGTTGGGTTCTCTTCTGAATGAATATCGAGATTGATGTATGTATTGCTACATTATCAAAATCAATATTTTCACCAAGAAGTGCAACACTTTATTTCTCGTCTTCATTAGAATCATAGTTGTCAGACATTTCATCAAGAGTTGCAGCAAGACCTTTCTTCCCGGTGTATTTTCTACGATTTGGGCACTCGTTTGCAAAATGACCAAATCAGTTACACTTAAAGCACTGAGGCATATCCTCATC
Organism: Papaver somniferum; assembly: GCF_003573695.1. Classification (NCBI taxonomy): domain Eukaryota; kingdom Viridiplantae; phylum Streptophyta; class Magnoliopsida; order Ranunculales; family Papaveraceae; genus Papaver; species Papaver somniferum. The sequence continues at coordinate 7,195,418 of NW_020622713.1, forward strand.
ATCAGTTTCATATGTTTCCCTGTTTTTAGGAGGAATACGATTATGAGGTTTAACTGTTGCTTTAGGCTTATATCTGGAGAACCGTTTACTTCTCTTCAACAGAAGATCCCTAAACTGTCTTGTGATCATCGAGACTGACTTGTCAAGATCTTAATATGATGAATATGTCTCAGAGTGATCATCTTCAGAGATATATACTTTTTTACTCTTATCAAGTAATTTAGTGTCCTTTTGTGTTTTGAGCGCAACATCCTTAGTTTTGGATGAATGTTCGTGATCAAATATCTTAAGCTTCCTAACCAGCGTATTTCTGGAGAGATTATCAAGGTTATTTCCCTCAATGATGGCATGCTTCTTAGAGTCGTATCTAGATGGCAGCGATCTAATTTTCATCACAATGTCCGTTTCAGGAATAGTCTTACCCAGTGCAAAAGATGCATTAACAATTTCAGACACTTTGTGATTAAATTCATCAAATGTATCTTCATCTGCCATACGAAGGTTTTTCCAATCGGAATTAAGGTTTTGAAGCCTAGATTTCTTTTTCCGATTAAATATAAGAAATAACTTGGACGATATCAAAAACCAAATATCCAAGTGTCAATCAATTTAATCAACAACCCAAAGGTCGGATTCACAATTGATTGAACTTACACACAACCTGTGATATTTCAATTATATAGACAAATATAATGCGAAAAAGAAATAACACAGACACCAAAAATTTTGTTAATGAGGAAACCGCAAATGCAGAAAAACACCAGAAATAACACACACTGATTAAAAGTTGTTACATAAATTTCCTACTACCTATTTAGACTAGATGTAATACCTGCTTCAGTTGTGTTCATGAACTTATAAAACTCCTAGCACAACACCGATTATCTTTAGGAATTCTTCTCGTAAATCTTCTAGCAGAACCCAAGGCTCTCTTTAGAAGATGCAACAACACGATTGATACGATTCGATCTTTTGTTTGCACAAAATACTGGTTTGATTTCTCTTTAGATGTGAATCAAGGTTTTGGAAATCTTGTGTTTGTTTTGAACAACTACCAAATAAAAACTAGTGAAATCAAAACAAACTTGTAGATTAGGGTTTTAACTTACAATTAGTATGCGTACTCACAAGAAGTCCGTGAACCTGATTTTTGTAAGTGAACTTGGGTGATTCCAAAGATCAATTTTCAAGTTAAGACAACCCTAATAATTCTACAACAAGAAAAACTAGAATAAATCTAAAGATATCTTGCTTAAAACTTCTTAAGGATTTTTACGAGATACCTTAATCGAAGTTTTCTTTCTAGTTTCTGATTTCGACTAACAAGTGTTGGTATGCAATCGAAAACTGAAATCTATCAAACCTAGGGTTTATGATGAAAAACTCTTGAATGGTTTTATATCAGAAGAGAAAACCTTAGAATAGACCAGAGGTGAAAAACCTAGATTACAAGTTGTATAATCAATCACGAAGATTAATCCAACTCGTCTTTGTGATACCCAATACAAATACTTTTATCTCACTCTTGTTCACGAAGAACAGAAGACATGGGAAACAACCTTATGAATCTTACACCAATTTTCCAAAGGGGATGAAAACGTGTAGCACTCATGAACCCTTTATTTATAGTGAACAATAACTTAGAAGCTACGCAAAGCTATTTTTCTTTTTCAAGACTCTCCTAATTTTGTGAGTCTTTCCTAAGTTACAAACTCTTGCCAAAATAATTAAATAAATAATTAATTAGCAAATATTGTATTTATGTGAGTAAATCACATTTTAACTTAGGAAGGAATCACAAACACTTTAATACGGTAAACAAATATTTTTGGAGTAATAGCTATCTTTCCTAGATAAGGAAACATCACCAATTGACTGTTACAAGCAGTCCATGAATTGTTTCCTACTAACGAACTGTAACAGTTACAACAACACTTATAACTGTTACATTAATAAATCACTCATAACTTCATCGTTATGACTCGGAATTGAGTGATTCTTGGCTCGTTGAATTCGTAAGCTCATTCACTATAACATAAGAACCTTCCCATGGATAAATGTTATTGACACAAAAGTCATGTCTCAAATAACCTCAAGTATATATACATAAGTGTACATTTACCGTCATAGGAATTGTTCCATAGAGTGAGCATTTGTTTCGATAGATTAGAAAGGTAGAATTGAACAAAAATCCAACTGAAATCAAATACCACATACCTTTGTTGATGAAGTCCTTGTTGATGTCTTCTTGTAGTCTTCAAACTTCATCCGCCAAGGATAGCTTCGATTCTACTTCTTAGACTTAATCTAGTCCGAAACTATCTATAGTATACTAAATCAAAAATGCATTTTGGCAACTAAAATTGACAACTAACTTGACATGCTGACGCTAGTGGGTTCAACCGAGCAATGCTCTAAAAAAATAATTCGGTTTCATGGGACCCTAAGAAAAATTCATTATCCTTAGATATCTTGAGAAACTACATGTTAAGCAGAAAAGACCAGGAAAATCTAGCATGTGAAGAAACATTGACACGAGCATTCTTTATGTGGTGTATTGGTCATTTTCTTCTTGCGGATTCCAGTGGAAGAGTAGATAAGCGTTGGGGAATATGATTAGGGTATAACTTTGTTAGATAATACCTATAAATTTCTTGACGGTTGGTCAACCAATGGTAAGGATATATCTGGCATAGTTATGGTAGTTGAGTATTGGTATTATTATTACTTCTGCAACATGCAACCCTTGCTTTGTCAGATAAAGGGAGATCATTATGATGTTTTCCCTAAGATTAGTCTCTTCAAGAGGCCTAAAATTATCTCAAGGAAGAGGAGACATAAAAGAGGCAAAAAGGATACTTGGAAACACTCAGTCACAAGGGAAACACCAGAACAAGTGCATCATGTATTTGGAAACCATGGTTAGATAGTGAGTATGTTGTGGGATACCAATATGAGTACGCACTACAAGTATCCAGAGTGAGAGTTGTGTTTTTTAATCCGGATAAAAATACAAGAGTTAGTTGTTACTTGGATGGGAGATTCCATAGGCAGATAGCATGTGAGATTTTAGTTATAGCAAATCTCCAAATTTTGAATAAGTTGTGGACAGAGAGATGTAGTTGTATACTTCGACATATAACACTTGGTGGAATAAGAAGAGTGTTGGAACTTATCTCACTCAGTCATACCATTCCCAGAACATCGATCAGATAGCATTGGGTAGCTTAGTTGTTCCTTGTCGTTTGTTTCCTAGTCATCCGCCTCCTCACATGATGTCGCAGACATATACTTATGGCACACAGAATGATCCCCTGCCACAACAGCCGGAGATTGATTTCCATATACCATTTTTGCAATGAAGCCGGCGTAGAACAGCGAATACCAGTTCCAAAATACCTAACACGTATAACTTTTCCCAGTTGGGTTGGACGTTGATAAGTACATTTACATTTGTTTGTATAAGTTTCTTGAATATTTAACTAAATCTCTCTACTTTGTACTTGTAGGAGGATTGCTACAAGTATATGTCACGACAACATTCATTTGAGTTTGGAGTTCGTCAAGCCGTATGGATTTGTCATACCGAAGAGCTACAACTTCATGTTCCTCATCTGGCAGATCTTCTTCTTCTTCATTACCATCTGTTTATTCACAACAACAAATTAACCCAGAAGATCTTACATTGGGTGGTACATTTCAATGACCGCCCTCAAACCAAGATTGTTACCATCCTATGCGTGATGATGGATCTACTACATCACAAGATCAACAAAAACAACAAAGCAATGAATTTACCGATGCGATGATAGATGAATTCTATTTTTCAGAAGTAGAATTTTAATTTTAATGTATTTTTTTAATTTCTTAAAAAAACATTGTAACCTTGTTTTGCAATGTAATGGAAGAATTTCAAACGTTTCACAATTCAGAAATTGAAAACACAACCGTTGGTGGTGTAAAATAGGTGTATGAAAGAAACGAAACATTAAAAACTCAAATTCTTAAAAAATAAAATAGTCGTTGCTGATGTAAAGGAGGTGAAGGAAAAAAATAGGGAAAAAAGGTCAAGCGATGTATAGTTCAGCTCCAAAGTGAAGCGCTAAACAAAACGGCGCCAGCCATTAGAGCTGAATGGTTCAGCGCTCATTCCCTGGAGTACTCTTTTCGCGCTGAACCATTCAATGAAAAGGTGATTTCTTGGGCGCGGAACCATTCAGTGCTTCGATCTCGCTGCTAGATCGACTGCGAGCACATGCTAGGAGAGAAAACTAGTGTTAACAAATAGATAACACTTTTTTTTGAACTGCAACACTTAACTGCTAATCTAGCCCATAACACTTAGTCTTACTGCTACGTATTTTGATAGGTGGGGGTTTCGGTCGAAAGGGGTGGAGGAGTTAGGGTTCATGTGATGAAAAATTCTCTTTTAATTTTAGCTCTTTTAAGGCTAGGCTTTCCATTTGCATTCCTTGGGCTTTGTAGTTCTATTATTTGTGCTTCTTATATTTCTATGAAAATTATTCATTTGGGGTTTGTACTTGTACTTGATATCAATATAAAATCTATTTACCAAGATAAAAATAACGGACCATATGCAACTCTAGTAACGGGTATCATTAAATTATCCCTTGAGATTCATTTTACTATATTTCTATAATCAGAGCTTGCGAGTAAAATTCTTTTAATTAGGGTCTAGTGAATAATTTTCACATGATAATATATTTGAAACTATCAACGAAGGCCCAAAAACGTTGCTAGCCCTAGTCATTCATTTTTTTTATTGATTTTTTTTTTGGTTGATACTATGGCCTCTTAACAGAGACTAAGAAGCCAAAAAATTATTGATAAGTCTCGGTGTAGCAATACCTACAAAATCATTATGAAAATGAGAACTAATAAAAATCGGTAAATTTCCAACCCAAACTGCTTCATTCTTTCTATAAGCATCGTCCTTTGCAAGTTGGTCAGCAACATGGTTAGCTTCTCTGAACCTCTGCATGAATCTTACTTCATCAAAATTATCTTAGAGTCTGAAGATGTCTCGGATAAGTCCATAAGTGTTCCATTTTGGTTGCACTTCTTCATTCCATATTCAGATATGATAAACTGAATCACTCTCCACTTCCACATGGTGTAAGCCCATCTTAGCAGCAAGCCTAATTAAGCCCATCTCTGTCATATTGTTTTTGTTCTTGTAAATGTGTATTCCAAAGCAATCCATAAAGGATCCATCTACCTTTAGGATGATTACTCTGACACCTGCAAAACTACAACTATTTGAAAAGGCGATGGTACCCAAATACACCACAATCTTTTATTTATCCACCTATAAGTCCTCTTACCGAAAGTGATCATCTATGGACAGAGTCGAGACAGTGCAACAAATCGGTATTCGCACTTTGTGTGATACTTGATAATAGGTTTGGACTTAACCAAACTATATAGGATCACTATCAAGTATATCGGAGTTAACGTTTGTGTATTTTACTTTTAATTATAATAACAATTAGAATTGCGGAAATAAAAAAGTAAAAGACGCGGCAAGATTTTATTAACGAGGAAAACTGCAAATACAGAAAAACCTTGGGACCTAGTCCAGAATTGAATACTCCCAGAATTAAGACGCTATACAAAATCTACACCAACTTCGTATAGTTGAGACCAAGCAACTACCCCTAGTTCACTTAGTTTCCTCAGTATCCATGCGCTTCCGACTTCAATGAGTGCACGTCTTAACAATTCCTTTGGATCATATTCCAAACAGTAAAGGAACAACAAATCTGTTTGGTAACAACTCTTTCGATTTTTTCAAGATAAAGATATCTCAATTCATATGCAAAGACTCTTCAGTTTAATCCAATAAACTCCTTTGCCTGGTTAGATCAATCTATCAAATAACTACCAAAGTAGTCAAGTTTAGATTCACACTAAATTAAAATAAATCTCAAAGAGATATATTGAGAATGTCGATCTAACGCAACTAATCAATCGAATAAATCCGATTCTAGTTGGGTCCCAGCCGATCAAGGTTTGTGCACAAACAAAGATATGAGAACTAAATAGGAAATCTTCTTTGTCTTCAAATCTTCTTTAATCTTCAATAAAAACCTGCACAACACCACTTAAATCTCTTGTGATCAATCGCTCGCAGAACGGAGTCTGTTAACAATGGATTATCACAAGATGTCTTTGGATCTACAAACAGTTCTAAAGATCTCGTCGATACTTCGATATAGTTAGAGTGAATCTTATATTATAAGAGAAGATTCTCAAGAATAAAGAAACTAGGTGCAATAAAAGTTTCAACAACCGTTAGTCAATCAAATCAATCAAAAACTAATAACACCGCAATTATCTAGTTTCCCACCAACGGTACTCGTAGAGCTTCTTGATCCCACGGAAGTCTTTAAACGAGCGGTCGTAAGAGATTTCACCTAATTATGATACTTTCCTCTCCGAATAGGCGGCTCCACCAGAAACAACAAGAATGAAGTTTTCCTGGATCTTAGGATAGTTTACTAGGAATGCAAACTTAGGTATTTATAGACCAAGGATGTTTGGACACCAAGGAACCGAAAATATTCTCAAGATATGCAATGAATAGCAAAATTCAGTTTTACTAATTCCAATAAATGCTTGTCCAAAATTTCTAGAATATCTCCAATTAGTAAATGCACATTACTAATTTTTATTCTCTATAGATATGCATTTAATTGTCGGTAATTAAAGCATATAAAACAAAAAACCTTAATTAAAAGATTCTCAATCTATTTCGGCACATGATCTCCTTGAGTACTAAGGAATATCTTTGAACAATAAATGATAATATTTATTGTACGTGTTCAAAGTATGTTGACATCTTTTCACTGTAAATCCTTATTCATATTTACATGGATTTACAATCTTGGAATCGGTAATACTACACTTCCAAACAAGTTAGAATTGGTTCATGTGTATTCCAAGATTACTATATGATTGATCAAATATCAAATCACATACATGGGTTCAATCGGCTCTGCTAATCATTAAGATTGGTTATATCTCAATATGGAAATACTTGTGATCATTCATACAAGTTACCAGGACAAGTCCAAAACAGTTACAAGGATCATTTACATCAATTACCAGGATCAGTTACCATATTCTCATGGTATTGCTTGTGATCGGTCTCACCAATTACCAGGATCGATTACGCCAATTACCAGGACCGATTACCAATTACAAGGATCGATTACACAAAACTTTATGATCGCTCACACCAATTACTAGGATCGGTCAAACCAATTACAAATATCGATCATACCATCTCATGGCGATTACTTATGATCGGTTACACTAATTAATAAAAACTAGTCATACCAAATACAAAACAAAGTTACATCGGTTCTTCCATCTCACACATATTGGTAATTCAAAGATTTGCAATGAATAGTCGTACCAATAAGCCTAACGATTTACCTTTCGATTCATAAAACAAGTCATGAATGTACTTCTTTTAAGCAAATGTAAAACATTATTTCCTAGGATGAAAGCTTCACCATAACTCATTCACATAATCATAACAGTATATACAAGATTATGTCGATGTCATATCTATAAAGTTCAAAAGATAAGCGTTATACTTCGTAGTCTAATTCCCCAATACTATGATGATACAAATATGACCATGTCACATCACTAGAGTATTATACAATATGTACAGTATATACATCTTAGCAGTTATGTTTTCAATATAGCACGACTTGAAAGATACGTTAGGAATGAAACAGTTCAAGTCAATATTACTAACCTCAAGAGGAAGGATGATGTTGTCGTTTTAGTTCTCTTCTTCTTCACATTCTTCAGGTCTTCGGAGTAATACTTTTATATATCAACATTCCTATACTTTCTAGTTTAACCTAAACGAAGTTGACTCTAGTATATAATCAAGCGACTTTAGATGAGTTTTGACACACTAGAATATGGCAACCAAACTTGACATACCAACGCTTGGTGAGTTCAACCGATCTATGCTCTAACAATCTCCCTCTTTGTCAATTTTAGTGACAAAACTCTTATTACATATGGATAAACAAATTACATGAGAATTCATTTTACATACGCTTGATTCCAAGTTTCAACAACACAATAACCTGCATATATTCAATCATTAAATGTCGATGTTGACATTTTAATAACGAAATCTTATACTATCCCTAAAGGTGAGAGCTTGGTAATAATTCCTTGGTTTGAGAAAATATTTATCATCTGAGCAAGTGTTGCTCATGTGATGAATTGTTTAATATTTGATCGTCTGAGCATGTGTTGCTCATCTGATGGATTATTGGCAGCGTACCAAAAATATTAATTAGAATACTGGTCGTTGAACCGATCATAATTAATAAAATTAATGACCATGAGGTCGTCGTAAAATTATTAAGGTTGGAATCTGGAATGATGATCCTTGGATTCAGAAACCCTAATTTGATCAATTGATGATCAATTCATGGTTCGTCAGAAGTTTAACCATGGGACGAAGGAGGGAGCGACTACATGGGACCATGGATCAACCATGTAGCGTCCATATACTCACGTGACCAAATACAAAGAACTCCTGAAGAGTTGACGATTTGTTGGTGAAAGAATGATTAAATGATGGTTTAATCATTTAGTCGAAAATGCTCGTCTGAGCCTTAGGTGAGAAAACCTAATTAATTATGACGGAGTGAGGTACCGACCATGGGGTCTTGAAACCGGCCCTGGTAGTCATGTGACCGCCTGATGATCACTTCATGAAAATCCAAAGTGTTTGGAAGAGTCTTGGACCTAATACGTGCAATTGTGCAAATTAGGTCAAAACTGTGAAACTTGATGGGACCGGCTTCTGTAAGCTAAAGAGCCAATCTTGGTCGGTCAAGATAGCGCGCTCTTGTCCCTAAGGTGTCCGCATCTCAGTCCTGAGAATTTTGATATTTTCTGGCGTGCAATTGAGCATCCATTCGAGAAAATATGCCAAAATTAGGGTTTCGACGAAACTGAGGAAAACACCATGAGATGATGAAAAATAATTATAAAATAAGGAATGAGGAGGCGTGGGACCGTCGTGGTCAAGACATGGTCGGCCGTTCATGACCACGGTCCCGTGGTGCCTTTTTCTTAATTTTATAATATTTTGATGATTTTATAAAAAAACTCATGAATTTTGAGAAATTTGATGAATTTAGGGAGTTTCCATGAATTGAAGGAGTTTTCATGAGTTCAAGGAAGAAAAAATATTAAAATAATAAAAACAAGGGTGTGTGGGACCGTGGAAGGCATGGTCGGCCGGCTTGGACTCGGTCCCACGAGTTTCCCTAATTTTTGTGTATTTTTTATGTATTTTTGATGAATTGAGGGAATTTTTCCTAATTTGAGAGAAATACCATGAAATCAAGGAATTTGATGACTTCAAGGAAAACTAATAATAAAATAATAAAACAAAGGGGCGTGTGGGACCGGCTAGGGCATGGCCGTCCGGCCAAGGCCCGGTCCCACAAGTTTTCATAATTTATTTTATTTTATTATTTTTTGATGATTTGTGCAAAAATACCATGAAATCAAGGAGTTTTTTCATGAAATTAGAGAAATAATAATAATAATAATAAAATAATAAGGAACCGTGGGGTGTGGGGCCGGTTGGGACTAGGGCATGGCCAGTTGGCCAATGGTCACACCCTACATTCCTTTCTTTAATGTTATATTATTTTTTATGGATTTATGGAAGTACCATGAAACCGAGGAGTTTCCTCGAGACGAAGGAGATTTGATAAAATGAGAGAATTTTCATCAAATCATGGAAAATAATAAAAACACATTAAAAATATAAAACTGACGTGGGATTGACCACGACACGGTCGGTTGGTCGTGTGTCCGTGCTCCCAGAACCCTGGTCAATATTTTTAATTATTTATTATTTTCTTCTCTATTTTGCATATGTTCATCGTTTCGTTGTATTTTTGAAATACTCGTTCGTGCGGTGCCTGTTAGTGATCGTCGTTGAATACACCTTCACCATTTGAATCGGGGCTTACTTAGTGGTAGCTCAGACGCCCGGTTGTTGATTATTTATTACTAATTGTGGAATTCAGTGGAGAATAATTCACAAAACTGAGTAATAATATTTTTATTATTAATTCATAGGATCGGCTGAGGATTCGACTACGGATTCGGAATAATAAAGTGAGCATTACCATTCCATGGGATCGTAGATTCGACCATAGAATCAGAGTAATTAAGATTTATCTATTACCATTTGTGGATTCGATCATGAAATCGGAGTAATGAGATAATATAGTTATTGCTATTCTATGAGATCAAGCCGTGGATTCAATCATAGAATCAGAACAATTGTTATTGTCATTACATGGGACCAGTCGTGGATTCTACCATGGAATAGGAGCAGTTGTAATTAGAAATAATTAACTTTGTGGCTCTATACTAGCAGAACAAGCTGTCTAGGAGCATTAATTATCCCGATACGAGATTGTCGGTAATTCATAACCTTTATATAGTCAGGGTAAACTCGTTGTTTGTTCCTGAAGACGTCATCGCTCTATACTAGAAGAGCAAGTTGTCTAGGAGCCGTCCATCTCGTGATACTATATAGAAATAATCACTGAAGTATTCAGTATTCATGAGATATGCCATTGTCCAGTCGTGAGACTACATATCTACATGTACTCTGAGAGAAAGTACTCTCCGTTGAGAATTCGATGAGAGACCCATGTCTCGATACTCACGTATGATTGCTGAATCAGAGCTTCGTATAATTATGAGTTTACGAATTTAGCCTTTGTCGAAAATCCACCATCTACACCAACAAGACTCAATCAATTAAAATTATATCAATGAGTTTATATCTCTCTCTTGATTTGATTTCCTCAAACAGAAACTGTGAGTACTAATCAAATACAACGAATAACTTGGATGGTTCCAAGGATCAATCAATATCAATCAACAACCAAAGGTCGGATTTCTAATTGATTGATTCAAACGCACAACCTGTATTATTTCAATTATATAAACAAATATAATGCGGAAATAAAAATAATACATACACCAGAATTTTGTTAACGAGGAAACCGCAAATGCTGAAAACCCCCGGGACCTAGTGCAGATTGAACACACACTGTATTAAGCCGCTACAGACACTAGCCTACTCCAAGCTAACTTCGGACTGGACTGTAGTTGAACCCCAATCAGTCTCCCACTGATCCAAGGTACAGTTGTACTCCCTACGCCTCTGATACCAGCAGGATACTGCGCACTTGATTCCCTTAGATGATCTCACCCACAACTAAGAGTTTCTACGACCCAAAATCGCAGGCTTTGACAATAAACAAATCTGTCTCACACAGACAAGTCTATCAAAGGATCAATCTGTCTCCCACAGAAAAACCCTAAAGTTTTTGTTCCGTCTTTTGATAATAATCAAGGTGAACAGGAACCAATTGATAATCCGATCTTATATTTCCGAAGAACATCCTAGATTAATCAATCACCTCATAACAATCTTAATCGTATGGTAGCGAAATAAGATGTTATGGAATCACAAACAATGAGACGAAGATGTTTGTGATTACTTTTTATATCTTGCCCATCGGAGATATCAAATCTCAAGCCAATCAATCTGATTGTACTCGTACGATAGAAGATGCAAGATCATATCACACAACTACGATAAAAGTAGTATCGGTCTGGCTTCACAATCCTAACGAAGTCTTTAAGTCGTTAACCTGGTTTTAGAAGAAGAAAACCAAAGGTTAAAGGAGAACCGACTCTAGTACGCAAATTAGTATCACATGTAAGGTGTGGGGATTAGTTTTGCACAACACTAGATGTCTCCTTTATATAGTCTTTCAAATCAGGTTTTGCCTTGGTAACAAAGCAATTAATATTCACCGTTAGATGAAAACTTGATTTATATTCAAGCTAATATTTCTCAACCGTTAGATCGAAAACTTAGCTTGTTATACACAAATGAAATGCACGCTTCTAGGTTTGTTAACCGTACCCAAACATGTACATTGTTGGTTCGACAATAGTTAACCAAAAGGTTAGCCATATGAGCATTTCATATCAACCATGTTCTTCTTCACAATAACTAGTTCAAATGACTCAAATGAACTAGTTAGAGAGTTGTTCAATTGCAAGGAAATCTTATGTAACCACACAAGACACAATTGAAGCAAAGATGATTTGATTCACTTGAATCGGTTCATGAACTTTTATAGCCACGGTTTGCAAACTGCATTCCTTAGTATTTTTAAAGTTTAAGTTCAAAAATTATCTTCAGATATATAACCTTCTTAAGTTCGCACACTAGGTTCGTGGACTTAAGCAACCGGCAGAGTTTACAAACTCCAGCAGAAAATCTCGGCAAGAGACCTTCCGCCGGTTCACGGACTGGGTTCGCAGACTGGTACTCACGCAACTAGTTTGTCAACTCCGGCAGAATTTCTCGGTATGAGAAGCTCGGTAGTTCGCGGACTTGGCAACAAGCCATTCTTCCGGTTTCTCTTGATCAACAAAGTTCGCAAACTTTGGTTCAAGGAGTATGACTTATACATAAATGTGTTTCCACAACAATGCTTATGTCTATCATTGGTTATATAATCTAAACTGTCATTTCAATCAATGAAACATTCTTAGAGGACGTTATGTAGTTGTTACACCATTTCTCGTCAAAGAAATTTTCAAGACGATTGAAATATATCATGACTTTCTTCACTAGGTAAAGATGAACTTGGTCGAAGCGAAAAGCTTACCAACACATCTTTCGAGATATAGATAGGCGAGGTATACTCGGCTCGAAATACCAAATGTGTATAATCTAAGTCTATATATATATAGCATACGACTTTTTGTCTCAAGAAGTAGGAGATAGAGTAGATAGATTTTTGAGTGACAGATAAGTTCCAGTCTTCACATACCTTTTTTTCGAGAAGTTCCACCGGTTCCTTGAGTAGTTCTTCTACTTGTATGATGAATCTCCATGAAGTCCTTGAGCTCAACTACACTTTCTATCCTAGTACGAGACTTAGCTATAATAAACTAGAAATCAAGACCTATAGTTTTAATCACTAACATTGACAAACATGCTTGAGATAGCAACACATGTGAGTTCGAACGAGCAATGCAGCAACGCATGCTCGTTCGACCGAGGAATGCTCTAATAGAGGTCCTCCCTTAGTTTTAAATGTAAACCTCTGTTTTGAATTCTCTCTTCTACCATTCTATACTCTCTTGCAGGCACACCCCAGGCGAGTTGGAATTCTTTTCTTAAATGGTGAAATTAGCAGTTGGATTCCATACTTCAATTTTTCGAACAATGGTGATTTGTACAAGATCTTGATGTCGTTGTTACAACTCAGAAGGCCGAAAAAAGCATGCCATATCCAATAATCATAAGAAGCTTTCCTCTTCAGAACCACAATTGGTTTTGTGTAGTGGCCCTTATGCTGACCTTGCCAAGAATACAGTCATCCTTGTCGCACCCAATTCATGCAATCAATGCTACCTGGTATTCCGGGAATGCCTCTCTCTCTATTCTCATCTAGTAGTCGATCGACATCATCTTGCGTGGCTTGCCATAAAAAGCGTGGACCAAAATGGTTGACTACAGTTTCGCAAAATATTTTGAGATTATCGTATGTCGTAGTTGTGGCATACGAATGTATTCATCATACACGTTCACATGCAAACCATAACCTAAAATCCTGAGGGTTGTAGTGACCTTTTGTTCAGGACTATGCCCTCTTATGTTTCGTTCACCAAATTGATAGTTGAATTTAGGGTAGACCCGGCAAAGCTCTTCAATAATCAGTATGACCAAGTGTTGTAGCGACGTTGAAAATCTTGATCGGAATACGCACTTCTATTAAGAAAATAATCACGTATCATTTGTTCGTGACCTTCCTCTCGAATTCTCCACGTATATCTTACTCTCAATACAGCTCCTGGTTTTGGATCTCAGGGAACTTGCCCCGTGTATAATTGTAGCATGGTGTTGGATCTGTATCTCCCATCGTCAGAATCTTCATCCATTTAATCTAGTCGTTGCACAAACGTTTCTTGTTGTTGGAAGAATATTTCTGCCAATAATTGTGCTTCTTCATTTACCATATCAGGATTCATAATGAATGAAACGAATGAAAACAAGAGATATATTTAATAATAATTAGAAGATTTTTTTTTGTAAAAATTGAAAATGGAAAGTAGTAGAGTGTATTTAGAATCGTTGGATTAAGTATATTTATATAGGTGGAACAAAATGCAGTCGTTGGGGGTGGTAAAGATGTAGCCGTTATCGTACCATCTAGAGTCGGTCGTCCCATGCTGGCACGAGCCTCGACTTACATTGAGCCATTTTACGTCCCAAGTTGGGACAACCGGCCCTAAGTGGTACCTTCGACTCAACCTGTCTCGAAAACCTTTCCCCTACTACACAAAACTCAGTTTGTCCATCCTCCCAACACCATAAATGTGTAGTAGTCCAATGTTTGCGCTAAGAAGAGCAAAATTGAATTTGGGACGGTTTTTCATACCCCGTCCTCCACTAGCCTAGTAGAGATTCATTTACTGTAAAGCGGAAAAACAAGCCTTTTATAGGGGCGACATGGTTTATTAGAGGGGCCGCAGTGTGATAGTAATGTCCCTCTAGTTGGTTAGGGAATGTTCTATAGGGAGTGTAAATTGACTAGATTACCTTTCTAATTTTTTAACCTAAATCAAAGCTAAATTGAAAATTTGTTTTCTTTCTTCTTCTCTTCTCCTCCTCCCATCAACCGTAACCTCCATTAAAACTCAAAATTTCATCATCTTCGATTAATCGACAATTCAAAAATTAATCAAGTGTAGTGTAATGACTTATATGAGGTATGTTTTGAAAACCCAGTTACGGGTTCGATTTAAGTTTAATTTCTATCAAAAATTAGGGTTTTAGGTGAAAATTGAAATTTCTGGGTTTATATGAGTTACGGTTGATTTTAACTTAATTATGAACTGTAACTAGAGATTTTGATGTTGTTACAGTTGGTAATAGTTCAATTACCAACCGTATGTTCTTATATCTGAGAATTTTCTTCAGTTACGGTTGGTATCGAGCATTTGGTTACCAACCTTACATTCATTCCCCAGTAAATACAAAACAAAAATATTAAGAAGCTTTACCCTTTTCCCCAAAAATAACTTGAATACCTTAAATTCAATCTCCATCTCCATTCTCCCTCACCATTAACGATTTCCCAGAGAGTTTGGAATGAATGTAAGGTTTTCATCTTCAATTTCGAGTGAAAATTGTTGAATCTGATTTTCATTATTTCACACTATTTGAAAATGGGAAAAGGAAACTCAAGTTCTTCTTCTTCTTCAGATAGGGTTAGCAACTTACCAGATTCCTTAATTCACCATATCCTGTCTTTTAGTAATATGAAATTTGCAGTTCAGACTTGTGTTTTGTCTAAAAGATGGTGGTATATTTGGACTTCTCAGCCCGTCCTAAATCTCTGGGATGGTTATCACTCAAAGAGCGCTTTATAAAATTTGTGGATAAGGTGCTCAGTCTTCATGACAACAACTCTGATATACAAAAGTTTGATATATCCTATGGTCTCTATTATAACACTGGTGATGAAATATATATCTACATAGATAGATGGATTGCCACTGTTGTCAGCCATAATGTTCAAGACATGTGTATTTACCTCACCCCTGACGAAGATTTTGAGATCCCTCTTTGTCTATGTACTTATAAATCATTGAAAAAGCTTGAGCTGCAATTGTCTGGTTATCAAGAGAATGATTATGACTCCGAGATTATTCTACCTGATTCTGAAATGAGTTTACCTATTAGGAATATCAGTCAAAGTCAATCTTAGTCTTTATCAAGATTAATGGTCAAGTCAAGTCATAGTAAGTTTGTAATAAATACTCTTTATTGTGTCTGAAAAGAGGATGTCTGTGTATTGAGAAAAACAAAACTTTATACAAAACCTTTCTTCTCTACAACTTTCTTAGTTTTCACATGGTATCAGATAGGTTCTGATCCAAACCCTATTTTTTCAACAAAATTTCTTTCCTCAATCAAGCTTAACATCTTTTCAAATACCTTTTTTAGCTGATTACCCATCAATTACAACAAATTTTTCAAGATTTTTGTTTTTATCAAGAACATCTGTGTTCTTGCAATATCTTTGATCTGGGTCTTTAGATTAATATGCTTGTTTACGAGAGGCGTCATAAGAGAGTTAATAACAATAACAACAACACCAAAACAGAAACAATGTCTTCCGCTGATACATCTGGTAATTCTCTGAATTTTCAACTCCCGTTTACAAATATCACAAATTTGGTTTCATTAAAATTGGATGGTTCAAATTTTCTCCTCTGGCGAGATCAGTTTGAGTCCATCTTGATTACCACGGATTTGTATGGACATGTTACTGGGGAAATTCAAGAACCTCAAGAAATAATTTTAGTTGATGGAGTTCGTACTCTGAATCCAAGATGGGTTCATTGGAGGAAAATGGATAGATTTGTTGTTAGCTGTTTGAAAGCAACTTTTACTACAACTATTTCTGGTGATGTGTTTGGATTAACTTCGGCTAGGGAAATTTGGGATTACCTTAAATCAAGTTTCACATCTCAATATCTTGCTAGGAAAAATATATTGAGAGCTCAATTATTTGGACTCAAGAAAGGAAATCTGACTATCATGGTTTATTTACAAAAGATAAAAGAGATTGCGGACTCTCTGGCTGCTATTGGAGAAAAAGTAAGTGATTCTGATTTGTTGATGCATGCTCTAAATGGATTAGGAAGGGAATATGACAATTTTGTAATTTCTGCTCAAAATAGGGATACTCCTTATTCTTTTGGTGAATTGAAGGCGAGACTTATTGCTCATGAACAATGGATTACTGATCAAAATAGAGATAGTACTGTTATAATTGATTCTCAGAATCCTGCTGCTTTTTATGGTAGAAAAACAAATGGTTCATGGTATAATCAAAGTAATGGGAACAAGAAGAAAAATGGGCCTGCTTCAAATTATGGAAATTACAAGAATGTTAATGGTCTTAAGCAAAATGTGCAATTTCCACATAATACTAATGGTGATTCTAGAAGAGGGCAATGGGACTTCTCTCAATTAGAATGTCAAATTTATAGAAAGAAAGGACATTATGCCAGTAGATGTCACTTTAGGTATTATCCACCACCAGCTACTGGTTTTGTGGGAGTTTCTGATTCTTCTCTTCAACAGAAAAATGGAAATAATAGTGGAAATGGCAGTGCTAGTGCTTCACATGATTTCTATGGTTTTAATATGAGTGTGATGGCAGCAAATGATGATCCTTCCAGCTCAACTCAATGGCTTTCTGATTCTGGTGCATCTGCACATATGACTGGTGATCTTCATTACTTCACAATACTTCTTCTTACAAGGGAAAGAACAATGTTGTCATTGTAAATGGTAAGTCCTTACCTATTTCTTTAACTGGAACTTCTACTTTATAATGTGCTTCATAATGTGCTTCATGTACCAGATATGAAACAAAATTTATTATCTATAGGACAGTTCACTACAGATAATGATTGCTATTTTAGACTTGATCCTAAAGGATACGAGATTAGAGACTTGTCCACTGATGTTGTCTTAGCAAAAGGTAGAAAGTGAATAATCTTTATCCTATATCTTCTATATCTTTTCATCATGCCTTTTCTTCTTTGAATGCATCCCCAGAGTTGTGGCATTCCAGAGTAGGACATCCATATACTAAAATTATTCATCATCTTAATTCTACCAAAAATATTGTTCTTACTTATTCAAAGTCAAACTCTTTATGTCATCCTTGTCAAATTTCTAAAAGTAAGAGATTGCCTTTTCAAACCTCTTTATCTCATGCCCTTAGTCCTTTATCTTTAATACACTGTGATGAATGGGGACCTTCTCCAGTTTGCTCTTTGCAAGGTTATAGATATTATATTCTCTTTATAGATGATTTTAGCAGGTTTCATTGGATATATCCAATGGAACTAAAATCTGATGTCTTGAAATGCTTTGTTCATTTTAAAACTTTAACTGAAAATCTGTTTTCTACCAAAATTAAATCTTTTCAAATTGATGTGCTAGTGAACTTATCAAAGGTCCATTAGGCAATTATCTTACTGAAAATGGGATGGTTGTTAGAGTTTCTTGTCCAAAAACTCCCAGAGAAAAATGGACTTGCTGAAAGAAAACATAGGAATATAACTGAGATGGGAAATACCTTACTTTTCAATTCTTTCTGTCCAAAATCTTATTGGTTTGATGCCATTTTAACAGCTACATATCTCATAAATAGGACTCCTACTCCTATTTTTAAAAATAAGTCTCCTTTTGAGGTTTTGTTTAACACTTCCCCTGATTACAGTTTTCTTAAAGTGTTTGGTATTGTTTGTTATCCCTTCTTAGGACAGTCTAGACAAGATAAACTATCACCTAAATCAGTTAGGTGTGTTTTCATTGGTTATAACTCTATGCATAAGGGCTACAAATGTTATGATCATGTTCTTAGAAATCTTCATGTTTCAAGGAATGTTACTTTTTTAGAAACAAAAATTTATTTTTCAGCTCCCTTATCATCATCATCTTCTCAGTCTTTGTCTTTTGACACTAATAGTAATAACATTCCTGCTTCTTCTCCTACTATTCCATCTGTTTCTTTAGAAAAAGTACCTTCCAGTACTATTGTGACTAGATCCATGAAAGGAATTTCAAAACCAAAAATTTATCATGATCATGTTATGCATTCTGTTTCAGTTACACATCCAATTCCAGTTGCTTTCTCTTCTTTATTGCATATTCCATCTGAGCCAAAATCTTTTAGAACTGCTATACAACATCCTAAGTGGCAAGTCTCCATGAAAGAAGAAAATCAAGCTCTAAAAGATAATGACACATGGGATTTAGTCAAACCAGAACCACATATGAACATACTTGGTTGCAAGTGGGTATATAGGATTAAGTTGAAAGCAGATGGTACTATTGATAGATTTAAGTCAAGTTAGTTTCTTTGGGCTACAATCAACAAGATGGAGTTGATTACACCGAAACTTTTAGTCCAGTAGTGAAATCTACCACTGTAAGAGTAGTTTTGGTATTAAAAGTTACACATAATTGGAGCATTAAACAATTAGATGTGTCAAATGCATTTTTGCATGATTATTTGAATGAGGATGTTTATATGGTTCAGCCTCAAGGTTTTGTTGATCCAAACTTCCCAGATTATGCTTGCAAACTGAAAAAGAGTTTATATGGTTTAAAACAGGCACCCGGAGCCTGGTTTGAGAGATTTAGTACTTTTTTTGGCTCAATTTGGTTTTAAAAGATCAATGTGTGATTACTCCATGTTTCTTTATACTTCTTCAATTGCTGTGACGATTCTCTTACTTTATGTGGATGATATTATACTCACTGGTAGTTCAGATGATCTTATGAGTACTTTGGTTCAAAAATTAAGTGCTAAATTTGCAATTAAGCAATTGGGTGACTTGAATTATTTTTTGGGAATAGAGGCTGCTAGAACTGATGATTCTATAATTCTAACACATAAAAAGTATACTCTAGAGTTATTAACTAAAGCTAATATGCTTCATTTTAAGCCTTGGAATACACCTGTAGTAAAAGAATCCATAGCCTCTATTCATGATGGAATCTTGTTGGATAATCCAGCAGAATACAGAACTATTGTTGGTAGTTTATAATATCTAACTATTACAAGACCTGATACAGCTTATGGTGTCAATTATGTATCTCAGTTCATGCATGCTCCTACAGATATTCATCTGCTTTTAGTTAAAAGGATTCTGAGGTATTTAAAAGGCTCAATTGGTTTAGGACTTGTTTTAAGAAAAGGGGATACAAGTGTAATTACAGCTTTTACTGACTCTGATTGGGATGGATGCCCTGATACAAGAAGGTCTACTTCAGGTTATGAAGTTTTTATGGGAAATTCATTAATATCATGGTCAAGCAAGAAGCAACCTACAGTGTCAAGATCATCTGCAGAAGCTGAATATAAGTCTTTGTCAGTTGTGGCTTCTGAGTTAGAATGGTTATCAAATCTGTTTAAAGAATTGCATATTTCAGTTGCTTATCCGGTAACTGTAAATTGTAACAATACTTCTGCTATTTGCCTAGCATCTAATCCAGTGTTTCATGCCAGGGCAAAATAAATAGAAGTCCAATATCATGTGGTAAGGGATTTGGTGTTATCTGGATTCTTGAAACTTCAGCATGTTGCTTCAGAAAGTCAGCTTGCAAATTTATTCACAAAGGGGCTATGTTTTCCTGCATTCTCTACTTTGCTACAACAATTTTTGGGTATTTCACTTTCACAATTTTCTACTGCTGATGATGCTGCTGCTGCAGAGATTATTTCACCAGTTACTGAAGATGGTGTTCACTTTACAGGCTTTGCTTCTCAGTCTTCTGCTGTATCTTAAATACTTGTTTTAGTTTTTCTTGTTTTTTTATCAAGTTCATTATTGTGCCTGCCAGTATCAACTTGAGGGGGGCTATTAGGAATATCAGTCAAAGTCAGTCTTAGTCTTTATCAAGATTAATGGTCAAATCAAGTCATAGTCTAGATGACTTAAGTTTGTAATAAATAGTCTTTATTGTGTCTGAAAAGAGGATGTCTGTATTGAGAAAAACAAAACTTTATACAAAACTTTTCTTCTCTACAACTTTCTTAGTTTTCACACCTTTGCTCAAATCCTCGATTCTTATACTTCGAGATATGTCATTTGATGATTAAGAACTAACGAATAGGTTATTTTCGAGTTTTCCTTCTCTAGAATCGTTGGTTATGAATTTAAATGAAAATCCATTTCCTGAAATGAATCTCAACATTTCCTTGCTTAAACTTAAGCATTTGAGTTTGATGCTTGGAATTATGAAAGCAGTGGAGAGGTTAAACTGCATGCTCCAAGTCTGTCATCCTTCAGAGACGCATTGATAGACAAGTGACACTGTGCATTCAAAGTGAAGTGCCATAAATTTGTGCCTGACGTGCTGTGGGACTTTTGAGAGGGATTCATAACGTGGAAGTCTTAACCTTAGATCATAATTTTCTCAAGGTATGGCCTCCCCATTCCCAGTTTAAGTAGTTGAGATGTTGTTTAGGTGGTCATCAGGTGTTGTTTTATATTTTCTGGCAGATTTTTTTATTTAAGAAAACCATTTCTTTATGTGCATTCTCTATGTTGTCACGGAAGCATGGTGCACGGCCAGGCACTCCATGCATCGGTGCTTTAGGTTACACATTGTGTGTCAGGGAAGCGTGGTGCACTGCCAGGCATGCCGTGCATCGGTGTAGGACATAGATGTTGTGGATATTTTGTCTGCATGTGTTTGAAACAAATACGAAACATTCCAATGCATGCAATCCACCATAAGAGAAGGAAAAATAAGGGCTCAAGCAATATCTGAAACAAAAAATCACAACCTTACATGAGCTCCTAAGAGCACCCTAATATTTTTGGGATATCCCTAGGTGAGCTCCTAATTTGCATTGACACTTAACTGGATGCATTGGTGTTGCCTTGGTACAGTTTTGTAAAGCATAGCGCCTGCTTTATAGACGAGGATGCTTGATGCGAATCTCTATGTCCACTACTTCTGCTGGTGTAATAGCTCTGGCAAAAGAAATAAAAATTATAGGCCTCCGCTAATCTATGTTGCAGACCTCCAAATTGGAAAGAAATAAGCTACTATCTTGCTGTTAACCAGAAAATTTTAGGCCTGTGCTGCATTTGTTTTTAACTGGAAGGCCTTATGCTTGATAGCATTGGTGATTAGTGGATGAGATTTTGTAGCTGCATATGCTTAAGGCTAGGCGGTTCCACCACCATCCTTATTATGTATTTGACAGATTTTTGTTTGTGTTTCTTGCAGTGTAACTATAATCTGAATGCTATTTCTCTTATTTTGTTTTTTTATGCACCCAAGGCTTTAGGTAGAGTTCCTGATATACTGGACACTCAACCGCCTGAACATTTCAATATTCAACATTTGAAGCTCCAGACCGGACTGCCTCCGTTCAATATTCTTCGTACTAAAAAATTCTCCCAATATAGAATCCGTTTCCCTGCAGGTATCACAGGTTTTAACTAAATTCATTGTCATTACTTTTATTTTATGTCACTCAAAGTAACCCATTTAAGTCGAAATAAGTTTCTTTCTTTTTAACGCTCAGTAATGCTCAATATCCAGTTCCATAATGGCAAGCCTCCAGTGAAGTTTGGTTAGTTCTAATTATCATATTGTCTAGGTAGAATTTCATCCGGATAACATAGGAGACGACTGGGATGCATGGTTGTCTTTGCCGTGTAGGATATGTCATCTAAAGATTGCCGAGATTAAAGGTCTTCGTGGGCATGCTATTGAACTGAAATTTTTGGAGCTTCTGTTGAAACATGCCAAGGTCTTGGAGAAAGTGGTACTCACCAGTTATTCAACGAAACAAGACTCTGAGAGGGAGAAACGGATGACGAAATTTAGTGAGACGCTGTTAACATTTCCTACAGCGTCTAAGAAAATCCTTATCTTGTTAAAATTCTAAGTAAGTTGACTTTGTCTTATCAATCTCAGTTTCTTTTTTGCGCGTTCTCTAATCTAAATATCCAGGAAAGACCTTCACTCCTTTTCCTGTTAGACTGTAATTGTTTGCCCCAAGAAATTTTATTGATGGCTTACAGGTAGAATCGGATCTCTTCAAACTCGGATGAGCCAAGAGAACTGTTTTTCAATTTCTTTGATTCAGAAGTATGATACAAGCTCCTAATATTTGTGGTAGATGCTGAAATCTCTTTCTCATTTGCAATAATATTTATCAAAATCCATAATTTTAGTTGTTGCTGGTGACATATTGTCCTGAGCTAGAACTATTTAGGGTTTAGGAAGAAGAAGTAGATAGAAGAAGAGAAGGGTTTAACAGAAGTTTAATCTTCTTTTAATATTATTTCACATACATCAAAGTTACACGAGATACATATGTATATATACAAAGACTTTCTTGAACTGCAAGGAAGGAGTGTTTCCTAACTAAACACTATTGCCTAAAATACAAAAACCGTGAACCAACAGGGTATCGTGTGTCATATGTCACACGTACCAGATGATGAGCTAACACCCTCCCGCAAGCGTAACGAGTGATCTTGAACCGTTAGCTTGAACCTTAAAAGAGAAAACCGATCTTTAGAGAGTGGTTTTGTGAATATATCCGCAACTTGATCTTTAGATGATATAAAACGAATATCAAGAAGTTTGGAAGCAACTTGATCACGAACAAAAGGGTAGTTGATTTCTATATGTTTTGTCCGTGCATGAAATATAGGATTAACTGTGAGATAAGTTGCACCAAGGTTGTCACACCACAATATAGGAGGAGAACGTGTAGAGATACGAAGCTCCGAAATGAGTGACTGAATCCACATAATTTCAGCAGTAGCAATAGCAAGACCCCGATATTCAGCTTCAGTACTAGAACGAGATACTGTTTTCTGTTTCGGAGCACTCCAAGAGACAATATTTCCACCTATGTAAACACAATATCCACTAGTAGAACGACGATCATCAAGAGAACCAGCCCAATCAGAATCAGTATATGCACCGAAAGACAATTGCAGAGAAGGTGATGGCCCAAGAAGTATACCAAAAGTACTTGTACTCTTGAGATAACGAAGAATACGCTTAACTAAACTCCAGTGAAACTCAGTAGGAGCATGCATAACTGGCAAACTTTATTGACAGCATATGCAAGATCTGGACGAGTAAACGTTAAATATTGCAATGTTCCAACAATACTACGATATTCAGTAGCATCAGTTAACAAAGTGCTACGATCAGAAGAAATATCACCAGAAGTACTGAGTGGAGTACTAATTGGTTTGACGCCATCCATTTTCGCCCGAATAAGAAGATCATGAGCAAAACGTTATTGAGAAAGAAATAAACCCGAAGAAGTACGAGTCGCCTCAATGCCAAGAAAATAAGACAGGGAACCAAGATCTTTAATTGCAAATTCTTGTTGTAAACGAGTGAGAATAGAGGCAATACCTGTAGGATTGGAGCCAGTAACGATAATATCATCCACGTAGACTAACAAGTAAATAGCACCATAAGTTCCATTGTAAATAAACAATGACGAGTCACACTTCGAAGTAATAAACCCAATTTGCAGCAAAAAAGTACTGAGTCTGTGGTACCACGCACGAGGAGCCTGTTTAAGTCCATAGAGAGAACGATGTAATTTGCAGACATGTGTAGGGAAACGAGAATCCACATAACCTGGAGGCTGTTTCATGTACACCTCTTCTTGAAGTTCTCCATGTAAGAAATCATTCTGCACATCAAGTTGATGAATAGGCCAATTGGAAGATAAAGCCAATGTAAGAATAATACGTATAGTACATGGTTTAACGGCTGGACTAAACGTTTCAGAGTAATCAATCCCTTCTTGTTGATTGTAGCCTTTTGCAACTAAGGGAGGTTTACGACGTGAAATTGTACCATCAGGATTTCGTTTGATACGAAAAAAACATTTACATCCAATAACATTCATAGAAGGATCATATGGTACTAGTGACCATGTAATATTGCGAATTAATGCATTTATCTCATCATCAGATGAGACACGCCAGTATGGATCTTTATGAGCCTGGGAAATGCAAGTAGGTTCAAAAAGTGAATCACATACCAGTGCGTATTTGGAGTTGGGTTTAAAGATACCATCCTTAGCCCTTGTCACCATTGGATGTGTTGCAACAATTGGTAGTATAGCAGAAGCCTGAGTACTGGAGTCTACTACCGTATGTGGAGAGCTGAGCACATCAAAAGACGCAGAAGGCTTATCATTGGCAGGAACTGGAGCCCGAGTATTAACAGGTTTTGAAGACCGAGTATTGGCAAGTGCTGGAGACAGAGGATTGGCAGGTTCTGGAGACTGAACAGCGACAGGTGTTTGAGACCAATCATTGGTGGAAGATAAATCCACATGGAAAGCAGGTGAAGACAAACTAGTATCGGAGATAGTGACAACAGTTTCAGCATCTGTGTGTGAACTGGATGGAGACCGATGAGCTGTTGGAGACTGGAATGTTGTCAGCTATTGAGAAAATGACGACTGCCTCGTTGGAGACGGAGGGGACAGTAGCTGAGCAGGTGAAGACCTCCTTGTTGGAGTCGTGCAAGTTGATAGGGCCGGATTCACAGAAGATCGAGTAGACGAAATTGGAGGTAAAGAAATAGAGAAAGGACAACATGGAGTTAACTGTGAAGGAGTCGATGCCAGGGAAGGTGATGATGCGGACGCAAAGGGAAAGGTGGTCTCATCAAAAACAACATGACGAATGACGTATATTCGACCCGTAGGAATATGAAGACACTTATAACCCTTATGAGATGGACTATAACCAATAAAAACACAAGGAGAAGAAAGAGGTTCCATTTTGTGAGACCTAAACGAACGTAGATAAGGAAAACACAAACAACCAAATACACGAAGCGAAGTGTAATCAGGTGGGATACCAAAAAGAACTTCATATTGAGAAAAATTATTAATGGAAGTCGAAGGGACACGATTCATTAAATAACAAGCAGTGTAAAATGAATCATACCAATATGAAGACGGCACAGAAGCCATATTTAGGATTGTAAGACTAGTTTCACGAATATGACGGTGACGACGTTCAACCAAACCATTTTGCTCAGAAGTATGTGGGTATGAAAAACGATGAAAAATTCCAAGTTTCTGGAGATGCAGAGTAAGTTTGCGATACTCAGCAGTATTGTCAGACTGAAATATTTTTATCTTTCGATTAAAAAGATTTTCAACATGCTTTTGAAACAAAAAGAATATAGAGAAAACATCAGATTTCTGAGACGTAGGAAACATCCAAGTAAAACGACTATACGCATCAATAAATATGACATAATATTTGTAACCTTCATTAGATAAAATATGAGAGGGTCCCCATACATCTGAGACAATTAAATCTAATGGATTCAAATAAATAGTTGTACTGGATTCAAAAGGTCACTTATGACTTCTATGCTCATGACAATATGAGCAAAAACTAATTGTTTGGTTTGAAACCGGAAGAGAAAACTGAGAAATAACTTTGCGAACTGTGCGCATCATTGGATGTCCCATTCTAGCATGCCAGTCTTGTAAACTAGCATATTATGCTATGCAAGCTTTAGGAGATCGAGACGAGTCATCAAGTTGATAAAGACCACCCTTTCTACTGCCGCGAAAAAGGACCTTCCCGGTACATCGATCCTTCACAAGACAAAAATTTGGATAAAATTCAAATAAGACATTATTATCGGTGTAAGACGAGAAACATATGAGATATTTTTGGTGCAAAAAGAACATTAAGAAGCTGCAACTTACGATTGGGAGTTCCCAAAATAGAGGAACCAACATTAGAAATTGGTATAGAAGAACCATTACCCATCTGTATTTGATCAGGACCAGTATACTCAGTTGGAAACTGAAGACGAGAGAGATCATTCGTTATATGATCGGTAGCACCACTGTCAGGAGTTCATGGAGGAGTTGGCAATAAACCAGTTTGAGCAGTATATGCACGTGGTGCGGAAGCTAGTGGTTGACGACGCGGAGGACGAAAGCCACGATCAAACCGGTTCCAACAGTCCGGTGCTTCATGATTGGGACGACCACAAAGCTGAAAAGGAAGCTCAGACCGGTTGCGTTGTGATGAAGGAGCTGAAAAACGAGAGCTGTTGTTCGAAAATATGTTGTTCGCTCCATAGTTGAGCATGGACGAGGTCACTCCATAGTTGGGTCGAGCTGTGGTCGCTGCAGAATTGGGCCTAGTTGATGCCGAGACAGATTGAGTTGGGCCGGGATTGTAGAAATGAGATGAAGTCGACGAAGCTCCATTGGATTGAGCAGCTATGTTTGCTACAGGCTGAGTATGCAGCGCTTTCTCCTGATGCTCCATACATAACTCAAAAGTTAGAAAAAAAGTGATAAAATCTTCCACAGTTAGAGAACTCATCGTGGTAGTCTAGGATGTAACAATAGCATCATACGAACTGTCAAGACCGGTGAGAAGACAGTGACGAAATTCTTTGTCTGTAACCATTGTATTGGCAGCAGCAAGACTATCCACTAAGTCACGAGCATGATTGATATATTCTCGCAGGGTTTTTGACCTTTTTTTAAGAGCACGGAGCTCACAGTGAAGATGATGAATTTGTGCATCAGATTTGGAAGCATATTGAGCTTCAAGAGAGTCCCAGATAGCTTTGGAAGTTGTAAGACGATGAACGTGCCGAAAAATAGCAGGTGTAAAAGAGGAGAACAACCAACTTACCAGGATTTTATCCTGTTTTGTCTATGAAAGAAAAGTCGGGGTAGGGGCTGCATTATCAGCGGGAGGTGCTGGGAGGGGTTTCGTACCAGTAACATAACCATCGAGATCGTAACCTTAAAGATACGGAAAAAACTGAACTCGCCACAAAGAATAGTTGTTTTCATCTAATTTAACAGTGATGATATGATGAGGTTGAGAGAATTGGACAGGGGCCATTGTTGAAAGTAGAGAAGGAGAAGATGAATCAATGATTGCAGAGGTTGTAGAAGTTCCAGTAGACATGTTTTTTTTTTTGGAAGAAGAATAATCGAAAATAGGGTTAAAAGGACCTAAACCTAGCTGATACCAAGTTAGAACTATTTAGGGTTTAGGTTAACTGAAGAAGAAGTAGATAGAAGAAGAGAAGGGTTTAACAGAAGTTTAATCTTCTTTTAATATTATTTCACATACATCAAAGTTACACGAGATACATATGTATATATACAGAGACTTTCTTGAACTGCAAGGAAGGAGTGTTTCCTAACTAAACACTATTGCCTAAAATACAAAAACCGTGAACCAACAGGGTATCGTGTGTCATATGTCACACGTACCAGATAATGAGCTAACATCCTGTGTCTTTGATACCGAACTTGTAAGGTACAGTAAATGTTTCCGGAGAGGGCTTCTTGAAATTCCTGTAATATTTTTAATATACCCCAAGTCCAATGAGCTTCTAGAGTTATAAGGAGTAACCATGTAATGCTTGGGGAGTATTGTCTTATGGCAGAACATCATGGTGGTCAGTGGAACAAATAAAATAAAATCAAAAGAGCTCATGATATTGACAAACCAACCAAACCACTGCAAAGTCGATATTTTAAAATCCTCCCATCTTTAAACCTCATTGATGTTACTGAAAGGAAAAAAAGCTTAACATTTTAAAACTCTTCTCCTAAGCTTAAAACACTAGGAAGTGGACTGAACATTTTAATCATCAGCATAACAAGGCAACCTTCTAAACTCATCCCAAGAGATGCGGTGCAACAATGGGTCTATGCAAGAAAATGCGTAACAGAAAATAATTTTTTGAGGATCTTAATCCAGGTCCATAAGCGACATATTCGTTTCTTGCACCCAGGAAGTACAGCAGCCGGTTTTACTCATCAGGTTGATGATAATCCTGCTGAGTATGACGAGAGTATGACATATGAAGCTTACAAAAGCCACCATCATAGATGCAGTGTTCTTAAAAATATTCTTTGGCAACTGGTGAAAGACGATGAAATAAACCGTGCAAAAAAAAAACAGCAATAAAGCTCTCACATATACCCGATCCCTGCTGTCCTTCGCGGGGCCCACGGAATACACAAAAAAAAAATGTGAGAGCTTTTTGGCATTCCGTTTTTGTATTGTTTATTTCCAACCTTGGTATAAGGGCAACATGATTTAGTAGAGGGGTGGCAATGTGATAGTATTTTCTAAAGGGATGTAAATTGACTAGATTACCCTTTTCACCTTAAATCAACCAGAATCAAATCATTTTTTTTTAAACCTAATGAATCAGAAAAAATCAAATCAATTTTTTTTCATCTTCTCTTCTCCTCCATCAGTTGTAACCTCCATTAAAACAGGAAATTTCATCGTCTTCGATTAATCAGCGATTCGAAAATTAATCAAGTGTAATGACTTATATGAGGTATATTATGAAAAACCCAGTTAGGGTTTAGCTTATTTTGTTCGATTTAAGTTTAATTTCTATCAGAAATTAGGGTTTTAGGTGAAAATTGAAATTCAAATTTCTGGGTTTATGTGAGCTACGGTTGATTTTAACTCTATTACGAACCGTAACTGGAGAATTTGATGTTGTTACAGTTGGTAATAGTTCAATTACCAACCGTATGTTCTTATATCTGAAAATTTTCTTTAGTTACGGTTGGTAACCATTTTTATTTACCAACCATAACTCAGTTACGGTTGGTAACCATTTTTATTTACCAACCGTAACTCAGTTACGGTTGGTATCGAGCATTTGGTTACCAACCGTAATTGAGTTATGGTTAGTATCGAGCATTTAGTTACCAACCGTAATTGGTTTTACAATTGGGTTTTTCCCCAAATTTAACCAGTTACGGTTGGTAGTTCATCTTTTACGAACCGTAACTATGAATTACGGTTGGTTACGAGCGAAATGCCGACCGTAATTAGTTCTGAAAATGTAAGAAATTGAATTTTTTTACGTATTTGAGCAACAAAAAGCTAGTTGGGACTAATTTAGAAGTATACCTGGTCATTTTCAGGCATTGAGTTTTCACTTTGTTGGTTAATTTCTTCAATTGATTGAAATTGACCTTCACTTTGGGTTAAAACTTCTCTACCATCTCCAAACTTTTTTTTTAAACTCTAAAATCTGATTTTGTTTTGATTTTGAGTTAATATAAGTGAATTAATCATTAACAGTAAACTTAATTATCATCATTAAACTTGATTATCAATTATGAGGGTTAGTTTATTATTTCCAATTTTTTTGATAAAAGATACCTTAAATGATCATGTAATGACCCTTTCTATTTTATTAGAATGCCGCACCTCTACTAAACCATGCCGCTCCTATACCAAGGTTGTTTATTTTGTTGTCCGTTAAGAATCACGGAAGTAGTTTTCAGAATTAAGTAATGTGTCCGGCAAAAGGAACAAAGAAGTATACAGTAAAATAATTTAAATAAATTCTTTTTATAGGTTTAATAAATAATTGAAATAATGGTGACTTAAAAGACGGGATAAACGAAGTTGACTCATTTTATCGGTAGTCCAACTTGGACCCCTTTGGCCATATTTGCTTTTTGCTTTCAGGGAAAAAAGAAGCAGCAAGCGTCGTTTCATCTCAACCGTTCACTTGATGATCTGATATAGATGGACAACATTCGCTCGCTCGAGTATTAATCAACACTAGCAGTAAACACAAAACAACTTGCATCTCTTTAATCGCTCGAGTATTACCCTTTTCCCCAAAAATAACTTGCATCTCTTTAAATTCAATCGCCATCCCTATTCTTCTCCGCCATTAACGATTTCCCAGAGAGTTAGGAACGAGGTTTATATCTTCAATTTTTGAGTGAAATTTGTTGAATCCGATTTTCATTATTTCACACTGTTTGAAAAATGGAAATAGGAAACTCAAATTACCAGATTCCTTGGTTGAGCACATCCTATCTTTTACTGATACGAAATCTGCTGTTCAGACTTCCACGTTATGAATCTCTCTTAAAAGTCCCATCACACGTCGGGCCCAAATTTCTGTCACTTGACTACTAATGCGTCAGCCATAATGTTAGGACGGACAGAGATTTTGGATCCCTAGCTGCATACATAGATGGATTGCCACTGCTGTCAGCCATAATGTTCAAGAGATGTGTATTTGCCTAACCCCTGACAGAGATTTTGGATCCCTCTTTGTCTATGTACTTGTAAATCGCTGACAAAGCTTGAGCTTGAATTGCATGGTTATGAAGATGATGGTTATGACTCCGAGATTATTCTACCTGATCATGAAATGAGTTTACCTCTGCTGAAATCATTGCGTCTGATATTTTGGGATATATCATTTGGTAATAATGAAGAACTAACGAATAGGTTCTTTCGAGTTTTCCTTCTCTAGAATCGTTGATAATGAAAGTACAGGAAGATCCATTTCCTGAAATGAATCTCAACATTTCCTTGCCTAGACTTAAGCATTTTGAATTTGATAGTTGGGATTCTGAAAGCAGTGGAGAGGTTAAACTGCATGCTCCAAGTCTGTCATCCTTCATTTTCAATAATTACATGTCGACAAATCTCACTTTAATGAATCTTTCATCTCTAGCCACTGCTGATATTAAGATACGCATTAGTAGTCAAGTGACAGAAATTTGGGCCCGACGTGTGATGGGACTTTTAAGAGAGATTCATAACGTGGAAGTCTTGACCTTAGATCATAATTTCCTCGAGGTATGGCCTCTAACCTTCTTCTGAGTTCAATTTTTTTGAAGTGCTGTTCTGTACCTTTTAATAGTAATTTTTCTTAGAAAACCATTTTGTTTTTATGTCTGCTCTCTATGTTGTCTCGGAAGCGAGGTGCGCGGCTAGGCACTCCATGCATCAGTGCTTTAGGTTACGCATTATGCTTGTGTCGGACATAGGTGTTTGATTTTGTCTGCACGCAAAATTTTTCAATGCATCCAATCCACCAATATTTAGAAAAGGAAAAACAAGGGATCGAGCAATAAATGAAACAAGAAAACACAAACAAGAATAATATAACCCTACACGAGCTCCTAAGTGCATCGTAATATTTTTGGGGTACCCCTAGTTGAGCTCCTAACTGCACCTTGCGGTAACCCTTAAACTAGATGCATTGGTGTTGCCTTGGCACAGTTTTGTAAAGCACAACGCCTGTTGCCTGCTTTGTGGACGAGGATGCTTGATGTGAATTTATATATCCGCTACTTCTGCTGGTGTAGTAGCTCTGCAAAAAACATAAATAATTATAGGCCTTCGCTAAACTATGTTGCAAACCTCAAAATCGTAAGAAATGAGCTACTATCTTGCTCTTGACCAACAAAAATTAGGCCTTTGCTTGATAACTAAATTAGGCATTGATGATTAATGAATGAGATTTTCTAGCTGCATATGCTAAGGCTAGGCGGTTCCACCATAGGATGCATATTTTCATATTATGTATTTGGTATATTTTTGTTTTATGTTTCTTGCAGTGTAACTATAATCTGAATAACATTTCTCTTATTTCGTTCACCCAAGGCTTTAGGTAGAGCTCCTGATGATATACTGCACACTCAACCGACTGAAGATTTTAATATTCAACATTTGAAGCGCTCCAGACCTACCTGTCGAGGGACTGCCTGCGTTCAATATTCTTCGTACTAAACAATTCTCCCAACGCAGAATTCATTTCCCTGCGGATATCAAAGGTTTTAACTAAATTCATTGTCATTACTTTTATATTATGTCACTCGAAGTAACTTATTAAGTCTAAATAAGTTTCTTTCTTTAACGCTCGGTAATGCTCAATATCAATCTCCATAACGACAAGGCCCCAGCGTGTCCATTTTATAACGAGGTATTCATCAAGCACTTCATATGAATTTTCATAAGTATCAAACCTAATCTGTGTGCTGTGAAGTTTGGTTAGTTCTAATATCATATTTGGTAATTGTCTAGGTGGAATTTGATCCGGATAACATAGGAGACGACTGGGATGCAGGGTTGTCTTTGCCGTGTAGGATATGTCATCTAAAGATTGCCGAGATTAAAGGTCTTCATGGGAATGCTAATGAACTGAAATTTTTGGAGCTTCTGTTGAAACATGCCATGGTCTTGGAGAAAGTGGTACTCACCAGTTCAACTAAACAAGACTCAGAAAGGGAGAAACGGATGGCGAAATTTAGTGAGATGCTGTTAACATTTCCTACAGCATCTAAGAAAATCTTTATCTTGTTAAAATTCTAAGTAAGTTGACTTCGTCTTTTCAATTTCAATTTCAGTTTCTTTTTTGCGCATCTGTAATCTAAATATCGAGGATAGATAGACCTTCAATCCTTTTTTTTATTGATGACTTCAGATATCAAATCACTCCTTTCAGGTGCTTTTCAATGGTCTGCGGATTTGCACAATCATGGAATCGGATCTCTTCAAACCCGGATGAGCTAAGAGAGCTGTTTTGCAATTTCTTTGAGTGTAGATGCGGAAATCTCTTACAAGTTGCAATGATATTTATCAAAATCCAGTACATGATTGGCAAGGTTGTCATTTCCCTGTATGCGCAAACTTAACTCTTATATATATAGAACTCACCCGCACATACAGTGGCTATTTAATAATGCCCGTCTGCATAAATTTCTTGTATGATCAGAGGGGTAACCGGTGAGGAAATTTTGTACAGGAACCTCATTCTTTCGTCCGACTCTAATGAATTCCAGAGTTATAAAGGGATGGGTACCCAAAATAATGCTTGGGGATGTATTGTCTTATGTCAAAGCATCAGTGGTCAGTGGAACAAATAACATAGCTCATGATATTGACAAACCAACCAAACCACTGCAAAGTCGATACTAAAAATTCTTGCATCTTTAAACCTATGATGCAATGAAAAAGAAATTAACATTTCAAAGCTCTTCTTCTCGACTTAAGTACCCAAATTTAGCTCAGATCAGTTCTAGTTTAGACCAAAACTGATTCTATTCAAACAAATTTCGATTCACACTTCTATCAACCTCGAACAATGAAAACACTAGATGCAGACCAATTGAAAGGACATTCTAGGTACACCGTGGGCTGAATCCCATGATTTATACCAGGTGAAACAAAGGGGTGGGACCCCAACCCGGCCCATCTAGGATTAGCAGGGGGCAGAGCCATTGGGCGGGTTGGGGGGTGGACCATATGCTTGACCAGGAATAGTGCCTGGTCCTGAGACATAATTTGGGCTGCTCGCCTGCATCCTAGGATCCCATGATGATGCTTGTCCACCAGGAGGTTGCATGTGTGCTCCAGCAGAGTATTCATTTCCTACATGCACTGAAGTATATTGGGGATTTTGCCAGCCACCAGGAGCAGGTGGTAAAGGCATAGGTTGTTGCATGGGGGGCAAAGCTGAAAATGGGATTGTGTAGTCTCTGCTTCTATCATTGTGTGCCTGCAAAAACAGAAACACCAACCAGATACATAAATATCAACAAGTCTAGAAAGCAAACAGGCAGTTACGTTTTTCTTGTTCAACATGAGGAACCATTGTTTTATTATGACACCCAACTCATTTCTGTTTCTTTCAACGGATCAATATATATATATATATATATATATATATATATCCATACCTTAACAGTAAGATCAGTATGACGAGAGTATGACATATGAAGCTTACAATAGCCGCCATCATAGATGCAGTGTCCTTCCAAAGATTCTTTGGCAACTGATGCGGTTGCAACATCTGAAATCAAGGTACAATGATTTGTCTGTTCAGAAATGACTATATAATGAGGACACTAGACGACTCCTATATTGACTATTTGATCAATATATACATAGGGAACATCTATATGATTGCCAGGAAATGACAAACACTAGCAGCAGAATCAACATGAACAATGAGAGTTAACTTCAGCACCAGTGTTAACTTTAATGCTGCAGTAACTTCTAATATGCTGGAAAAGAGTAGTGTCAATTCAATGTTTCCTACCTGGATATTGAATTAGCGCCTGCATTCCACCATTCTTCTCAAATATAGCAATTTTTTGAACAGTCCCAAATGCCGAGAATACCTGAATCGATTAAATCCATGTCAAGAAACAAAAAACATCAGATCGCTATAGAAAAAGGAACAGCCAAAGATGTCATGGAGAAATTTCCATACCGTGTGAAGCACATCTACCGTGACCGCATATTGCATATTCTCTATTGAAGCAAGAAGCACATTACTCTCTGGTTCTACTTTCTTCCCGTCGGGACCTAACACAGACTGGAATAACATGTCATTAGATTTCATAAACTTCCCTAGAGCTTCTAAATTTCTTAATATATATATTACTTTTACCTGCGTAGTTCCTTCAATTGCAGAAGGATTAACAGGAAGGTAAGGATTTGTGTAGTCTCTGCAAAACCATTAAAAAAAGAACTGTAACTGCATACTCATGAAGTTGCACAAGGAAAATTCAGTATGAACACTAAAAGGAAAATGGCCAGACAAAGCTAGCAGATATTGAATGACGGATCACAGTAGGTTACAGTGTTGTATTCATACAACAGATTTTTATGTTAGCAATATTAGATAGTGTGCACCACAGGAAAAGATATCGAATTAAGATCTGATAATTAATTCAAAGGACATAACACAACACTTAACGATACTACGGAATCAGGAGAAACTGGTAACTGGCAAAATACTATTTTCAACAGCCATTAAACAACATAAGGCTGATTTTTATAACAATAAACAGAGGAATCCAGCTATTTTGACATCGATTACAGAATTGAAAAATGAAGAAGGGGGGAAAAATGTTCACCCCCACCAAATGTTGTTAATTTGAGAAGTTCGTAATGATCCAGTCAGACGACATCCCTCTGTATTAAAAACTGTAATATATCAGCCAGCCAAGAACTGTTGACTCCCATTAAGATAAGAGTTCAGAGACTAGTTGCTTCTACATATGACCCAGTCAAATAGTTGTTTTGTTAATTTGACAATCAATTACATTATCGAGCTGTGATTTGTTAGAAATATTTTTCAGTGAACAACTTTCATTCTAACTCTAA
The DNA here is from genome assembly GCF_003573695.1 of Papaver somniferum. Taxonomy (NCBI): domain Eukaryota; kingdom Viridiplantae; phylum Streptophyta; class Magnoliopsida; order Ranunculales; family Papaveraceae; genus Papaver; species Papaver somniferum. Next base: position 7,231,115 of record NW_020622713.1, read on the forward strand.
CTCACACAATGATCAGCAGATGCAAAGTTAGCTACAATAACAAGTAATTCATGTGTCACTCTTTAAGATGAACCATGGCTTCAATAATTTCTCAACATCCTAACAAAATAAAAGAATGTTATCTTACCTTTCTTAATTTCTCAAGGAATCAAGTATTTTCCTAATAACATTTAAACTAAAAGGAATCACATTATCTGGTAGAGTTAATTCGCTGCAGATCATTGAACCACAGCAGCCACTTAATAAGACAAGGCCTGATTAAAGATACCCAAAAAAAAGGGGGACAAAGAAAGTCGAATTGACACTGAAAAAGCAATGAAATAGCCAATAGCAACTACAGTTAAAATTCAAGAGTTGGGTTCTCAATAGGAGTTCACGGATCTTCCCAGTTGTGATTAGACATTAGAGGGACGCGGAAATTGCGGAAATTACAGTTCATGTATCCTAATAAACGCAGTGAGAATCTATCCTAAAGTATATAGAATATATGAATGAAAAGAAAGAAATGTGAATTGGCAAGAAACTTCATGGTTGAAGCTCAACGTTGACAAATAAAATTTTCCTCGAACAAAGCAATATCAGCAGAACTTCAAAAACATTGAAGAAGGTAAATAGTAACAAAAAAATGACAAATTGAAGACTGTCATTAATAATATTAAACCAGTGAGATGAAGGAAATTACTAAGGAATTATATAAGAAACATCTGTATTCTCGCCTGCTGGCCTCACTACCCCTAGTACCCCTAGATAACAAAGCAGACACAGCAATTAGCAACCTATGACTAGAAAATATAGGAGGAATATGGATGATAGAGAAATAAGAGCTCAAAGCAAAAAGTCAGACACGATAAAAAATTGCAACACTACAATCTTAACAGTTGAATACCTGCTGCGATGGGATTGAAACTTGATGTTCAAGTCAGTATGGGCTGAATAGGAGATACGCAAGTGGCAGGAATCAACATGTTCGGGAAGCAAGTACCTGACAAGATGAACACATGATTACAATTCTGAAAAAAATAAAAATCGAAAAGATAAATTTACAGGTTTATAATTACAGGAAATCCTTCTAAGAAAACTTGCTTGCCTTGGTATACTTCGTCCATCCAATGCATTACGTGCTGAAGCTGCAGTTTCAGCATCGGTGAATTGGATTAGTGCCTGTAGGAAATGCACAGCCTCATTAGTATACAATGATAACAAAGTACATACAAAATGCCAACGGAGACCTCAAAATGTAGAAATCTGACCTGAAAGCCAGCAGCCTTCTCAAAAGTAGCGATTTTGTGCACATAACCAAAAGCAGAGAACACCTAAAGATCAAAATTCTGATTAGTCAAAATTTCCAAACCATATTAGCCATTCATAACCAAATACATGGGAGTTAAAAACGAAATCTCAATCAATTGCTAAACGAACATCTTCAGAATGAACTTTCATGTAATGCCTAAAGGATAACATGATCATGAAGTAAGTTCCAAACTGTCTTGGATGTAATATTGAGAAGAAAAGTCATGATGATGCAACCAAATAATACGATTTGATAAAAACACCGAAATACCACCTCCTAGCATAAACTCAAACAAACATAAATCAGTAGCATATGCACGCCCTAGAGCCAATTTCAGTCAAATTTTTATGAAACTACGCAAACACAAACAAACATGTGAATTTTTTAAACCCCTCCAGCGAAGACAAACTTACCAAGTGAATAACATCAATACTAACATCACCAGCTTCAACACCTTCGATTGTCACCAACAAGACATTCCCAGCAATATCACCAGAACTCTTATTGTTTACAATTTCATGTCTATTTGAATACTGAATATATACACTTTTACCACGAACTTGTGCCGGCTCTGATGACGACGCAAAATATGAAACCATTGAAATAGCTTGATTCAAATCCACCTACAAGAAAGAAAAACAAAAAAAAATTACCACTAAAACTATTGAAATTCATCAAAATTATTCAAAAATCCCAAATATTCTATTGATTCTGTAGTAAAATGCTAATGATACTTACGAATTCAACAAAAGCTTGATTACGATTAGCACCGACGTTGCATTTAGTATTAACGATCCTTCCAAAGGGTTTACAAAGTTCAACAAGTTCTTCTTCTGTGCACTCCCATGGTAGATTACGAAGGTGAAGAACCTTTGATGGTGTTTGAGTGTAACGAAATTGAGATTGCCCTGATGATGATGACATCTTCTATGGTTAGATTTAGGGTTTGAGGAAAAAATCGAGGAACAATAACTTAGGTTTTTCGTATCTGTGATCTGAGAAACTAGGGTTTTCGGATATTTTTTGTTTTGGCTTTGGGGATTTAGGGCATCACTCAAGTCGGAACATGCGCGCGCGCGCACGTTATCTAGAGAATTTGAGGCGATAATTCGAGGTTGATAGAATTCGGAGAAATAATGTTAACACTTAACAGAATTATTAAATCAGTTCTGGTTTTAAACTGGAAGTCATACGAGCTGAATCGGTGGAATAATATGGGAGAAATAGAAGAATGTTACGTAAAACATCACTGTGGAGTGGCCCACCATATGCCGGTTAAAGAATAATTTAGACTCATTTACCTACAAGTAGGGGTGTAAATAATACCCGAAAATACTCGGCCTGCCTGTACCCGCTTGACCCCGTCTGTACCCGAAGTAGCTTAAAGTCTGTTATGGCCCGCCATGGGCCACCCGGCCTGGCCTGGATTAATTTATTGGGCGGTCTCGGGCTTTGCAATTAATTATGATGCCCGGTCTGATACCCAGCCTAGTGCCCGGCCTGAAAACCTTCTATGTGCCATTAATCATTTAATATCCTCTTAAAAAGACTTAAAACTTACCATTTTATAATTGTCAATTTTGTGTCAAGAAAAATAAAATATATAGTTGCTTTTACTTATAATTAGCCTTTTAAAAACATTAATGGTAATAAATTTTCTTATTAGAAAGTTTATTGTACTCTAATTAATTATTTATTATAGACTAAAATTAAAAGTTTGTCATTGTAATTTAAATATAAAATAATACTATCACTTACGGTATGCAATGTTAGAAAGGAAAGGATATTGTAATAAAAATAAATACATTTAATACCATTTATTTGAAAATTTAAACTTAAAATAAAAAAAAAAAAAATTCAAAATAGTGGCCTGTCCGGCCCAATCTGGCCTGCTCGTATAAAAAGCGGGCTTTGGGCGGTCTTTGGGTAGCAAATTATCTACTTTTACCCGGCCTGCCCGGCCTGAATTTGTTTACGGGCTCACAAATGTTAAGCCTGGCCTGCCCGGCCTGTCTTAGTTTTTGGGCCGGGCGGCCTGGCCTGCCCGAATTTACACCCCTACCTACAAGTTTATATTGTAAAGGATTAGCCAGACTAATCTTAGTCCTCAAGGTTTAGTCATAATTTGATGTAAACATTTGTCCCCATATGTGGCTTTAATTGTATCATTAGTTGGATATTTTGTTAGGCTATAAATAGCCGACACCTTTATGTAACTAACACACAGGAAGAAATGTATATTAAGAAAGAAGAAATGAAAAGGGAAACGAAAGTCCCATTCATCCCATATAACTTTTCATGTTATTTGTATATTACCCATTTAGTGAATTAACTAGATAGTCAAGTCTCCGTCTATCTTCTCATCATCTTACGTTTAAGATGAGCTATAAGTGTTTGTCGGTCGATTTGAATATCATACAACACGTTATAAGCACGAAATCGCTCTCGGACAGATGCTCAGATACATATGGAACGATGTGCTATCCGCTCAAATCTCCAAAGGAAGAAAATGGAGAAATGATAGCATAAAGAAGACAGACAGACACTTCTTCTCTCTGCTTAATTTATTTTCTTCATTATATATATAGCCTTGTCTAATTTTGTACTCCATGATTGTTATTTTGGTGAGTGTAGGTCTTGCAGGACACCATTTAATCATGCGTGGGTAGGCTGCTCCCCAAATCATATTTCTACCATGAGTTCAATAAACGACCGAACCAGGGCTAATTTGTTTCTTTCCTAATTAAAATATCAGCCAAGAGTTGATATTTGTGGGCAAGTTAATTAATTAGCGGAATTGTATATCAACGGTGAGTTCATATACTCATAGTGGATAATTACTTGTCTCGTTGCTTCTTTCTCTATTTTTGGTACTCAGAGTTTTAATGTAATGAGAGTACTATGAGAGCGAAGAATCCTTGCGTCCCACAGGGGTAGCACAAATTCAAATTTTCTTCGCTAAATGATCTCCAGAAATGAAAATTATTCCACCTGAAGTTGGAATATTACGCGACACGATATGGATATTGGATGGTGCTGGTTAGCTAATCGGTCCCAGAAATGACCCGGTACAAATACTAGCCAGATTTTATCAGTGGTCCCTGAAGTGACATGTAACTGATATTTAGGCAATTTTTCCACAAAGACTATATCCATGTGCAGTCTTGGAAATTAATATTTCGTCGACCCTGAAGGTGACGAAAATTGAGATTTGTTATTTCCTTTAAGTACCATATATATGTTTATGTTTCCTTTTACTTTTAAATTATGTTTATTTTATTTCCTTGTTTTGTAAATAATGGATTCTCGAAGTAATCCATGAGACGTTGTCGACTCCAGAAGCAGTCCAATGTGTAATCTGTGGTTTATGTGGTAATCCATATTAGGCTCCAGAAGTGGTCCATGGATTTCAGGAATAAACCATAAAATTTTGGGTTCCCGAAGTAGTCCATGGTTACCAAATGTTTTTGTTGATTACTTTATTATTTTTCTCTCGTCTATCTTTACCAAAGGATATGGATTCCAGAAATAATCTATCCAGTAAAGATATGTATGATGGAGATATGTGTCTCAAAGACAGCGGAACAACAAACACAAATTTTCGAACCACTTTTATAACCTTGTAGAAGTTTTGCGAAATGTAAAATATCATTTCAGGTTCGAATAGTATGATAGACGTCTGAGGAAGAGCGTATATCATTTTATCTGGTGGTGTATTGTTTTCCTTATATTCTATCAAGTTCCAGAAGAATCTGTTGAGTTTTAGGAATATTTGGTATCACCATCTTGAAATAATAAATGAGCCTTTTTATGGAGTATTTTGTTACTTTGTTTGTTTTTGTGCCAGAAGCACGTTTAGAGAAGCTTGATTCTCTCTCTTTTATGGGGTGTGCCATATGAAAATTCTATCCGTAGAATCTCACAGTGTCATTATCCAGAAGCTTAATGGCCTCGATTTTTCATGCTCAGGCATTGTCGTTATGGACACCAAAGTTCTACCAAGATGAGTAGACGATTTAAAATGCTCATAGGCATCTTTTACAGAACCTGAAGCTTCTATTAGATGGGGATGTAAATTGTGTTGTTGGTCCCTGAGACAATTAGTTGTTAAATTGCATCAACATTAACATTATGGTAACCAGTTGATGAATCACCAACATTAATCCCTAGAAAGGATTCAAGGTGGCATATGCAGGACTTATTCACCCTGCAGTATGGACAATTATTTCAATACTTTATCGTATTGACAGACACATCCACTAGATGGTAATGTCTTATTGCAGATGAGACTGTATTCCCGCCGTTAGGGGGAGGAAGTAAGTCGTTAAAATGAACAACGTGAAATGTCTCATCTTTTGTCGATCCTGCAACTGTTTTTAGGATACTTCTTTATGGTTTAATTAACACCCAAAAACTATCATGAGTAGAGTTGTCTTTGAAAATTGGACAAAATTATGGAACCAGAAGTTTCCAGAAATGAGGTAGTAATGTTTCCGCCATGATCAAGAAAACTAAGATGCCACCATAAGTTGGCATGACAACCTTCCACCAGAAGATGGCAAGAGTAAGGTTGATAACCATAATTTTCTCCCACTTTAGTCAGGGAGAGAAAAGTCACAACAAGAGGATGGTGAGAATTATGTTGATAACCTAAAAAGGTTCTCCCGTCTTAACCAGGGGGAGAAAGACTGCCGTCTGAATATGACATGTATTATGTCGACAAATTTAAGGCTTTCCTTGAAGTGATGGATATGACAGACACCACCTAAAGGTTGCAGTAAGAAATGTCGACAATTAAATAGGTTATCTGATCCTGATCAAAGAAAGTTCGGCTTCCACTAGAATTGGCGTGAAACATCTCATTTGTTTTCTCACACCAAGATATTGGATGTAATTAAGGTGCTGGAGATTACTCATGATTAAAACAAATAATTGCAGTAGCTCTGGGAAATTATTGTTCGTCACTTGCTTGAGAATACAGACACAAGAAGTTTTCACAACAGGTAAATCATGCATCTCGCAGTGACCAAGTCGTGTGTTAAGACACGCTTGAGGCACGGGTGACTGCCTCATATATGCCTAGTAAAATAGATTCCAATCACTCTTATAATATGTAGTACTCTTGAAGATACTACAGATAGTGCTCGTGGATACTATCGGAATATGATCCACACTCTCTAAGTATATACCTCATTAAAGATGAGGGGATGATAATGCCCTTGAAGTGGCGCTGGTACCAGTCTGTGAAACTTTTGTTAAGTGTGCATGCATTAGAGAAATGTGTAGATCTATATAGTTGTCGATTATCTATTTACAATGGTGGTTATGTACCCCTCTGCAGAGGAACATCGACATCGTGATTGGTAGGCATATAGTCTATTCCCCTCAAAATAAGGTAGAGGATGGAATCTCTCCAAAAAGCGCAAATGATCGGATCCGACTCACACCGTAAAAATCATGAGGCCTGAATATTACAGGTTGGTGTTTGAGATGAAGCGCAGAAAAAGTAATATAATCGTTGAAGGTGCGATTTAAGGGTTTTTCCTGCTGAACCCCCCAGGATTGACTCTGTAAAATGAAAAACATTCTCCTAATATAGATGTAACTTAGCGTGGTAGTCCATGAATGACTCATATTGCATCTTGTTATGACTAGTGAATGTAATGAATCCCAAAAAGATTCGAGTTTCCAATTCAGGCAGCCACCTGACTTTTTGAACTATGTCAGGCTTGAAATCAAGTCATAATCACCAGTTAGAAGTGGAGAATTTTGTGAACAATCCTTTGTGTGTTTTGAGTTGTTGAAGAATGACTAAATTCCGGATAAGTTGATGATATCATCCTTGGCCTCTTAACGAGCACTTAATAGCACTAAAATCCACGCTTGAACTAAATTTTGAGATCTCGTTGAAATTAAAATATTTCTCGGCCAGAAGTTCGAGAGTATGCTAGCACAAACTAAAGTATCTAATTTTTGATACTGGTAATACTTATTGTGCTACTAACATTAGCACCATTATTATGTGATTCCCAAAAGTGGGAAGTAATTGATCCATCTGATACGTACGTAGAAATAATGCTTTATGGTCTAGAAGTGCCATATACGAATATAATGTATACATTATCTTGTTGTGTGTTTAACTTTTGTTTTGCAGGTTACACTTTTAGAGGTTGAAATTGATTCTACGGTGTTTATGAGTTTACAAAAGGACTTTCATTGTTATGCCTGAAGTTAAAGCGGAAACCTGAATTTGGTGTACAATGATGGAGGATTTAAATGCGGGGTGTACATTGCTAGTGGTGCACTCGGCGCAAGACCTGCAGTCAATCCTCCATAAACTGCAAATGGTAAAGCAGTTTTCGGAAGGCTATACAATATTTGCACCACCAATCTCTTTAAGAAGTCATGATTCAGGGGGAGTAAACTCGTAGAATCATAGGCAGGACTTAAACGCATTGTACTCTTTTTCCTTCACTAAGGTTTTGTCCCAGTGGGTTTTCCTTGTCAAGGTTTTAACGAGGTAACATATGCGTGTCCAGCAACATTATCAGGCGACGTCTGTTGTACTCTTTTCCTTTGGTATGGCTTTGTCCCACGGGGTTTTTCAGACGAGGTTTTTAATGAGGCAACATTTGCATCGACGTCGACATTATTTTGAATTTTAGGCGCTCAGGTTTTGTCCCAAGTGGTTTTCCTGACGCAGGCGTGTAGGTTTTGTCCCAAGAGGTTTACCTAACGCAATTTGTCGGAGGAATTATTTCCTGGCACTCAGGTTTTTGTTCCAAGTGGTTTTTTCCTGATGCAATTTTGACGGATGTCAATAACGATGAAAAATCTCACTCCAAGTTCAGGTTTTTCCTCAATGGTTTTCCTGACACAGTTTCGGCAACGGGGGAGAACGTATGACTACCATCATCACTTTAAATCTCCAAGAATTGTACTCTTTTTCCTTCAGCCAGTTTTTATTCCAGTGGATTTTTCTGGCAAGGTTTTAACTTAGGCAACGGATTTGTTCGGATTTTGTCCCATCGGATTTTACCAGCAAAGCTTTAACAAGGCACTGTTTTTTTTTTTTGAATGGTGGTCCAAGGGGGAGTGTTACGTAAAACATCATTGTGGGGTGGCCCACCATATGCCGGTTAAAGAATAATCTAGACTCATTTACCGACCTACTTACAGATAAGTATCTACAAGTTTATCTTGTAAAGGATTAGCCAGACTAATCTTAGTCCTCAAGGTTTAGTCATAATTTGATGTAAACACTTGTCCCCATACGTGGCTTTAATTGTATCATTAGTTGGATATTTTGTTAGGCTATAAATATCCGACCCCTTTATGTAACTAACACAGAGAAAGAAATGTATACTAAGAAAGAAGAAATGAAAAGGGAAACGAAAGTCCCATTCCTCCCATATAACTTTTCATGTTATTTGTATATTACCCATTTAGTGAACTAACTAGATAGTCAAGTCTCCGTCTATCTTCTCATCATCTTACGTTTAAGATGAGCTATAAGTGTTTGTCGGTCGATTTGAATATCATACAACAAAGAACGATTTTTTGGGCACCGATTTTTTTTGTAGAAATTTACGTTTAGTCCTGTTGTTGATGGGCTTTGGACGCTCTAGTCCTAGCACATGAGGCCTAGTACTCGCTAATCATAATTTACAAACTTGTGTAATGTTTATTCCATATATGGACGACTTAGTCCAAAGTTCAACCGATCTAGCAAATACGGTCTTTTCTTATAACCTAACTGCCCTTTTCATGTTTTTGTGTTCATTTCATTCTTAGATTTTTTTGAGAGATAGAGATAAAGCGATTTACAGAGAGGAAAGTGAAGAATGAAGAACAAAATCCACTGAAACGAAACCAAAAATCGCATAACCTTCAATGACGGCAGTAGAAGCAGAAGGAAAGTAGGTAGAAACAAGTGATATGCCATTACTTCTAGGCATAAACCAGGTGAAGATCTTAGACAATATTACGTTCAACATGTGGACGATTTCACCTTTAAGTTCGACAGAAATTTCATTATTGAAATTGTTTGTGAAGCTCATCATAATGATCTCAATTCTAGAGGTAATAATTGAATCGACTTCTCTTTTTAACATCACTGCCTAAACATTGATTTAATTTTAGTGTTAAGTTTAGCTAATTGTAATGATCTCTAATTGAATCACTAGAAAGATTTGACGTCTCAATTTGAATTGAACTGAACCTGAGAACGACGTATTCTCGAATCAAATAATTGACAAGATTTGATGTAATTAAGCGGATTAAAATCACAATTTAGGTATATGAAATCTTAATTAGATGTTGTTTTTCAAGAAATTAATTTTAGGGTATAATTCATGGATCTGTATTCTTTTCATTGTGATAATTTTTTTGATTTATTGAGTTCATGAGCTCTAAAAAGAAAGATTTTATTATAGTTAAGGTAAAATCATGGAAAATTCCCGATTGGATTACTATTGTGCTTGATCCAGTATTGAAAGCACAGAATAAGGTTCTGATAGACAAAGGTATGTGAAATTTTTGTCATTGATTTATGAACTTTTTTGAAATAGAATGGATTTGGATTGCAAAATTAGTGAAATTATTGTTGTATGGAAGGTTATGATTCTGTGTCTGTGCACCGTCATAAAATTTGAAGCAGGCGTCGCTGGCACTCGGGCAAGGAAAAGTTTGATTCTCGCATGTATTGCGGAATCAAAAAAAGAGCATGGCAAGGAAATGCTTGATAAATTGGAAGACAGGATGGATGAATTTGAACAGGTCATTTTGGACAAGAACACAGACAAAATTGCACCTAAACAGAAGGAATTGCTCTCGTACGTTGGAGAGTGAGCACTAACCACTCACTCTATTCCCAAGCATTTTTATACACTTCTTTCCAAGTGAAGTAGTTTTCCACTTCATGTGCTTCTTACAATTAAGTTGCACGTATCCATGTGATGGAAAAGTGTTAGGGTGTCTTAGTATACTTACTGGTGATTCGAAAAATGTTAAAACGTTCAAAACTTTGGTACACATTCGGTCTCTCATTGAGTAATTAAGAGAACATGGCTCTGGATTTTATGGCCCCACAATTACTTCCAAATGTTAGAACTTAGAACTATCCATCTATTCTATTATTATCATAACGTTGATTACTTTAATTAGAGAAACCTCCGAACAGTGGAAGCCATTTTCAGACCTCCTATCATGCACCTCTCTATATATATATACATCTGTAAATCTTTCTCATGTGTATTGTTTTAATCTTTTTTTATTCTACCTCTCTTTGGTACTATTTGTGTCTGTTTTTGCTTGAAATTTCATGAAGTTCGGGTATTTTTCTTTTGTTTATTTAAAGGGTTCGCAAGCAATCACTACTAGTACTCGTCATTGTTCTCTTCATTGATTTACCTATTATTTTTTACTTGAGTAACAATGGTGAATTTTCTCCTATTACCACCAGTTTCATGAACTACTTACATGTCAGAAGGAACATGAAAATTTCCCGTATGATAGCTAGAGCCTTATCAGCAAACCAAGAAAAAGAAAATAACTTTAAGAAAATAATAAAATGACATCATTTACATGTAAATGACATGTAGGTAAGTAGGCAGTCTAGTACCTTTTTCCTGAGATTTAATTTGAAATCCATTCTTATATGTACTGTTTAAAAGATTCTTCATGTGACACTGCTACTGGCATCATACCACTTCACTTTTTCTCTCTGGATCTCTCATCTCTCACCTCTCTTTTGTATGCTTCCAACAAGGGTTGATATCTATTTTATGTGTTCAGACAAATGCGATAAAAGAATGCTTTTTCAGTAATACATGGTTTTGTTGAGTTATCACCGATTCAGCTTGACAAGGGAATCACCATCATTTTTGAATTTACATCCTTATGTCTAGATTAGTGAGTTTTACTATATCTATGGGTTATTAGTGAAAATTTTATGTGACTCTTCAATGAGCTGAATTGCAGATGGAGAAATTGACATTTTTGTTGGCGGAGTTGAACCTGATGCAATATGCAGTGATTAAGTACTTCCGATTGATGCTGGGTGCATCTGCTGTCTATGCAGCACAATGTACCTTTAACAAGGCCCCTCTTTGGAACGATAAATTGAATCTCCACACGGGTTTTTCTGAAGCTCAACTCATGTATATATTTTATATAGTTAGCTTAGTCAGGAATCATTTGTTTGATGTCTTTATAGGAATATGTCATGATTTATCTTTGATTGTTTAAGGGATACATAATTGCATATAAGCTCATTCTTAGTGTGTACATTGTTATATATAAGTTGACTTTTTATGTGCACATAATTGTACGCCTGTTGATCGTGAATGTGCACATAGTTGTGCACTTGTTGATTGTTAATGTGTACATAATTATACACCTATTGATTGCTAATGAGTGAATATATTAATTTCTGTATTGGATATTTAGTTTTGTGAACTGAATTTTCCATTAGGTGTTCTATGTTCAACATGATTTTGTCATCCCAGTGGTTGGTCATGATTTTGTCATCACCTGTTTATCGTCTTTCCTAATAATTTAGCATTATTTTTCATGCTCATTGTTATTGCAAAATTCTCTTTAAGTTTGATATGTTTGTTACCCAGTATTGTGAAAATGCCAACAAGTATTCTTGACTGATACTATATCCACGTGCAAGTAATTTTCTTGGCTCTCCTTTTTGTCAGAGCTCAAGGTCATCCAGCTTCCAACTCTCCACCATATTTTGGACCTTCAAGGAAGTTGGATTTTGAGCTAGAAATGGTTAGTCATTATTTCCTTACTCGATTATCAGCCACCAATTTTTTTTGTGTACGACTGGCACCTGTTATCTTTGGCAGGTAGCTCAACAATCTGACTGACCTGAACTGATTTTTTTTCATGATGTTGTAGTAGGTTCGCAAAACAAGTTAGGAGAGTCTTACCAATGACGCAGCTGATTACATTTTTGGTCTTATGGCAGTAGGTTGAGTCCAGTAGACCTCAGGATGGTAGTCAACGGGTAATTTCTAGTAGCTCAGTAGTTCAAAGAATAATTGGAAGCAGAAGTCTTTTGATGTGATCCAAAACAGTAGAAATCTTATCCTAAGAACATTCTTTGCTGCATGACGACTGGTGAGTGCAATTGTGGCCTTTTGCAATAATTGTTTTTATCTAGTAGACATGGAAGATAGGATCATTTTGATATATATACTTCGGGCACATATGTGGACAACATGTGTACATACTCGCACATATGTGGACAATATGTGTGCATACTTGTACACATGTTGATTATTAATGTGTACATACTTGTACACTATTATGTTATCTTTTTATTTAGTTGTTTTTGTTTACATTTTAATTGCACATTGTTGATTCTCTTTTAAGCTGAGTATAATTCTGTGATTTAGTTGTTTTTTGTTTATATTTTTTTCTTCAGCGCAATTTATTGACGTGTAATATTCTATTTTTATTGTGTACATATTTGTACACATATTGATTATTTAGGTGTACATAGTTGTGCACATGTTATTCATTTTGGAGTCTAAGAAATTAGGTAAAGCATTAATGTGTGCATAGTTGTACACACATGTTATGTTATTTAGGCATACATAGTTGTCCACATGTTGATTATTTAGGTGTACGTAGTTGTACACTTAACTATATTGTATGTACACAAACCAAAAATTAGGGAAAGCACTAATGTGTATAGGTGTTGGATTTTTTAAAGGTGTGTACGTAGTTGTACACCATTGTAATGATTGGCAATTTAGGTGTGTAAATAGTTGTGTACCACTTTCACTCAATTTAGTAATGATTTAATGCTTCGACAATAAATGTTTAGATTCATAGGCTCGTATCAACTATATTTTGTGTTAGTTTAAAACAACTATTGCCTCAAGCATGAAGGTTAATCTTATGAAAATGGATGAAGGGTGATAGTATGGTCGGTCAAAATTGATATTCCGAGGAAAACATCTGCACTACCATGAAACATGAAGGCATTTAGATCTGTTATGTTGCAATATTTTTCCTGCTAGGTATGCGGCAAATATATGTGGATTGTGTTATCCATCCATTAAAATAAGAAGTAGGGTTATAAACATCAGCTTCCATTTTATTTCGATAGAAGTACATGATATTAGTTACATCAACATATATGTAGGGATGAAATATCTAAATATCAATATGTAATGTGGACCAAGTCATTACTGTCAACATGACTACATGCAGAATTTGCATTTCAGCTCTCTGTAGCTTTCCATGGTACTTCACTTGAATGAATGTATTATTTTATCTTGATCGATGATGTTTCAAAATTCCATATTATTTTTACTGTACAGGTTGTTTTGTTTTTGGTTTGCTTGCAGGATTTATGGGTCCAGCTACTATTTATGCTGAGTTTAAGCTCCAAATGTCCAGATTTTTGGATTGGCTCGTGTAACTCACCTGAGTATGGAATCAACAAGATGTGAAGAAAAGCTTCACTGGATTGCCACACCTACAACATATGGATGGGCTATATACAAATTTAAAGTTTTGACAGGAGTAGCAGCCAGTACCTCTTGACTTAATAAAAGTTACGGATCAGGTTCGCCCCTACATTTTGTAATAGTAATAGACTTTCCTTGTCTGAGATTTTCTAGTCTTTGGTTAGTATTTATGGATTTTTAAGGATGTGTACATGTTTATACACCACTGTAAGCTAATATTTTTGAAAAGTGAGAATTATATAGCCATATGGGTACTCTTTTTGTAGCTCTCGGAAAGATCTTTCCGAATATATAAAGTTTGTGAATTTTGAACAAACGGTTCAAAAAATAAATTATTTTTATATTATTTAAAATTGCTGACTTCATCATGACTCACTTGGACTAAACTGTAAATATTTGGACTAAATTGTAAATCAAGAAGGTTAGATGTGTATTTTCCATATTGTAAATAACTTTTGGACTAAAATGTACCTAGTTAACTCGGCATGGATTAATTTGTACCTTTTGACGTGTTTTTGGACTAAACCGTTTTTTTCCCTTTTTTTTTAATCTGGGACCAACATGTGCTTAGACTGAGTCTAATGGTATCCAAGATCCAAATTTCTCACTATTGAGGTGTCGTTAATTCGTCTACTGTTTACTTGATTCCCAAAGAGTGCTTCGTTTTGCTTGGATGCGAGATGGAAGCAACCCAGGCACGCCATTAGAAATGGTGTATCCAAAAAGCGTAATACGCCATTAGGAAAGGCGTACCAGCGAATATTCCATGGAAATATTCTCCGAGGCGCCATTAGAAATGGCGCCACGGTATTCAAAATATCGCATCTAATGTACGTTATTACAAATGGCATGCCAGTTTTATATTTGTTTGACCTTTTTCGGACGACACCCCGTTTACACTCTTATGTTAAATCACTCTCTCTTCATGTATATTTTCTCACAGTGAGCGTTGGTTAAACAAACAACATTTCGAATAAAGTGATATTGAGATTGGGGATTCGTGGATGGAATGATTATAGATTTCTAGACGATTATTTAATCCTAAACTTAGATAAATTTCTTTAAAAGCGCGGCAACACAGAGAATCTGCGGCAAGCCTTTAAAACGTTATGTGGCCATAACGGACGAGTTTTGTCTCGTGGGGGTTTACATAGAGGTATACCCACAAAACCATGTTGTTGATGCGGTTTTTTTAATCTTCATATCTATCTTGAGGACGATTTGGTGGTGGTTGTATCGTGTTTAGTTCCGGGAAGTTAGCCTTCATGATTAAGTAGCATTGGTAAAACATGATTTTTTTTCCTGTATCCCGAGCGTATTTCCTATTTGCATATTGCTCCTACAAAAAAAAGGCATAAGTTGGTTAGTTTTTTTGGTGAAGAATACGACCAAGTGGTCGAAGTCAATAGATTATATACTTACAAGCCTCTCAACTGTCCATAGAGGAGATCGGTTCTGTGCAATATAAATTTCTTTCTGGTAACGTACGTAAACCCTCACCCCATTTTTTTATTACTCCGAGCCTACCCTTTATAGCTGCCGATGTTCTTTGATGAATATTTGTGAATTGTCGTGTGTAATTTTCGAATATGTAGTTCCAAACCGTATTAGCCGGAACCAAATGATGATCAACCTCGGGAAGGGTGAAAACACTTGCCCACGCATTTGTGATTGCAACATCCTCTTCGACGGTATACCGAGCCATTATAAGTGTGTTGTGCTTGCCGGATAGAAGTGATGAGAAGAACCAATATTAATGTGAGTTGATGTAACTGGATGGATCTGAATATCTTATGGTTTGCACTATAATTTTGGTGGACGAACAATTGTTTTTATAAAGGACCTTCTGTAACAATCCTTTCATGTAGCGATGATGTGTAAGGCTTATCTTGATTTGAAAGTTGGTTGAGAAACCCAATAAAAAACACCGACATGTCAGACACTTTAAATCACTTCCTTGATTCATCATCCACAGTTAACCTTGTCGGAATAAGTAAATCAGGAAAAAATAATAGGAAGTTTTTTAATGATGATTGTTTTTTTATCCCCAAAGATAATTTTAGGATAAAACCTCTAGTAAGAATTAAAGCGCTTTGAAACATAATTTAATTTATTTTATTAATTTAAAATTAGTACACGTATGGCGATCTGATACAAAAGATCAATAATACACGCCCAACAAGCCTTTAAACCGGTAGGTGTCCCTAGCGTCTGAGTGGTCTCTCGGGAGCGTTTACAAGAGGTATACCCGAAAAACCAATAAGAACGGTGATGTTATATTACCTCATGCGCCTTGCTAGCGAAAACGGGTTGAAGTCATCCACGACGTCCTTCAAAAGAAGGTAGCATTCATAAAACTCAAATCTAATATCATTTTCTTTTCAGAACCATCTTTTCCTCATCCATTCCTACATGCACTCAACAATAAAACCATTTATTACGTCCTCAAAACTAATGTTTTACAAATAAGGAACAAAAGCAAAAAATACTTACGATATTATTTGTATTAGAACCAGATGTGAGGTTTCTGAGCAACTTAGCTTGGATGGTAGCATACATCCTAACATGCCCCAGTATTCTTTTAACATGATGTCTTATATCATCTGTTGTTCTTTGATCAGGATTCAAAAAGTTTGCAACAAAATGGTTATGTACCAGTTGCCAAAAGTTATCTTTATATGTATCTGTCCATTCTACAACTGGGATTGTAGTTACTGCGATCCATGACGCTATAAATGCGTTTTGCTCCTGAGGGGTTGATGCAGGATCCATATTGTAGAATAGAAATAAAAGATTAGATGTAGAGATTAAATAAGATATTAAGACTTGTGGTGTGAAATTATCTATACAAATGACTCCTTTTATAGGATATTAAGGTATGAGTCCTCCTTTCGACACACTCTAAACTAATGCGTGTTAACCGAACAGTATGACAGTGTTCTACACACAGGTTTCAAAATTTCTGACCGGATGTTAATAATGCAACATGGTAGGGGATGTCGGTGATAGGTCTATCCTCATCATCCAAGGGGTGTTTAAAACAGTAAAGGATGTTTATGAACAGTAAGGGATGGGTTTAAAAATATTTTCACACCAATTTGTAAGCTGGAACCTATAAATGGCAGGGTTACCCCAAGGTATTTCACACTTCAAATTTAGTATTTTCCTTTAACCCCTGAGATCATAAGATACAATGTCTAAATTTGATTCCGCTGAAGATCTTGTAATAATGAAAATATGGGTGGAACAATTTAACAGTGAAGCCTACAGACGAGGAAGCGTAAGTGTGAAGAATTTTTTTGGTTTCATGTATTTCGCTTTTATAAGGAGGAGTATGGAACAGAAAGGGGAAGAACATTAAACCACATAAAGGATAGGTGCATATTAATCAAATATGAATTTTCTAGCCTTCGTTTCCAACAGGAACGCGCATTCAATAACCATCTAATCCCAAGGAGATTACCTAATTGACCCTGGTAAATGTTTTCACCATTTATTTATAGTGATTTAAACTTGATAAAAATGGATTAATAGTTTATATTTCAATGTTGCAGGAGTTACTGGCAATAGAGGGGTCGAGATAATAGGGTGGATTTTCCTCACAATGAAGTTTTTGAATTTGTGAAAACCAAGTATCGGGTGGACCTTCTAACAGAACTCAAAAGTAATCTTAATGGAGTTCCTGATGAATGGGAAGGTACTTATTAGGTTTTACATAAGATTTTGTGGGTAAATCTTATGTAAAACCCTCACGAGACAATACTCGTCCGTTTGAGATACATTACGGTTTAAAGGCTAGTTGCGCATGCTAAGTGTAACCGTGATTCCTACGAAAGTGAGTTAGGTTTTGAATTATGATTCCTAATGTACTAAGATGTTATAATAAAATTCGTCATTATTAAAGGTGTTCATCACCTCATTGCAAGAAGGATAAAAACACAATACATATGACCACACTTAACATCATAAACATTTGTTAACGAAACTAAAACACACAATAAAACATAAAAACCCAGTGGGACATCACCAACTTCAGCTTCATTTAACTGTAGCATAATGAGACCTATTATGGTGCAAGCCTATATAACCTCCTCGAATTGTTCTCGTTGAAGGCGTCCTTCATAAGGACGTAGCATTCGTAAAATCTGAAAGGGCGTCCGTTTTTTCAAGGAAATATGCTTTGGTCATTGTTTCCTGCATCAAGTTAACAAATAATCAAACGATATAGTATGTTTGTTAAAAACCAGTATTTTATAACTATAATTACTTACAATATACATATCCGCTGTAATGAGTGCTGGTGGAACGTATATAATTAGTCTTCCTTGGAGGCTAACATACAATTTTACGTCTCCTTTTATACTCCCAACTCTGATTCTAATGGCTTGCTTCGATCTACGGTTTGGATTCGAAAATATTTATACAAAATTTCTATGGACCTGATTCCATATGTTTTGGGCGGGTCTATCAACACCTTCCACAACCGGAGTTGTCAATACACTAACCCATGCAGAAACAATTGCAACATCTTCCTCAACGGTGAATTCAACATCCATTTGGAAAATTTCTTGTAAAATAAAAGAAGAAAATAGTACATAAGATGTTCAAGATTGTGTATTCCATTTTGGTTCACGACAGTCTATTTATAGGAAAAAAAAAGAGATGTGTTGTCCCTACGGGTCACTCATCACGGGTGTGCACTCTCATTCAATGTTAGTATTGTGAAAAGGTGTTACATGTCTCCCCACTAGATGAGTGTCATCGACCCGTCTTTCGGAATAGGAACTCTTTTGTCCATACGAAATTTAATTATTATTTTGAATAGGTGGACCACACTTTAGCACGCGCACTAACTTTTTTGTCCATATGAAATTTTATAAGGTAGTCGATGTGACAGGTTGATTCAAATTCAAGAGATAGGAATAATAAATTTTGTGTATATATGTGTTCGGGGATGATTAAAAGCTATATCCTTTAAACAAGCATGATACATGCGCACACTGATACAAATACATGCTAACGGACCAACAAAAACAAAATAACATAAATATTATAAATAGATGTCATTGTCGACTGACCCATGATTACACTTGGCCCGTATAAAAAGCCTTTAAACCATTAGGCGACCCTACTGGACGAGTTTAATCTCGTGAGAGTTCACAAAGAGGTTTACCCACAAACCATTAAAGATGGTGCTGTCATGTTAATCTTTGGCTCCATCTTGTGGATTATTTTCTGCCGGATGATGAAATATCTCAGGATTATACTCCCCACCAAATTGCGTCTTTAGAATCTCGAAAACCCATGCATGTGTCCATCTTTGTCTTTCCTCCTCATATGCAGTTTGTCCTTGGCGGTACTGGGTGAAATTCATTTAGTGTGTTAGTTTAGTGATTATGTCTCCAAAAATAATGTAAATAATTACTGTTTAATTAACTTACGTCTGTTGCAACATCGTAACCCCCAGCAACCAATCCCCGACAACGAGCTATCACATGACCCACGTATCTCTTTACATTTTTTTTTCAAGCTAGAGGTTCTTTTTTGTATTGACTTTAAATTTCTTGCAGTGTCTCGTCAATTGGTGCTCTGAATTCCTCTAGAATGCGTGCCCAAAACACCCTGACCTCCATATCTTTGTCAATAAAATGATCACTAGCAACCGAACAATAAGCACGAATTAAAGCGACATCCTCGGCAGGTGAATATCTAGCCATATTATGGTGAGTAAAAGCAGATATTATGGTATGATAAAAGATCTTAGGAGATAACGAATTCCCACGAGTAGTTTTGACGTGTTTGAGTTGGGCTAAATACCAACATTATTTATAGATGATCTATTATGGCTTTGATGAGAATCCTTTTTCCCCAATTAGTGACAAAGCAACCCTTACTTAATCCAAAACACAACCACTTCTAAAAAACACCCAAAACATTTTTCAAAGGTTGGTTATTGTTATCAGACACTCTCCAACATTTATTTAATCAAAAATATTACATTGGGGCATTAACACACACATTCATAAATTAAAAACAAAAAGCCGAAAAAATAAAAATAAAGAAACACTATAATTCTATGTCATTGTTGACTGACCCACGATTACACTTAGCCTGTGTAACAATCCTTTAAACCATTAGGCGCCCTACTGGACGAGTTTAGTCTCGTGAGGGTTAACAAAGAGGTTTACCCACAAAACCTGTGATGGAGTCGGTGATGTTTTTATATCTCGCCTCCATTTTGCAGAGGAGGAATATTAGCTGGTTGTTCAAAGATCTCTGGATCATACACTAATGGAAAGTGTAATTTCAGTACATGGAAGACCGCATCATGTATCTAAAGGTAAATTTTCGATCATCTTCATAATCTTTTCTACCTTGGTCGTAATGGATTTAAATTTATAACAGGTGTTAATACGAGGTTTTCATTAACCAAAAAAAATTAATAATTATAAAAAATACTCACTGCGCGTTCATTGTCCCATCCATTGGGTAAATTCCTAAAATAACGCCGAACACAACGTACATATCTTCTCACTTCTCTAACCAACATCCTCATCCTCACCTGCAATGAATTGTTATTCCTAACCATCTCACCTTGCCATGTGGTTCTGTATTCTACTCTAACCCGGTCCCAAAAGGAAACGCTTTCTTGGTCGTTTCCAACTAGTGGATCTAATCTAACAAAACACCAGGCACCAATAAGTGCAACATTCTCATTGCAAGAAAATATAACCATTCTTTTTTAATTTTAAACAAATGGATAAAAAAAGATTATATTTTTGCAAGAGATAAATCAGATTGTGTGTTGGTGTGTTTTATTATAGAAGACTGAAACCATATTTATAGAGTTCCTATTAATTGGCCTTCGGTGAAAATAAGGATCACATATGAGATGCCTAGGTGGTCATGTAGGAGACGCCCATATTCTTTTATTTTAAACTCATAGTAGTCCACAAATGTACACTTTGTACAAAGTACAAAAAAAAATGATGATAATAATTATCACAAGTCCCCATCACCCATAAAGAAAAAATAAAAATACATATCTACCACTTAAAAAACTAACCAACTAGTTGGTTTGGACACACCACCAATTTATTATAAGTTTATTCGGATTCTCATATCCATTGACAAAAACCATGTCATTGTCGCCTGACCCACAATTACACTTAGCTCGTGTAACTAGCCTTTCAACCACTAGGCGACCTACTGGACGAGTTTTGTCTCGTGAAGGTTTACAAAGAGATTTACCCGCAAAACCAAAGTGTTTGATGTCATTAGGCTGCACGACGGGCAAACAATTGGGGGTCCATAAAAGAAAAGTGATGCATCATGCTGAGGTAGCAATTGTGATACATAAATGTCTTTCCCTTCCTTTGTAGGTATAAATGGCGTGCATGTGTATCCTGCAGTAAACAAGCAAATATTTAGGATTAGCGTGTACATGAATAATTCTATTTAAATGCATGTATACATTTACATCGCTTCACATACAATCATGTGTTAGGACCATCCTTCGGGAACATTGGCGATATATGGGTATCTGGATTGCAACAAAAAATTTCACCTCCTTCTTTATGGTGAAGACCCATGACTGTAATGATTTCCAAGTGAGAAGGTTGTGATTTCCAATTATATTTGTAAACTCCTGCGCAACAGACATCCAAAACTCCTTAGATTTCTCATCTGTTAATATGTCTGGATCATTCGAAACGTTGCAGTAAGTCCGTGTCAGAGCTTCGTCTTCCTGTGAAGTGTACCTGGTTACCGTTTCTTCGTATATACAAATATGATAAAACTAGAACAAAATAATTAGCATAAGGATAAATGTTATATCCCAATGAAAATATATAACTTTTATATTATATTGTTTGTAATGTTTATGATGAGGCTCTTTATAGGCTAGATTCGACACATCCATTAACAGTAAAAACGCATTTTAATGTTTTCAATAGTCCAGAGTACGCACTCGTTTTGATGTACCCAATTTATATCTAATAATCAACAAAAACGGTAAATACGATTGACCATAACTTTTTTGAGGGGGTATAATTGTTGTTTACAAATGACCCCTACTAGGCCCAAACATTTGAAACTTTTTATCAAAGGCCATCGTTGTTCATAAATGTCCCTTTCATTTCTGTCACCCACTATAAAAAGGTCAGTAAGGTTAGAAGAGAATATCCAAATATTTACTAACATCTTTTTAAAAAAAATAGTTTGGTTCGAAATAATAATTCAAAAATGAGTTGAAATCGCAAAGGCAAACAAATAGTTTGTGTGGAAGCCAGAGAGATTTGTCCATTATGATTCAATGATAACCATAGCTTTCTCCAACACCCGTGGATGTACTCAAAGTGTCCCTAGAAAAATTATACTGGCATTAAGATGGTAATGGAGTCGCCTAAGGATAAGATACCTTATTTGAGGTGTATGTATCAAAACTGTTGTGAAGAACCGCAATTGTTGTCAGATGCAATAACAGCCAAGGAAGATGAACAGATATGAACTTTGCAAAAACTTGAAGAAAAGGGGAAAAATTAAGATCGAAAACGAAAAAATTGCTTCTTGTTCGACCCCGGACTGCCGGTTTTTTATTAAACTCCACCGCTCAAAAGAAAATAGTACCTTTGGAAAACATTTCTGGAAATGTTCAGCATGTAAGACTGTGGAATGGACCGAATAGATCTCGTTATGCTACGGATCGTTGAAGGTGAATTTGGTGATGTAACTTGTGGTTTTAAGTTTTATTCTCTGTTTTAGTTTGGACAAGAGTGGTTTATGTTGTTAAGTGTGGTAGTATGTTAAGTGTGTTAGTACGTTTATGATTATGTTGAAATGTGTTCGTTTTTTTATCTGGATGATGTTAAGTGTGGTCATATGATTTAGTTCAATAAATGGTGCAAAGGTAATGATTTGCATGGAACGAACAACCGTTTTAATGACGAGTTTTATTATAAAAATTTTATACATCATAAATAATAATTCAAAACCTAACTCACTTTCGTAGGAATCACGGTTATACTTAGCATGTGCAACAAGCCTTTAAACCCCTGGGTGACCCCAGAGGACGAGTTGTGTCTCGTGAGGGCTTACATAGAGGTACACCAACAAAACCTTTGATTATACTAAGACATTGCAAAAAGTTATAAATTAATTAAATTAGACAACAACGTAACTTGCTTTTATAGGCGAGTACCAAATAATCCGTTGACAACGAAATATGTAAAAGCTCGTGGTTGTTCCTTTTCATACATCGCCATTTCCATTGAACGATCATCGTTTGCAACAAGAAGGTACTGCCTAAAAAGACTACAATACCTCTTGAGCGTGCAAATGTGGTGATGGATACGTTGTCGGGAATACGCATGGCTACCGCTCTCAATTTGATTACTAAAATCTGCATAAACTTGAGACCAAAATTGTCTCCCAGTTGTTGGGTTTTCTGAAATGGGACACAAATCTAAAACCCTACAATAACTCATTACTAGTGCGTTATCTTCCTCCATTGAAAATCGAGGCATCGCTAGTTGTTAATGTGATAGGAATAAAATATGAAACTGCAAGATTTTTTGGATTAAAGCTTTGCATTCGGAGGTTGGGTTTATATAACATGCAGTGGTATTTATTTAGTAAGTAGGGACAAAACCAAGATTTTCAAATTAAAGAGGTCCGCGAATTACGTATTACTTCACAGCCGTAAAGTAAAGATTCGTTGAAAAAACGACAAATGGTATTACCAACGATGTACCATGGGAGGTGACATAGAATGTCGACATTATTGAGTATTGTGTCATAATCGTAGGTAACGCCTAATGTGGTTACGTAGGGGACGCCTAATGTTATGCCCCACCGTGTCATAAGCATGTTCGATGTTTAAAGCATTCAATTATTTTCAACCCATCGTAGTCCATAAAGGTACACTCTTTATAAAGTACAAAAAAGAAAACAAATTATAATAAGTATCACAAGTCTCCTTCACCCATAAAGGAAAAATAAAAATATCAATATCTACTACTTAACAAAACAACCAACTAGTTGGGTTGGACACACCACCAATTTATTAAAAGTTTATTCGGATTCTCAAATCCATTGACAAAAAGAAAGAAGGGTACATTGAAAATTAAAAACCTAACTCACTTTCGTAGAAATCACGGTTGCACTTAGCATGTGAAACAAGCCTTTAAACCCCAAGGTGACCCCAAAGGACGAGTTTAGTATCGTGAAAGTTTACAAAGAGTTATACCCACAAAACCTTTATTTATGTTACTGGAGTTCTAACGTTGTCTACAGCCGCCAACAACAATACCATCATCAACCGGAATAACCTGTCAATTTTAAAAGAGCGTTCAATTATAGTAATATGACAATTAATTGTATATAGATACATGGAATGCAAGAGGTGAAACAAACCTTCTCTATGTTATTTAAGGTGATGTTTATGAAAAAATGTTTCTTTTTACTGAAAGAAAAGTATACCACTTTCTTCAATACTAATACTGCTCCAACCATGATTTTCCTTCCATACTCTTCATGACTAACCACTTTCGAATGACAACCAGCACGCATTTTTCAGTGGGATCATGTAACAAATAATACAGAGCAACAATGTGTATTGCCTTTAAATACAATATCCCTAATTCAACTGACTAATTATATGGACTACATAATAAAATTAAAAATATCACCTTCACTGTCAAAACCAAGTCTCCCAGAGGGGTTCTTCCCTCTGAGTAAAATTGGTGTGCCAAAAACCATGGTCTAGTATGGAATTGGATATCGTTAACACCTTCGGTTTCATCCCTCTCTAACTGTTGGATGACTTGTGTGGGTACTACTTCCTCTCCCCGAGCTATGCTCCTACATTTATAATCTTTTAAATCCTGAAGTTCTCCAGAAGGACCTGGAATTATACGTCGGCTACTTGATGCACCACAGGTGTTACTCATAACACTCTTCGATTGTTTGACGATCGGACATGGTGTGAGATCGACAATAAATGATTTGTTTCGTTCCTCATTTGCGTTTTGCTGGTCGCCAACGAAGGTTGTGTGATAAGTGGATGATACGGTACTTCGTATAATCACATTCGAGGAACTATCTAACACCACAACTAACTCGTCTTCGTTAAAATCTCCCCAAGGATCGTCACCCTCCATAGTCAATATTACAAAAAAAAAAAACTTATAATGCAGAGACACTAGCACTACTAAGAACTCGAATTTTCAGGTAAACAATGGTTGAAGATATATTGAGTATTTCTGTATGGGGTTACCTATAAATAAGAAAAATCTATTTATGTTTATTTAAAATTCTTGGTATTATCACTATCACATGTGATGCCAGTGAGTCCACATCCATTGAATATGGTTGAGCTTTCCAATAAAGCAGAGAGATGGGTTTTTTTTTCCCGTAGGGTGTAGACAACCACATCCATTTTCCTTTTATGTAATATTAGACTAGTTGGTGCCACCAAACATCAATAAAGGAGAGAGGAATAGTGAATACCCAATTCTGATAGATTTTACAAGTAACTGACAAGTATAGTGGTTCCATGACGTTGTCCTAGCCCACAGTCTTCGGTTGAAATAAAAGTGTAACAAATAATATCGTGTGCTCTTTTGTGAAGTTAGGTTCATAGAGGTTTTCTGATCTGAATATTTAAAACTATGTCCGAAGGTAATAATTGGAAGGTGTTTGCGTCTAATTTAAACCTAATCACGTCTAACAGTAATACCACATCAATGTTTATTGAACCAAAAAAACACATACAATCATAAATTTAAAAAAAAAACCAAAAAGATGACGGAAACATTATAAATCTATGTCATTCTCGCCTGACCCGCGATTACACTTAGCCCGTGTAACAAGCCTTTCAACCATTAGGCGACCTACTGGACGAGTTTAGTCTCGTGAGGGTTTACATAGAGGTTTACCCACAAAACCATTAGAAATTCTGCTGAACTTGTGCTAATCTTCGGCCTCGTTTCCAGGGGGATTAACATATTCCGGTTCCATGAACTCCGGATCAAATTCCTATGGAAAATGCATCTTCAAAACCTGGAATACCTCGTCATGTCTCCATACCTTCCTACGAACTCCGTCCTTTTCATATTTAGCCTGACCTTCTCGATACTGCATTCAAATTCAAAAATAATGTTAGCGGTGGGTTCTTGTTAATAAAGTGGCAAAAATTTTTTATTAAATATACTAACCGATGTTTCCAAGCTGTATCCTCCCTCGACCATACCCCTACAGTAAGCCCTAACATGTGAAACGTAATTTTGAACCTCCTTTTTCAAAAAAGTAACCCTGGTCCGTAACAACCTCGTAATTCTTAATGGACACCCTCTCATTGCCGCAGTATGTTCCGCATGTATTCTCTCCCAAAATATCCCCGACTCCTCAGAGCTTTCCATGAGAAGATCAATCATAACCGAACAAAAAACACTGATAAGAGAGAAATCTTGAGCTTTATCAAAAAATTTTGAACCTGGAAAGGTCATTATAAAACTAAGACACTAATGTTGTTTTGTTGTGTCTCAGTTAGTAAGCTATCATACTCTATTTATAGAGTCTGTGAAAGGGCTTGGTCTGTCTAATTAACCGTTTAAGGCGCACTAAAAAAATTTGAAATTGTCTATGATACGCACCATCGGATTGTGCTAACCGTTGGTGATCTAACGGTCAACAACATATACGCCATTTCTAACGGCGTGCCGCGCCATTCCTAACGGCGTATCTGTTATAAACCCTTAGATCACCAACGGAACAATCAATCTGATGGTGTGTTTCAAAACACCGTTAATTAACCTTAACATTCGTATTTTGTACACCCTATAAATATAGATTGGTTTCAGCAGAACCAAACACACAATAAACATCTATAAACCCCGTTCAATCTTCTGAATTCATATCTCTCATTCAAAAATACCTTCTTCATTATCAGACATGGCTAAATTTACTAGAAGCGAAGATGTCGCGGTAATAGGTGCTTGGTGTGCGATAACGAGTGACCCTGTTATTGGTAAGGATCAAGAAGCGAGAGAGTTCTGGTCCCATATTGTAATTGAATACAACGCACGATGGAGGGGCGACTCCACTAGAACTACCAAGTCCCTCCAGACAAGAGTAGGCACTTTGAGAAAAGAGGTCAAAAGGTTTGTTGGTCATGTTAGACAAGCTTTCAGGAATAACTCAAGTGGAGGCAACCCGGAAACTATGGTTAGTTTGATAACATTATTTATTTTTTATGTATAATAATTTAGAACGACTTACCTCTAATACCATTTTGTAAATTTTAATGCAGTACCGGGATGGGGAGGTAACGTACGAGGAAGATCCGGAAAACCCAAAACGTTGGAGACATCAACAAGTTTTTGAAATTTTTAAGATGCATTTTACCAGGGAATATGATCCGTCGATCTTAGTTCCTAAAACTTCAAACCAAGCCACCCAACCAAGCCAACCGATGAGAGGGATGGAAATAGTGATGGAACGTTTAACGATTCACAAAACACCATCGGTGAATCCTCAGACTACGCTCGAAGAAATTCATTTTATCGGGAAGAGGGTCCCAGACGTGGCCCTGAGAGGGGAAAGGAAAATCGAAATAGACTGGAAGAGAGAAGAACAACTGAAGGAGTGAACCAGACATTAGAATATTTTAAACATAGGGATGAATGAATGTTACAATGGGAGCAACATGAAGCTGAAGAAAGGATGAATTTTCTTCGAACAAATGATGGTGGTCCATCTATTAGAAATTTAGCGGCCAGCAATGAGTTGTTAGCAATGAACAACCAGCGTGAAACATACATGAAGATAATGAATATTGATGTGGAAAAAATATCCGACGAAATTGAAAGGGAATATTTCGTGGGACTGAAAAATGAGATTATGATTCGTCAGGGGTCTAGTCGGCATTATATCTAATGTCGAATAGTTAGTTGCATTTATCTATTCTTATTAATTTAAGTATTTAATTATTCATGTGACACTATGTAATTTGGTTTTCTTTTTCTCGTTGTAGTACTTAATTTCCCGTTTTTAATAAATTTCCAATGTTACAGTAACTTGAGTCGTTGTACCCCTGATGTTCTTTAAACATTCAATTTGAATGAAACCACTTTGAACCTGGTTGAATTAGAAAACACACGATTTTTTTATGAGGATTCCATTACAAGTATTTAATCATTCGATATTATATGCCGGCACAACATCCTTTAGGAGCTCGTACAGATCATCATACATGAAAGGCCTCTTTGAATCATCACGAAAATCGATCCTGGCTCTCGTTTTCTGTAAATGTTAATAAAAAAATATATAAAGTTACACGAGGTACATGTTTATAATTAGAATGCTAGAACTGAGTATATATGGAAGGATATGTTTACTAACCCGAGCTTCGTATGATATTGTGGGATGGCTTATGTTTACATGAAGCAGACATATAACAAAAGCATCAACATCCGTGGTTATCAAAGCAAATTAACTAAGGCCTTAGTTCGGGAGTTATCGTTTCCGGTAAGATCTTCAAAGTTTTGAAAAACACGGTTCCAGAAAACTTTCTGGTCTTCTTCTACCCCACCCGATGAACCTTCATTTGTTACTGCTAAATCTTCTACACTATTGAAGCGCATGGTTTATATAATTCTAATTATGTACTAGTTTGTCTCACAGGTTATATAAGTGGACTGGGTTATTTGGTTGACCCTAAATTATGGACTGGTTTGTCTCACAAACAATTTGTTTTCACTTGCGATTATACCTCATTGCCGAGGATTGTGTTTCTAGCCAGGTTATTTTTATAGGTATGTAAGATACTTTGTGGATGTGATATTCAAGGGTAATCTTACTGACGTTTTTATAGTGTTATCCAAATGCAAAAGGGACGCTTATGAACAGCAAAGGCCGTTCATAAAAAGTTTATAACATTGGTGACAATAACGGGTCATTTGTTAATAGTGAAAATACTCTTTCCATAAAGGTTAGGTCGTTTACTGTTACCGTGTATGTTAATTACTATCTATACATAGGATGTACCATCACAATTGAAAAGGGTGAAAGACCCAGGGGCGTTTCCGGTAAAATCATAAACATGTGAACGACTAAGCTTAATTTATAATAGAAGTGCAAATGTAATCCAAAAAAGAATTGTACTTGGTCTTTAAAGTGTAATTTAATTCTAAAATAAAAAATTAAAAATGTTATATGAAATAAGAAATAAAATTGCACAACAAGTCATAGGAAATAAAACATAAGTGCGGGAAAAGTCTTTGGAACATAAGTGCAAAAAAATCCTTAGTAGATTAAACATAAGTGCATTCTACTGTCCGTTCTCATAAAAGTTATCACCATCATTTGCATAAACATCTTCGTTTTCATTCACATCGGTAGTACCCTCATCGGAAGTGGGTAGGGCATCCTGCACCTCAGCGGTTCCGACATCACCGTCTCGCAATCCTTGCACGTGGCGCTGCAAATGTGCTCGGTTATAGCTGCTTGTAAGTGTCTCCACCGGGCATGGCTTTTATAATACGCACACGCTTCTTCCACGTTACCTTCTACTATCGGTGTTGCTTCTCGTTCATCAAACCCCGACCATTATATATCACGATATTCATACTCCACACACATGTTATGCATTATTAAACAAGCTCTCATAATTATATGTACGTCACGAGGAAACCAGTAACGACAAGGATTCCTAATTATACCCCATTTGGAATTTAGACCACCAAAATCACGCTCCACATCCTTCCTCTTTGCGGAATGGTATTCATTAAATTTCTTATCGATCGCCGGTATAGTATGGCGTCTCTTATATTCATAGACCACACCCGACATTTCATTATAGATTTCCTCCACCAAATAGTATCCATGTTTGTACTCGTGACCTTTGATGCGAAAATTTCAAGTAGGGGCTACTGTGTTCATCTCTCTATCAAATAATCCCGACTGCGCCAAAACATTTAGGTCGTTGTTACCCGGTCTCACCAAAATAACAGTGCCAAAACCATCTGTCGTATGAGGCCACAACCTGTAAAACAAGATTTGGTTTCTTAATTTGTCACACGTGTCGGCCGACTTCATCAGTAGGACAACACCTCCACTCCCAATGGGTACAATCGAGGCTTCCAAGCATTCTAGGAAAATTACGAGCTGCGTTCTCAGTTAATATCCTCTTAGTATCTTTGGTTGTTGGTTGCCTCATGTAACGGTCATCAAAAACCCAAAGTAGTGCATCCATAAATTTTTTAACGTACATGTATATTTTTGCCGCAGCTATCGAAGTGTAATCATCTAGGCTATCTGGAGCTACCCCCTTTGCTAGGTGTTTCATGTCGGCGAGAATTTCATATGAGGAGAGTGACCCGGGATGTTACAAGCATCTCTTCGCCGTAGAAAATCAGGATCTCAGGCATAAATTTCTGGCAATATTCTAAGAAAAAGTTCTCGGGGAAAACCGTGACGTCCCTTAAAGTGTTGAGGTCCTTATGTGCAACCAGGGTTAAAGTAGTCCTGCATCATCCTCGCATCTGCATCAACACGGCATCTGTTAATGTTTCTTCGACTCAAAACCTGGATTGGTTCGGGTTGGTGCAAATCATGCGCCTCCTGCAACACTTCTTGATACATGATTGCGTAATATCCATGAATATCATTTTGGTACCGTAGAGGGTCTACCGCCTCTCTCAGTCGTCGCATATATCTAACGATAGCTGACTCCATTTTACAGCTATGATAAAAATTGCCATTTTTATTTATATCAGTGACGCCATAACGATTAAACCGTGCATCTTTTCATAAATTCCATTGAAGTATACTATAAAAGACACATAAACATGAATAATGAAGAAAACATAATATGGATAATACGATGTCCAACTTATATTAGGAGAAACAAAATATATATCAAACAAGAACAAAATAACAAACATGTACTACACCTCGCTAATCAACACCATTTTAATTAACCAGTTTTACTAGACTAATGGAACAACTGACTCTCTGGCACAACTTCCATATCAGAACCATCATCACCTCTCTGACCACTACCATGAACACTACCCTGCCAAATCCCACCTAAGATCAGGCCTAAAAATTCACTAGAGTTTGGTAAATCACTATAAATTGGCGAGGCATGCGCTATTGACATGTCGGGCTCTACAGGAACGTTACTATCAACACCAACAGGGACATAATATGCATTCGATGTACTTGGGTCTCCGGCCTGACACTTATGACGGTGTTGGGTTTCCTGCAACGATACACCAGCGTTATAAGTGCTAGAAAGTGTTTGTTCTTCCTGACTTGAAGCGAACAAGCCATCTGATGTTTCTGAACTACGATGTGTGGTGGGGGGTGTTATATAGCGCTCAACGACGAGACTCATCATACACTCCCTGTCTGGAGATTGGATGTACCAGTAAGCCTCCCCCGCAAACTGGAGTACCTCTTCCTAAAGAATTAAAATAAATTTTTTAACAAAATTATTTAACAATAAATAATATCCAAATGAAAAGAAAAATGAAATATAAAAGGACTAACCGGCGAGGTGTTGATATCAGAAAAATTATATGGGTTTGGTGGTTGCCTGGGGACTGAAACTAGATCTTCAAACGAATCTCTATAGAAAGGCATGTCCCGTTGTATGGTTGGGAGTTGTGTCATGGACTGTCCGGCTCGGTCGTATGTGTATGTTTGGCATGACATGGTAGGAGGTGGGTACTGGGGCATCAAACTCCGGGGTACACCTATGTTACCCACTCTGATATCATCGTGTGTATAATGTGAGTTGTTGTTGTCCTAAGAGCTCCCACGCTATGTTATCCAAAAACGGGTATACATTTCTTCCGGGACAGGAAGAAAGTGGTCATTAATCTCAAGCATTGTCCTATCATATACGTCCTCCAAACTAGGGGGTTGCATGGGATAACTATCTCCCAAACCATCTGCCTCATACATCTCTCGGCCAGATAAGCAGAAATCCTTGTTCCCTTACTAACATCCCTGAAAGGAAATATCTTCTTAGACATCTCAAGTGTTGTTTGAAATTCTTCAGTCTGTTGGTGTGAACTATCCTTGAACTAAGGGTCCCAAATAACTGCATCTCCCATCCTCATGTCTATCTGAGCGCGCGAATTAGTTACAAAGTGTTTGTGAATATCTACTTGTCCCCTACCCTTAAGGTTCGACTCATGAAATAGACAAATAGCAGGGTGTGGATCAAGTTCGTCATCCCTTAGGTTATCCTTCAAAACTGGCTGACAATTAAGGGGAAAAAAATAATATCATAATTCTAAGATCATCCACATCCCACCCATATCAATCTGTTTGCAGGAACTCCAATCATCCAGATGTTTATACAAATTACCCTATGCGGGAGTACCCCAATCATAATACCCAACATCCTCCAAATTATCCAACATTACACACCATCGTTTATCTACTCTGAGACTACAGTCAGCAAACAAAAAAGAACCAATACACCAAAGCAAGAACATTCTAGTCAATTCATCGGCAATGTCGGTGTTGTTAGCCGTAGGTTTCCTACTTAAAATGTAATTAGCCAAGTGAGAAAGACATATCATACATGCCTTTGAATCATAATCTCCACTTTTCATATCCTAATCTTTTCTATTTCCCAAATTATCTAACACACCCCGGAAATACTTATCATCCAGAGCTTCAATTTCTTGTGGCGTTAGTGTTTCCTTAGGTAATTCTGGGATTGTCTTACCTCCTCCGATTGGAATACCAGTCAACCGGAAGAAATCTAGAGGGGTCAAACCTATCTCAAACACACTAAGGTGAAAGGTTTTAGTCTTCTTCCACCACCTCTCACATAAAGCTTCAACTAATCCATTATCCGCATACTTAACATTAAATTGGAATATGGACTCAAAACCACACATATGAAGAAAGAGCAGTGCACGAGGGTTGTTATGAACCGCTATCTTGTAAAATTTATTTACCATAGTCCAACTATTCCTAAATTTAAACCTTCTCTTATTAACTAAGTCCTCACATTTATGTTATTTCCGTCCGTCACCTTGAGATAGTTCTGATAACTTCTCATACCTAAACAAATCGATGTGCTCCATTATCTAATAAAGCAAACATCAAGGGAACCACAATCAACATGTGAATTACAAACAAACATCCACATATATGAATCTATGCACAATAAACATCTGAATTCCCACAATCAAATTCACATCACATTAAATTATGCACAATGCTCATATGAAAACCTCCAACAAAATCATATTAAAAACATCAATCTCACCCATATAATCATCTCAACATCAACTTAAAACAATACATGATTTAATCCTCAAACTCATTGCAAAATGCTCAAAACAAATTTGTTAACATGCTTATCAAATTACAAATATATTATACCCTGTAAAAACACAATTAAATCATTCAACTACAACCATGAATGAATGAATCAGTCAATCAATTTATGCTAAACCTAAATGAACCCAAATATACAAAACCCTAATTCACATTCCAATTTTTCAAATCAATTCAAACATTGTTCTACTGCTCCATCAAAATAATGGGTTTTTCAATTGAGTTGTAGTAAGATGATTCGTTCACTCAGACTTGTTGAAATTGTTTTAGAATTAATAAAGTAAAAAACACTAAAAATATACAAATTATGTCATAGGATGAAGAGACGCTGAGACGCGGTATTCCACTACTTTTCATATTGTTATGGTTCAGTCATTAACTCTAGACAATATAGTTCAAACAAAAGAAGTTGTGACTCTAGTTTTTTGCAAAAAATAGATTTCGTAAAATATTATTTGTAAGTTAAAAGCATGACGCATCTAAAGTATTTAGAACTAAGCATGCGACATCTAACAAAATAACAAATAATTAATATAAATCATAAAGCAATTAAATCTATGCAAAATGTCAATAAAAGAATTAATTCATTTACCACAATCATGAAAAGTTGCTTCCTCCGTTGTCCCAGTGATGGGGTCTAGCTCCACATGGTGAAAACACACTCAAAGGCATTTTTCATTGCTCAAAAAGGTGCTTACAAGGAGAAAATGGAGAAATAATTCAAAACCTGGTTTGTAACAATTATATTTGTTACAAACCAGAGAACTACGACCCACAGTATGTGTCACTGATACTGTTGCTCTAAGACCCACGTTAAGCGTCGTTGTCACTGTTGGAAAACGACTGTCTTTGGCAGTCTGTTCTTCGTGTTCTACAGCAATAGAAAAATATTCTCTGCAACCCGTCCAATCTCTTATCCGGAGCTCCCTATTCCATTCCCAACTCTCCATCCTTCCATGATACCTTGTGAACATATTTATACGTGATTGCGACATTGAATCTCCTCCAATAACTCCAAATAATCTTCATTTACTCGGGTTATTTTCTTTTCATTTTTATCACTGATATTGATTTTCACGCGTTCTCATCTGTGTTTCTTTCCTTTTATAACTTCTTCACGCTCCAGAATATTGATTAAGTCTTCCAATCACGAGCAGCACACGTCTAACTCGTTGTAATCCCGTGAATATTTTCTTCCGTGTACGTGTTTCCCTGTTTTCTTCTCACGGATTTTCAGCCAAATTCGATCGAAACAAACACCCATAATATCTTTGTTAGGACATATCACAACTACCCATGAAGTTTCAGCGATTGAATCACCCAAAAACTCCTCCAAAATTCGATCGAAAACTCTGCCATTGTTGATGCCATTTTTCCCGCCTTTTTTCATTTTTGAATTTTGGGAAGAAAATGTCCTCCCCCTATTCTTGTACGAGTGTCCCTTTAGCACTTGCCCTGGGGTGCAATTAGTATTTTTGGGCGTCAATAGTAATTTTCTGGGATTCCTTCAGCGCATTTCTGGGGTGCCTTTAACACATTTCGGGGGTGCCTTTAGTACTTCACCATGGGGTGTAAAACACCACTTTTCGAGCCAATTTTTGCAGCAAGAGCTTATTTTTCCAAAAACATCTACAAAAACATAAAACACCATAATAAGTACGAAATCGAGTACTAACAATACAGAACATTGAGGACAAATTAGACACAAAAATGTGTCTATCAAATACCCCCAAACTTATTATTTGCTAGTCCTCGAGCAAAACTAATAAAAAATAAAACCGAGTTAATCTCGGGAAGGTTTACCAGAGGTGTACCCACAAAACCATTACTTCTAATTGGCCACAAGTATCCAAAGAGCTGTGAGGACATACATCTCAACCTATCTCCAAGTAACTAGAATGCCAAAGAAATTAAAGGTGTCAGCTCTAAAGCTGACTGAAGAAAAGGGGAGACACATCCGCAACAATGCTAGATAAAGAGATATCCGCTACACAGCTAGATAAACATTGTAAGATGCGTCCGCTGCTTTACAGCTGGATAAGATTAGGAGAGAGATAAAGATGAGAGGTACATCTGCTACACAGCTGGACTAATTACGTGTGATGAGTTAAACTAGTGCTAGAAAGATCTTGTGCCAGATTGAAAGTGGACTAACAAAGCAACCAAAATGCATCTTTTTTCGACTCTCTCATAGTGCCCAGTAGAAACAACGTCTTCTTCGACTTCAACTGTTGATGATAAACTCTCGAACCTCGTAGAACCTTGACAATTTAACTTTTCTCCTTAATTTCATGCTTGAAACTTCCTTATAGATTTCTGCTTTCCCCATGGCCTTATTAAACAAAACGTAACGATGATTTTTTCATTTCTTTTTTCTTTCATTTTTTTTTCAACACAAAAATAATAAGACAAAAATTTAAATGTCCATGAGATAAGGACTTTAGAACTTGGATCTTCGCAACTTGGTATCATGAACTTCAACAACTTATATCATTTGCTCTTATAACTTCTTGTAACTAAGTTCTTCAACTTTGATTTTTGAACTATTCTTTTCTATTGTTGCTTCTAAACCTTAAACGTCTTTAACTTTCTTCATAGATTTTGATTTCGCTCCGCTTGTTGATGATGATAAGTTTCTACTGAGAGAGAGTCGTAATCCAGTAATTAAGACTACATTGTGAGGTTGCTTTGTCTTTCTGGCATTTCCTGACCTACTTTCCTTTCCATCATGGATGGTTAGGTCCATCACGGTTACCCTATAAAAGGAACAAGTCCTCTCCTGAATTTCAAGTATCTCAATGTCTTTTTCTCTAATGTCTCAATAGATTGTTATCTCTAGCATTCCAATTTCTATCTTTTCGGTGAGAAACAATATGTAAACTTAGATAATCGGATACCATGTGACGCTAGAAGTTTCAAAAATGCGACTAAAATACCCCCAAACTTAAATCTAACAGTGTCCTCAATAGTCTAAAGATAAAATTAAAAGCATGAAAAAGGAGAAACTGTTACCACTTGAAGCAAAAGAGATAAGGAAACATATTACCGTGTCGCAAGAATATTGGGTTACCTCCCAAGAAGTGCTCAGTTTAAAGTCTTCAGCCAGACATTGGAAGAATTAGTCACCTCATAGAATCATATAGAAGTAGCCGGAATAACTGTGGGTCATCTGGATCAAAAAGTATTACCCACAAGAAGAGGAAAATGCAACAGACCAAAAAGATACCGAACATACCCTTGTTTAAGACAACTACATCTAGTTGTGGCTCAGGTTCAGGTTCTATAAATGGGTCTAGATAACAGGTTTTCATCGGTTGGATTTCCTCAAAGCTAAGATCCGGTCCAGGTATCATAGTCTGGAAAAACTCAACTAAGAACTTAGAAGCACATAACAACAACCTGAATAATTGGGGATCCTCTAAGTCAATTAGATTTGACTCACAAAGTTGACCATAATAATGGTCATTCTTAAGAAAATGTGTCGACCCTAATATCCTAAAGTAATTAGGTTTAGTCCCAAAACTTAATAACCGACACA
Source organism: Papaver somniferum (assembly GCF_003573695.1). Classification (NCBI taxonomy): domain Eukaryota; kingdom Viridiplantae; phylum Streptophyta; class Magnoliopsida; order Ranunculales; family Papaveraceae; genus Papaver; species Papaver somniferum. The sequence goes on from NW_020622713.1 coordinate 7,267,803, forward strand.
TCTGAAAAGCATATGTTCCCACAATTAGAAGAAACGTTTTTGGTGGGAAAACAAAGTCAATCTTGGTATCATAGCCTGGGTTAACCACATCAACTAGAGGATGGGTTTCTAACAACTGATCTTCTTTTTGGACATTACTAGGTTCGGGAAAACGTGTATGGAGATAATCTTGTAAGATGGTTGAGGCGTAAATGTCAAGTCCTACACGAGGGGAATTTCTAAGAGTTAAAGGTAAAGCACAGGGAGAATGATAATCACCCCCAAACTTAGAGTTTTGGGTGTCTCTAGATAGACTAACTACAATTTCTAGATCATCGGAATCCTGAAAATGGTCAATTGCTTCTTTTAGGTTATACTCAGGTGATGCATCCTCACTCATATTTAACAGCTCTACGAGTTCATCTTCTTCTTCTAAGATTATTGTTTCTAAATCGCTAGACTCTAAAACATTATTCTCAGAATAAACTCGTTCCTCTAAATCATTATCGGCTTTGTAAACAGGAAATACTACATCGTCTAAAACGAGGGTATCTCTAGTCAAATCCTCGTCCTTTTGAATAGGTGAATAATTATTAAAATTATTTGGATTTGAACTAGAAATAATATTATCATTGTAAAGCTCAATTGGAGTAACCATTTCCTGATCACTATTCCTACATAAGTATGATTCTCCATCAACACTGTCCTCATTATAATAACATGAAAAAGATCGAACCTCATCAAAACAAGTAGTGCTACCAATTCTAACCTCGTTATCTTGATTATGTATATAACTATCTTCATTCTCAAGGGTATTATTGGATACACTATATTGGCAATTCAAGTAATTTCGAGCAATTCTTTCGTTCGTCTCAGCTATCCGCTTGAGGTGGTCTTCTAAAGAAGGTTCACTTATTATTGTAGTTCTTTCGTCTATAATTATACTATTATTCATCTCAGCTAACTTACGCGTCGACTCAGCTAACTTCCTGAGGGACTCTTCTAAAGGAGGAATAGGAACAGAGGGATCATAAAAAGGAACACTTTTCAATAGTTTGATTGTATCCTCTAGAAACGAAGAACTAGTACTATAATCTTCTTGCTCGTAAGACTGATGCACGTGTGGATAGTAATTGGGCTCACCAGGGTATGACCCATATCCTTCCAAAGGTTGGCGTTCCCAACCACTATTCACACTATGGTAAGAGTAATGTCCATATTGTTCAGTTGGATAATCATATTCATTGTGATGGCTATTGATGAGTGCTAAAAAGTGCATATTTCTATATATTTTTCTTGGCATTTAACTCATCTTTTGTGCATTAATTCTACATTTTATCCCATATTCTGTATTTTCACTGTTTTCAAGAATTAATATTTTTATTAATTAATTTTGCATTTTTAGGTTGTAAATAAAGTTTGGATGAATTACGGAGCAAAAAGAGCAGAAAAGTGGTGGAAGCCAAGAGGAATCACACAAGGAAGCCGCGAAGAATGTTGTGCGCAAGACCAAATGGCTAGAACTGGGCTTGAAGAGGAAGAATTGTTCTTAAAGAAGATATGGGCCTGGCATACCGAAGGCCCAAAACCCTCACCCAAACCCATTTCCAATATCCATACCCGCCTTCATATTCAGCCGTCAGATTGGATCATCTCAGCATCGTACGGTCGCTTCATCATAGTGCATCAAAATCTGAAGATCCTGAAAAACACTATAGCACCTAACTCCATCTTGAGCCGTCAGTTTCGTTGTACTTTCGCATCCAACGGTCGCTCCTCGCTTCCTTCCATCTCGTCTTTAGATCGATCCATCATCTCCACATCCCACGGCTCATCCTCGCTGTTCATCCAATTTGCTACAACCGCCTAACACCCGAGTACCCAAATCTATTAACCCAACCAAACACCCCCTACTCCAAAAATATCGAACCCATCTTCTTCTCCTCCCTTCTCTGCACAGCGACGCTGTCGCCTCCGCCACCAACTCCATCTCAACCACCACAACCACCAACACGAGTTCTCATATCATCCAACAACTACACCCCATCATTCTCCTATCCCCTAGCCACTCATTACATCAACCCCTCAACCTATTCTTCCCACTGAAACCCTAGTTTTAGGGGTTGATGAAATTAGTGAGCTAGAAAGGCAATTGAAGGTGTGGGAAGCATCAGGAGACCATAAGGAAGCATGGGTCGACGTACTCAAGAGTTTTCAGAGATTAGGTACGGGCTAATTCAATTTTTGATAAAACCCTAATTTTGGATTTTTGGGGTTTTATGTTTTAATGATTGTATGTATGAATTGGAAGCATGGGTGAGAGCTACTGAGTGAATTCAGAGAATTAGGTGAGGTTAATTTGTATTTTTTACAAACCCTAATTTTGCTGATTTGGGGGAATTTTGGGGTTTCAACTGTATGTATAAATAGGGTACTTTGGGTGTTGTAGAAAGTATGCCTGGGTTAGCCAGAGCTCAACCTTAGAGGCCTGGACTAGCCAGTGCTCTCTATTGTTAGTTTCAATTACAATTTCAGTTTTTAGCATAATTTCATGTTCAGTAGAACTCAATTACATTTGTTCACAATGTTTGTTATGTTCTAATCCATTCTGCTAGGGTTAGATGGAGCCCTTAATATTTTGCTAAATTGATTCATGTTTTTAGTGGTGTTATTGTTGTACTTAATTTCTTAAGGGTAGATTTCATCTTAGTTCCACAAAATATTACTTTCACCATGTATGTCATGCATCCTTGGTAGTTTGATCAATTCTATGTTGTTGTGCTGTAAATCATGCTTAAAATGAATAGATTTATCTTTTGATTAGTTGTGCTTTAATCAGACAATTAATACTTGTGATAAATACTTTTTACCAGAGACAATGACATCACTGTAACTGAATTACTTAGCTAAGATTAGGTGGTGGACTCCAAAATCCTAGCAATCTCCATATCCATACTGAGCTTTAGCTTTTGTCTTGACACTTTAGGTTCGAATTCAATTAAGAAACATAGAAAATCAACACAGCTCCCTCCTTGTCCCTGTGGACTTCCCCTGCTTATTCACTCACTACAACTGACCCTGTATACTTGCAGGTCTAAGTTGTAGGTTCTTTCAAAACCCTACCAAGTTTTTGGCGCCGCTGCCGGGGACTCGGTTAGCGGCGCTGTTGTTGTTTTTGTTCTACATTTGTTTGTTGTTCTCTGCATTTGTTTGCTGTTGCAGGTCTTGTTGCTGGCTAGCCTTTGCTATCTAGCTAGCTAACTGTTGCCTGTTGCTGCTAGACCTTTCTTAACCTTGCTGTTGGGCCTTGGTCCTCCCTGTGAAGCATCATCTTGCATATCTTCTTGCACTGCATCCATTTGCATAAGCATCATTGTGTAACTGCATCTTAGTCTCACTTGCTTCTGTGCATTTAGTGTAAGCATTTAGCTGGTCTTGCATACTAAGTTCTTGCATACTTTTTTTGCATTACCAAGTCATCTTAGCTTGTTCATCTTCATTGCTTTTCTGAGCTAGTCCTTAGCTAGTTCCTACTGTTTTGCATATTGTTCTCACCCGCTGCTGCTGAGCGCTGTGTAGCCCTGCTGCTACTTGTTGTTGTTGTACTGCTGCCTGCTAGGCTTCCCTGGTGCAGTTGGAGTGAACTTGGTACAGCTAGCCATTCTTGCTGGTGCTGCCTTCTCCAAGCTGCCTGGTGCTGTTGGGTTGACCCAACTGGGCTTCTGTTGTAAAGCCAAAGGAAAGCCAAAGCCCAACTGGGCCTCTCCAACAAAAGTTTAGGAAGATCCAAAGCCCAACTGGGCTTGTGCAACAAAAAAAATAGGGACCAAAGCCTAACTGGGCTTCCCTCCAAAATGGTAAGCCTAAACCCAAACCCAAATTTTTTGGGCTTGTAATTTTTTGTGGGTTTGTATTGTTATTCTCTTTTGGGCTTGTAATTTTAATTATCTTTTTGGGCATGTAATAATTATTTTAATTTTAATTTTATTTCTTTCTTTATTTGGTATTGTAATAATTTTAGTTTTATTTTCTTTGTGGGTTTGTAATAATTAGTTTTCTTTTTATTTCTTTCTTTATTTGGGCTTGTAATTTAGTTGTTTGTTAGGCTTGTAGTTTCTTAATAGTGGGCTTGCTCTAAACTTAACTTTTTGGATTTTGGGCTTGCCTCTTTTGTGAACCAAACTTAACTAAATTTTGGGCTAAAAAAAAAAAAAAAAAAAAAATTGCTCCTTATTTCAAAAACCAAAATTTTTCTCCCTCTTTAAAAACCAAAATTTTCTTTTCAAAACCCTTTCAAACCAAATTTTCAAAACCCATTAAAACCAAAATTTTTGAAAAAATGGGCGAGTGTGTGAATAAACTCCGTAGTCTCCATGAATACATGTACCCTAACATAATAAGTCAGTTATCATGTATCGTCTTACCCCAGAATGATGGCCCATTTGAACTAAACGCAAGCATGATACAAATACTTACTATATTTCGAGGGTTCGTTCTGAGAATCCCTATAACCATGTAAGAGAGTTTGAACAAACTTGTCGGGCTATGCAACCTGATCATATGTCCGAAGACTCTCTGAAATTGCGTTTGTTTACATTTTCTCTAAAGGAAAGGGCCAAAACATGGTTTTACGGTTTGAGACCACAATCAATCAACACTTGGGACCAACTCACAGATCTATTTTTCAAAAAATTCTTTCCACATCATAGGACCATCGCTATTCGTCAAAGTATCAATTGTTTTGTCCAATTGGATGAGGAATCTGTTTTTGACTATTTTGAACGTTTTAATGATTTGTTGAGCGAATGTCCACACCATGGATTTGAGAAGTGGATACTTGTCGCTATCCTCTATGAGGGACTAGACTTTAAATCTCGAGCCATGGTTGAGTGTATGTGTAATGGTGAATTTCTTGATAAAACTGTGGATGATGCATGGAAATTTATAGCTGAGATTGCGGAGAAAACCCGTCAATGGGAATCCATTAGGGAAACTGAGACACTATCACATGATATAGGTGGTAATGAATTGAACTTTGAAAATAGTTTAGTCCTTCTCATGTGTATGATATTGAATATGAACCTAATCTAGAGGAACATGAGTTGACTAATGACACCACAACTACTAATAGGGACAAGTATGCATATTACTATGATGATGATGATGATAATGTTATGTTAGAAGAACATGTCTATGCTGAAAATGTTGTGGAACCTTTGGTTTCAAATACATTAGGCTTTTCTGCCCCGACCTTCATGAATGATATTTCTTCTAATATTCCATATGCATGTGATGTTGATACTGATTTTGATATTGTGCAATTATCCTGTGAAGAGCATGACTTAGGTAAATCTTCTGTTGACACTAATGATCCTATGCAGGAAAACATAGTTGATGTGTCTGATTCCATACTTAAGCCACAATATATTGCTTCTGTTGATGATAATTTGAATATATCGGATAACCACGATTCTGAATTAGGACTTGTGCAAATTTTTTGTGATGATGAGCATGATACACATCTTGAGTGTGACTTAGATAATGCTGATGTGACTGATAATATTGATACTCTTGATCTCATGCATGTGAGACACTTAGATGTCACTTTCTTGCCTAAGTCACAATCTGATAGCCTTCCACCCAACCTAGAGTTGGTTTGTACCCATATTGTCAAACCAATTTTTCTGAAAGTCCCTAATCTAGGTTTGGAACTGTGTGCTTCCCAAGTCCTTTTGGACTATTTTGCATCTAAGTATAATATCTTTGACGAACCACAGTTGGAATTAGCATGTGTACCCATCCCTAGCAAAGTTCATTTCGAGCTAGACCTTGTGCATGATGAACCCCAAAACTGCGAGATTTTGTATCCAAAATTTTATCTGTTGAAAAATCCAGGTTTGGGGGTAGCTCATTTTGTTTCACAGCTTCGCTTGCATGCCTATCATATTATTATTGTGTGAAGCTGTTGAAACCTCTACACTTTGTCTTTTGGGTTGATCCTCAACTCTTTAGATTGTTAGTGTATGGTGAATTTTTTGTATATAATCCAGTAGATAAAAATTTTAAAAATCCTTTTGTTCCTTTTGTATATATTTTTCTAATCCAATATGATCTCGGCTGACATATGTTGGATTCTTGCCTTGAATAACGAAGTTCTAATCTTGCTTTCGCCGAAATCGGGTATTTTCTTTCCTTTTTCTCTGCTCAACATGATCCTCTTCATATGTTGTATTATAATTTTGTTCATATTTTGAAACATTGAGGACAATGTTTAGTTTAGGTTTGGGGGTGAAAAGTAGATACTTTGATAATATGCCATAATTGAAAACAAGAACTCCTTCTTTTTGAAAAAATTTAAAAATTCCAAAAAAAAAATAAAAAAATAAATCATAAAAATGGAGCTCATTTACCTTGAAATGTTGACTCTTGTGCAAATATGTAATTATTAGGAGTCTTAGTCTAGATATTTAGGCATCCTGATTCTAGCACAATTCACATAGTGATAAGAAACTTGCACGCGCACGATCTACCAATACATGTATAGCCTCATCCTTGAGGTGTTCTATCGGAAGTTTTAGTTTCCAATCACTTTAGAATACTGAACGAAACTTGACTAGCTTGTTCTTTGGTTGGTTGGGATAGAAGGTGGAGGTTACATTAAGAAAGACAACCATCGAATTTAACTGGGTGCATCAAAAAGGGCTACATCTTGCAAAGTGTCATGTAATTTTTTGTTTCTTTTTGTTATGTATCAAAAGTGTTAGCATGTTAAAAAAAAAAAGAAAAAAAAAAACAAAAAACGATGTATATATTCAAAAAAATATCAAAAAAAAAAAAAAAAAAAAAAAATATAAAAAAAAAAAAATCAAGTATTTATCAATTCCATCCTCTCTTGTTCCAAAAATAAAAGAGAGTAGTCAATGTAAATAAGAGTCATGTAAAGAGTCATCTTTTGTTGTATTATAGTAAGCAAGGAAGGGTGCATGCCATTGATGTACAACGCGAGTAATTGTGAAATACCTCAAACTCATTCACAATTCTCGTAAAGTCCGGACAGCTAGATAGATTTCGACCTCGGTTCTTAGCCTGAGAAACTATCTCTTGGTGATTAGTAGTCATAACATCCGATCTTTCTTTACGCATGTGTAGATACACTTTACACTCTTATCACATGTCTTTATTTGTTATCAGTGCTAGGATTGTGCCTTTGATAGCTAGATTGACATCTCCATTTTGATGTGAGCTTCTACTGTCTTGCACATGTCACATTTCATGGAATCTGAGCTTATATTTTGTCCTAGAACTTTGTAGGTACGTTCTAAGAAAACCTTCACGAGACTTCACTCGTCCACTAGGGACACTTAGTGGTTTAAAAGGCTTAGTGCATACGCTAAATGCATTCGAGAGACCAGCAACAGTGGTATAGGTAGGATTTCCTTAGTTTTGTTTTACTTGAGGACAAGTAAAATTCAGGTTTGGGGGTATTTGATGAGTGCTAAAAAGTGCATATTTCTATATATTTTTCTTGGCATTTAACTCATCTTTTGTGCATTAATTCTACATTTTATCCCATATTCTGTATTTTCACTGTTTTCAAGAATAAATATTTTTATTAATTAATTTTGCATTTTTAGGTTGTAAATAAAGTTTGGATGAATTACGGAGCAAAAAGAGCAGTAAAGTGGTGGAAGCCAAGAGGAATCACACAAGGAAGCCGCGAAGAATGTTGTGCGCAAGACCAAATGGCTAGAACTGGGCTTGAAGAGGAAGAATTGTTCTTAAAGAAGATATGGGCTTGGCATACCCAAGGCCCAAAACCCTCACCCAAACCCATTTCCAATATCCATACCCGCCTTCATATTCAGCCGTCAGATTGGATCATCTCAGCATCGTACGGTCGCTTCATCATAGTGCATCAAAATCTGAAGCTCCTGAAAAACACTATAGCACCTAACTCCATCTTGAGCCGTCAGTTTCGTTGTACTTTCGCATCCAACGGTCGCTCCTCGCTTCCTTCCATCTCGTCGTTAGATCGATCCATCATCTCCACATCCCACGGCTCATCCTCGCTGTTCATCCAATTTGCTACAACCGCCCAACACCCGAGTACCCAAATCTATTAACCCAACCAAACACCCCCTACTCCAAAAATATTGAACCCATCTTCTTCTCCTCCCTTCTCTGCACAGCGACGCTGTCTCCTCCGCCACCAACTCCATCTCAACCACCACAACCACCAACACGAGTTCTCATATCAGCCAACAACTACACCCCATCATTCTCCTATCCCCTAGCCACTCATTATATCAACCCCTCAACCTATTCTTCCCACTGAAACCCTAGTTTTAGGGGTTGATGAAATTAGTGAGCTAGAAAGGCAATTGAAGGTGTGGGAAGCATCAGGAGACCATAAGGAAGCATGGGTCGACGTACTCAAGAGTTTTCAGAGATTAGGTACGGGCTAATTCAATTTTTGATAAAACCCTAATTTTGGATTTTTGGGGATTTTATGTTTTAATGATTGTATGTATGAATTGGAAGCATGGGTGAGAGCTACTGAGTGAATTCAGAGAATTAGGTGAGGTTAATTTGTATTTTTTACAAACCCTAATTTTGCTGATTTGGGGGAATTTTGGGGTTTCAAATGTATGTATAAATAGGGGACTTTGGGTGTTGTAGAAAGTATGCCTGGGTTAGACAGAGCTCAACCTTAGAGGCCTGGACTAGCCAGTGCTCTCTATTGTTAGTTTCAATTACAATTTCAGTTTTTAGCATAATTTCATGTTCAGTAGAACTCAATTACATTTGTTCACAATGTTTGTTATGTTCTAATCCATTCTGCTAGGGTTAGATGGAGCCCTTAATATTTTGCTAAATTGATTCATGTTTTTAGTGGTGTTATTGCTGTACTTAATTGCTTAAGGGTAGATTTCATCTTAATTCCACAACATATTACTTTCACCATGTATGTCATGCATCCTTGGTAGTTTGATCAATTCTAAGTTGTTGTGCTGTAAATCATGCTTAAAATGAATAGATTTATCTTTTGATTAGTTGTGCTTTAATCAGACAATTAATACTTGTGATAAATACTTTTTACCAGAGACAATGACATCACTGTAACTGAATTACTTAGCTAAGATTAGGTGGTGGACTCCAAAATCCTAGCAATCTCCATATCCATACTGAGCTTTAGCTTTTGTCTTGACACTTTAGGTTCGAATTCAATTAAGAAACATAGAAAATCAACACAGCTCCCTCCTTGTCCCTGTGGACTTCCCCTGCTTATTCACTCACTACAACTGACCCTGTATACTTGCAGGTCTAAGTTGTAGGTTCTTTCAAAACCCTACCAGCTATTAAAATACCAGTTTGACATCCTAATAGCAAGGGAATTCTACACAAACACAAAGAAGGCTGACTCGACCACAACAAGCCTAATTTATCTAGCAAACAAAAACCATGAAGGTTCCACTTAGATTGTTTCTAGACCAGCTTCTAATCCTTCAAAATGGAATTCGTTACAATTTAAGCAAACCCCTCTGGAATCAATCCGAGTCAAAGTAAGTTGAATAGAGGCGAGGGAAGCTGCGTGGAGCTTTGATACCCAAGGCCTCACCGCATTACAAGTCGGCGCAGTCACGCATTCAACTCACAGAAACCATCATGAACTTTGAAGTATGCTTAAAAGAGTAACCAATATTTTTCGAATGACTTTCCGATTAAGCTCGCTACCCTATCAGTCTCGTTCTAGTCAAAATTTTAGGCTTAGGTTCGCGTAGGTTAAGTGTTCCTAAGGTGGGCAAGAAGGAAACGGTGATGAAATCCGAGTCCTTATCTTGATTTGGCCAGGCCTTACCCTTTACTAGAAAATTAAATCCGATTTCAGGTCCTCAACATATAGGCATACAAAATCATCTAGTAAACCCGCTGACAGGGGATTCACGGGTGTTTAGAATTCTTACCTCCCGTTCCAGACGGGGGATGAACCGTTGAAGTCGACTCGGTCCACAACTCCAATGTCGTGCACGAACCCGAGGGGCCGAGACGATATCGTAATCGCCGTCCTTCTCTGGACACAGTTTATATTTAAAACTACCCTTTCGTAGGGTTTAAAAAAAATAAAGTACTAAAGTTCAATGTCCGAAAATAAAAAAAATGTCCAAAAATAAAAACCTTAATTACAGTTTCTAAAAAAAATAAAATAGAATATCTATATACAAAAATTTTCTTCTTCACTCCTTTTGGATTCCTCATTTCTTTTCTTCTTTGGCTTCGCTTTTGTTTTCAGCACTTTCTTCTCTTTTCTTTAGCTCAGTTCCAAATCAGAAAGCAAACAAGAAATACCAAAAGGCGTAAAAAGGAACAAATAAAAAAAACCTATAAACAAATCCCCGTCGGCGGCGCCAAAAATTAATGGGTTTTTCAATTGAGTTGTAGTAAGATGATTTGTTCACTCAGACTTGTTGAAATTGTTTTTAGAATTAATAAAGGAAAAAACACTAAAAATATACAAATTATGTCACAAGATGAAGAGACGCTGAGACGCGGGATTCCACTACTTTTCATATTGTTATGGTTCAGTCATTAACTCTAGACAATATAGCTCAAACAAAAGAAGTTGTGACTCTAGTTCTTTGCCAAAAATAGATTTCGTAAAATATTATTTGTAAGTTAAAAGCATGACGCATCTAAAGTATTTAGAACTAAGCATGGGACATCTAACAAAATAACAAACAATTAATATAAATCATAAAGAAATTAAATCTATGCAAAAAGTAAATAAAAGAAATAATTCATTTACCACAATCATGAAAAGTTGCTTCCTCCGTTGTCCCAGTGATGGGGTCTAGCTCCACATGGTGAAAACATACTCAAAGAAATTTTTCATTGCTCAAAAAGGTACTTACAAGGAGAAAATGGAGAAATAATTCAAAATTGGGTTTATAACAATTATATTTGTTACAAACCAGAGAACTACGACCCACAATATGTGTCACTGATACTGTTTCTCTAAGACCCACGTTAAGCGTCGTTGTCACTGTTGGAAAACGACTGTCTTTGGCAGTCTGTTCTTCGTGTTCTACAGCAGCAGAAAAATATTCGCTGCAACTCGTCCAATCTCTTCTCTGTAGCTCTCTATTCTCTTCCCCAACTCTCCATCCTTCCATGATACCTTGTGAACATATTTATACGTGATTGCGACATCGAATCTCCTCCATTAACTCCAAATAATCTTCATTTACTCAGGTTATTTTCTTTTCATTTTTATCACTGATATTTATTTTCACGCGTTCTCAGCTGTGTTTCTTTCCTTTTATACCTTCTTCACGCTCCAGAATATTGATTAAGTCTTCCAATCACGAGTAGCACACGTCTAACTCGTTGTAATCCCGTGAATATTTCCTTCCGTGTACGTGCTGCCCTGTTTTCTTCTCACGGATTTTTCAGCCAAATTCGATCGAAACAAACACCCATAATAGCTTTGTTAGGACATATCACAACTACCCATGAAGTTTCAGCGATTGAATCACACAAAAACTCCTCCAAAATTCGATCGAAAACTCTGCCATTGTTGCTGCTCATTTTTCCCGCTTTTTTTTCATTTTTGAATTTTGGGAAGAAAATGTCCTCCCCCTAATCCTGTACGAGTGTCCCTTTAGCACTTTCCCTTGGGTGCAATTAGTATTTTTGGGCGTAAATAGTAATTTTTCTGGGATTCCTTCAGCGCATTTCTGGGGTGTCTTTAACACATTTCGGGGGTGCCTTTAGTACTTCACCATGGGGTGTAAAACACCACTTTTCGAGCCAATTTTTGCCGCAAGAGCTTATTTTTCCAAAAGCATCTACAAAAACATAAAACATCATAATAAGTACGAAATCGAGTACTAACAATACAGAACATTGAGGACAAATAAGACACAAAAATGTGTCTATCAGACAACATAATCAAGTTTATACATTCAATAGGATCGAAATCAAACGTTTATGAATAAAATCAAGAACACAAAATCAATCAAAACTTAAATTTCATACGTAGTCTTGATTTGTTGATGAAAAGATCCCAAAATAACATCAAAAGATTCTCCACAACCTCTAGAACAAACCCTTGAGAGATTATCCGCAGAAAATCACTAAACCATCATCAATCCATCCATGCAAAAGAAGGGTTTTCGGTTTGGGTAGGGGAAGAAAATAGAATAGAAGAAAAGAGAAGAAGAACTGATGTTGTGCGTGTGTTACTGTGTAACACTCAGGCACGCCATTAGGAATGGCGTATTGACCGGTCAACAGAGTCAATACGCCATTACAAATGGCGTATACGAGCTTTCCAATGCCACGCCATTAATAATGGCGTACTGCGCCTTGTCAAATGGAATATGAACTGGGAATGTTGGATCCCCACTACGGCCGAGCGCTGAGTTTTGGTGACGTGGATCCAACAAAAAACTTGAATCTTGCACTACTATTAGAGAAAGTCTTAGACCATCTATCCTACATTTGTAAGGGGTGTCCTAAAATTAGGAAATAACTTACTTATTACCTTTTAACCACTTAATTAATCACCAACCTAATAACCATCTAAACCTAATCATATATACAAATCTAATCTAAAAAAAATCATTAACAAAAAAACAATCATCACAAATCACTCATCTTCCCTTTCTCCATGACCATCAAAAAATTACTCATCTCTGGATCGTTGACTTATTTCATCATTCATAGTCGTGTATACCGTTGCAAGTATTTTCTCATATATCCATTACTTTTAATTTGTTTTTTTGTTCACAAATTTGAGTAGTGATTATCAAAATAGTGGAGTAGCAGAAGATGAAGTGTTTGAAACTATTTTAGCTTATGATCAAAATCCCGAAGATAACATTTCGTTGAATAAGTTACTGCAAGTGAAAATCTAGAAGTTCTATCTCAACAACAAAAATAAATAATTCAACAGAAATCAAGAGTTATATTGTCAAAAGATGGAACATCAAACTCTAAAAATTTTCGTATAAATCTAAATATAAGTTGAGTAATAAAATTATCAGGAAGAGATAATCACCAATCAAAAAGAGATCACTGACTTGCTTGTGTCCCAATTTGAGGATAAATTCAAATTTCATGAAGTTGATATGGCTGAGGATATTCTTAATAACATTCCTGAAGTGGTGGATAAGGTAGATAACAAAATGATTGATGATGTTGCAACGGATGAAGGGATCAAGAAAGCAGTATTTGAGCTCAATCCATAAATTTCTCCAGGACCACGTGGATTTTCCGGGTGGTTTTACAGGTAAGATGGAATATCATTGGAACTGAACTTTCAAATGCAATAAAATTTTGTTGGAGATGAGGATTTATCTCATCAGATTTGAATTCCAACTTTTAATTGCTTCCTAAAGTGAATAATGCAAAAAGAAAAAAAATTTTGGTCTTATGAACTTTAACTTTAAGATTTTCACAAAAATATGAGCTTTTAGATTGTGTAATATAAAAAACAAGATAATATCAAGAAGCTTACATAAAATTGAGAACTATTCAATAACAAATTGTTTTAGCTTCTGAAATGATCAATGAGATTTATATTAAAATAAGAGGAGGAAACTTTGGTTTGAAACATGAGATTACTCAGGCTTATGATTCTCTTAGTTGGAAATTGTTATCTCAAGTAATGGATACATTTGGGTTCTCAGATAAAGGTCTTCATTGGTTAGAAACATTACTGAAGTCAGCTAGAATCTTTGTTTTGGTTAATGGAGGTCCAAGGGGTTATTTTCAAGTTGGGAGGGGACTCAGACAGGGAGACCCACTTTCTCCTCTTTTATTTGTAATAGCTGAGGCTATTATTAGCAGAAATATCTCTAACATGATACTAGATAGGAATTTAAAATCAATGGTAAGTAGAAGTGTTTTTCAACCTTCACATTTATTATTTGCTGATGATATATTTATATTTTGCAATGGAGATCAGAGGAAGTAAGAAATTTAATGGCAACACTGAGTTGTTATCAAGCTGCTTCAGGTCAAGTTGTAAGTTTGAAGAACAGTAAATGCTTTATTGGGGGCATTAGAGCATAGCTCGGTTGAACTCATCAACCGTTTGGTATGTCAAGTTTGGTTTCCATATTTTAGTATCAAAACTCATCTAGATCCGCTTGATTAAATAATATAGTCAATTTCGTTTAGGTTAGACTAGAAAGTCTAGGAATGTTGAGACATACAAGTATTACTCCGAAGATCTGAAGAATGTGAATACGTAACGAACTACAACGACGACATCATCCTTCCACTTGAGGTTAGTAATATTGACTTGAACTATTTCATTCTTAACGTATCTTTCAAGTCGTGCTATATTGAAAACATAACTGCGAAGCTGTATATACTGTACATATTGTATATAATACTCTAGTGATGTAACATGATCATAATAGTATGATCATAGTATTAAGGAATTATACTACGAAGTATAACGCTTATCTTTTGAACTTCGTAGATATGACATCGACATAATCTTGTATACAGTGTTATGATTATGTGCATGGGTTATGGTGAAGATTTCATCTTAGGAAACAATGTTTTAAATTTGTTTAAATGAAGTACATTCATGAACTTATTTCGTGAATCGAAAGGGAAATCAATAGGCTTATTGGTCCGTCTATTCATTGCATATCTTTGGATGACTAATATGTGTGAGATGGTAGAATCGATCTTAACTCAGGTTATGTATCTTGGTATAACTAATCACAATTCCTAGACTTATGATTTGGTAAGACCGGTCCTGGTAATTGGTTTAACCGATCTTAAGTAATCACCATGAGGTGGTATGATCGATCCTTGTAATTGGTGTGACCGGTCATAGTAATTGGTGTGACCGATCCTTGTAATTGGTGTAACCGGTCTTGGTAACTGGTGTGATCGATCACAAGTAGATACCATGTATAGATGGAACCGATCCTTGTAACTATTGTAACCGATCCTAGTGATTGGTGTGACCGATCACAAGTAGGTACCATATTTAGGTTTAACCGATACTAGTGACTAGTAAGACCGATCACAACTAATCATTGTGATTTGGTATGACCAATCACATAGTAGTCTTGGAATACATGCAAACCAATTCTAAACTTGTTTGGAAGTGTGGTATAACCGATTCTAAAAAAGCAAATCCATGTAAATATGAAATAAGGATTTGCTGTGAAAAGATGTCAACATACTTTGAACACGAACAACCTTTTGTCCCCACGAGTTGCGCGCACATAATCTTTTCATGATGGTTCCTTATTCCTCCCCAGCACAGAACTTAAGTAGCCTATAATGCAACGCCTTTGGGCAAACCTTCCTACCCCCCTCCCCAAAAATATGGTTTTGTTGTCTTGGGGAGAGTTGAAGCTTGCTTCTTCTAAAGCTTGGTCATCACTACGACCTGAGAACTATGAGACAACCGATCTCATTCTCATTGAAATTTCGTACTTATGTCGGATCTTACCTATCTCCTGATCGAGCTTTTGTAGGTAGATGTTTCCTGGTATGGCCGATAGTAGTACATTATGTGGGACGGAGTCAGGGCCGTTCATTTTTTGGCGTCCAACTCCTAATAGTTTCTGGGTGTGATAAAAGAACTTGGGATCGTCAATCTCTTCCTTCAAGATTGGGATAAGTCGATGTCAGTAACTCTTATCACTTATTGTTCAAAGATATTCCTTGGTGTGTCAAACTCGCAAGCGTTGCTATCTCAAGCTTGTTGTCAAGTTTAGTTGCCAAAACTATAAGTCAAGTATCGGATTAGGATAGAAAGTACAGTTGAGCATTAGACTTCACGATATTCATCGATTGAAGACGAAGAACTACTAAGGAAACCTTGTGGAAATTCATCAACAAAAGGTATCTGGAGACTTGAACTCATCTATCACTCAAAACTCTATCTATTCTATCTCCTATTTGAGACAAAAGTCGTATAGCTATGACTTCGATTATACACATTTGATATTTCGAGATGAGTTTAATTCACTTACATATTTCTCGAAATATGTGTTGGTAAGCTTTCGCTTTAACCAAGTTCATCTTATATTCTTGACGAAAGTCAAAAGATGATCATGTGAAATCGCCTTGTAACATCTTACATGATTTGTGTGAGACAGTCATTCGATGTAGACTCGGAATGTTTCGTGTTGATCATTCGATCACTTGAAAATTGCTTTGAAGCTAATAGTTTGTGTGAGACAACTATTGTCGTCTTCCAAGAATGTTTCAATGATTGAAATGGGAGTTTAGAAGAAATAACCATGATTGGATATAGCGCAGTATGCGTACTTGTATGCTAACTGTTGCAAGATATTCCAAGTCTGGGAACCATAGTATGCATACCCGTATTTGTAATGGTTGGTGAATGAAAGTTCGAGAACTTAGTATGCATACCGGTATGCCTACTGGCGTGAGTTTCTAGTTCTGTAATTTCAACTGAGTTTGGAAGGTATGCGTACCCGTTCGCATACTGGCAAACCAAAACTTGGTTCGGCCACTTAGGTATGCGTACCCGTTTGCATACTTGAGTAGGTTATGTTCTAAAATCGGTTAGCTCATGAATTAATACATTTATATAATAAGGAATGCAATCTTTTGCAAACCGTGGATATAATGTTCATAAATTGATTCGAGTGAATCAAAATCGACTTTGCTTTAATTGTGTCTTGTATACTATGAGAATATAAACAATTGAACAACTCTAGAACTAATTTGATTTGAGTCATTTGAACTAGTTATGGTTAATATGAATATGCTTGATACGAAAGTGTTCATATGGTTAGCTTCGGTTAACAATTGTTGAGCCAACAAAGGTGTACACGTTTAGGTATGGTTACTCATATCTAAATGAAGTCACTTTTCATTTGTGTGTAAAAAGCTAAGTTCGATCTAACGGTTGAAAGATATTAGCTTGAGTCTAATCAGGTTTTCATCTAACGGTGAATATTGAATGCTTTGTTACCAAGGTAACATTGATTGCAAACCCTGATTTGAAGACTATATAAGGGAGAACTCTAGCAACTGGGAAACCTAATCCCCACACCTCATGTGTGATATTAGTTGCAACTAGAGTCGATTCTCCTTTAACTTTAGGTTTTTCTAAAACCCAGTAGGTTAACGACTTAAAGACTTCATTGGGATTGTGAAGCTAGACCTAACTATTTCTTTGTAATTGCGTACTCTGATCTTGTTTTTTCTATCGTGATTGAGTAATATCTTCTCTATGATTTTCTCGAGATTTAATCTCCGATAGGCAAGATAAAAATTAGTCACAAACATCTTCGTCTCATCGTTTGTGATTCCACAATATCTTGTTTCGCTATCATACGATTAAGATTATTGTGAAGTGATTGATATTTCTAGGATGTTCCTCAGGAATATAAGTCCGGTATATTAATTGGTTCTTGTTCACATTGATTTATCAAAAGACGGAACAAAACTCATAGGTATATCTGTGGGAGACAGATTTATCTATTCAATAGACTTTTCTGTGTGAGACAGGTTGGTTTATCAAGTCTTCGACTTTGGGTAGTAACAACTCTAAGTTATGGGTGAGATCAGCTAAGGGAATCAAGTGCGCAGAATCCAGCGTGGTTCTAGAGGCGTAAGGAACGCGATTGCACCTTGATCAGTGTGGGATTGATTAGGATCAACTATATTCCAGTCTGAAGTTATCTTGGAGTACTCTAGTATATTTAGTGGCCTAATACAGTGTGGTGTTCAAATCTGGACTAGGTCCTGGGGGTTTTCTGCATTTGCGGTTTCCTTGCTAACAAAATTTATGGTGTCTGTGTTATTCCTTTTCCGCATTATATTTTCTGTATAATTGAAATATCACAGGTTGTGCGCAAGTTCAATCAACTGTGAATCCAACCTTTGGTTGTTTATTAAATTGATTGACACTTGGATATTGGTTTTTGATACCGTCCAAGTTATTTCTTATATTCAATCGGGATCGCAAATTCCTATTTGTTTGATTGCAGATTGAATTGAGAAATTGAGATACAACTCTTGCATTTACTTTTCTTAAGATTGAGTCTAACTGTGTAGTTGAATGTCTTGAAAGTATATTGGAGTTTGTCCATACAAATTTCTAAGCGAAATATTGGGTGTAGTTGTTATACCCCCGCTTTTTCAATTGGTATCAGCGCAGGAAAACACGTTTAAGACCTCATAAGTCTGTGTTTGTGGCAATCTGATTTGTGTTGATAGTTGCTTATCTCAAACTCGTGCACAAATAAATGAGTTCCAAAAGTTTTGATTATGCTAAATGTCTTGGGTTTACCTCCGAGGATAACTCCTTTGTTGATTCTTCCAAATCCCGAGGTAGGAATTTTTCGCTATCAGATTCTGATAACATTCCCTCTGATGTGACATTTACCACCATGTCTAAAGCTGAAATGGAACTCACCAGGAGTAAAAAAAAAAATCAGCTGAGACTATTGTTTTTCAGGATTCTAAGATAAAATCTCTTGAAGAAAGACATGATCAGCTTATTGATGAACTTGAGAAGTCTCTTGGTCGAGAACGGGAACTTTATAACATCATTGATTCCTTATCTAACAATATCGAAAAACTTGTTCAAGAAACTACTCTACAACGTGAAAAGATTAGTACTCTTTAGGATATTGTTAGAGAATATTCGATTAGAAAAAAAACATTTGATCGAGACTCATTCATCTGATCTAGACAACTTTCGTGTTGAAAAAGAGAAATTGGTTGTTTCTCTTATTCTAGCCCAGGAATTGTGCAAATCCTTGAAGAAGGAAAACTATGTTTTAATGAGAAAATCTTATGTGCCAACAGAATTACAGTACATGAAGAAAAATTCTCCAAAGGAAGTTCCTGCCAAGAAGTGTTTACATAACTTCCAGTCTTCTAATAGGGCTATGAACTTAAAACAGGTTCCTTCCAATGTTTCTCTTCCACGAACCTGTTCTTTCTGTGGGAAAAAGAATCACTATATTCAACATTGTTTTGATAGAAAAAAACAGATTTCTGATTTTCAAAATCTACTTCTTTTTACAGTCGACAGAGTAAATTGTCTGACGACATCTACAATGGATTTCATCCCTACAGAAAACCAGGACTCTCACGAAAGGGATTTCAATGGTCACTCATCTCGAAATCTCTACAGGAATCGTGTTTCTCCTTATGGTGCAAATTCCTACACCACAAAAATACACATTCCTAGTGTTTATGAGAATAAGTCTGGTAGATCTAAGTCTAGAAGGTGGAGATTTGTCTATTCTAATCCTCTGGAACCGATTTCTAGAGGTCTTAGACTTAATCCTCAGAAATATCCCTCTGATGGATTTTCTAAAAAGGTTATGTCGAATTCTTCTGGAATAAGAAATAGTCGAAGGAAGTTAAGGAATGCTAGGTTCAAACTCTCAAATGGTATTTACAACTCATCTCTCAATACTCATGGTAGGATTACATCTCACTTTGATACCTAGTTCTAGGAAAATTCATCCTTGTATCTAACTTGAGAGTTGCAAGGATGAAATTTGTGAGATGCTCAAGTCTACTGTTGGTTACCATTTTCTTGTGTTTGATTTATCTGTTTTTCCCTTATGTGAAGGTTGAGTCATTTCTTGAATCCTTGTAACTAATGTATCTCTTCTGTATGCTCTGATTAAATCTTTTAGATTTTGAGCCATGATGGTAAGAGATATTTGAAAATTTCTTTTTGGATCTTTTCTGATCCATTAGTCTTCCTCATCTAGTCCACGAACATCCGTGTCTTTCTTGGGAGTTTTAGGGTTTCCACAACAAGGGTGTCCTTCTCTTGTTTGTAAACATATATATTTTTATATTGGTTTGCCTTCCCTAATTAAAAAAGAAAGAAAATGGAGAACTCCTCAAGACCTCAAGAAGTGGTGAATCTTGAGATGGAAGAAGACTTTAAAGGATGTGATTCTGTTCAATAACTTGTCTTGAAAAAGATGATTGAAAGGAAAGAGTACAACCAGGGGCGGAGCCAGGATTTCTAAGAATGGGGTGCAGAAATTTGCTTTGGGAAGATAAAAAAATTTTAGGGGGTGCAAAATGCAAAATTAGGTTTATGGATAGTTAAAAAAATTTGCTTTGGGCCCGAATTAGGCTTTGGAGCCAGCTAGGCTGGGGGTGCAAGTGCACACCCCTGCACTGGGCTGGCTCCGCCCCTGAGTACAACTCCTGGATTGGAGAATCTGTCAAGGATTTAATTCTTTTTCATAATGACTCTAGGGTCGAATTTGTAAATCTTCAAGTGAAAATAAATCAGCTTATTGATGGTCATGCCAAAATCTTTGAGAATCAAAAGATCTTGATCAGAAATCAGATGAAACTCATCATGGACTGTGTCAAAGCTAGGCATCTTTCCCGCATTGTTGATCAGAAAGTTAATTTTCTAACTCAGGAACATCGGGTCTCTACAATAAAAATAATCAAGGATATCAGTGATACCTTTTATGGTGGACCCTTTCAAAGGTATGATGTTATCAAAGAAACTTGATTTTTGATTTATCTAGGAAACTTCTTATGAGAATTTATTCTTGTGTTTTAAGAAGGATAACTAGGGTTTGGAATAGCAATTATTGTGAGTACACATAGCTATTGCCAACGACTTTCATCTTGCAATGTTTTTAGATTTATTTATTTAAATTCTAAAGTTTATTTGGAAGATGATTTTGCGGTATTAATCCTTATTGGTTTTATATATTACAAAAATTATTATTTCATATGTGTGTTTGCATTCATGAACTATGATTGTCCCATATATATGCTCAAAATTTAATCCTATTGTGTCGTTATGCAAATATCGATGGAAGATAGGATGAGCTTTTGATTGCAAAAATTATGTCTATTATGTGTCTTTATGTTTATATTGACAAAAATAGAATGAATCTTTGAATATTTCGCAGTATTGATCTTTACCTAATCCACTTCTATGTGAAAGTATTGTGTGGCACCGTAAGTTCTCTTATATTGAGCATTTCCGGTTAAATTAATCATTGGTTCTCTTGTGGTTAATTTAGTTGAGATTTCTGGATACAAATTCATGTTTCCTGTAATTTGTTAATGTCCAAAGAAATCCTTCTTTTCTTGTAAAAGTAAGGTCGCTCTTGTTGTTCTTCCGGGAATGACGTTTTATGGGGGAGAGTTCTTAATTTAACTTGTGCTTAATTGCCAAATCTTTGTGGGGAGTGCGGCTGTGGAATATTGTAGGAGTTTTCTTGTATCTTTGTAAACTCCTTGATTAATACAATAAGTTTCGACTATGTGAAATTATCGAAACAAAGTTGATATGTTCTCTTTTAGTCATGAAGTATCTCTATGAGAATTTAGTTATGATCTCACTAGTTTTCGTACCTTTTCTAATTTTGTTATTAACAAAAATGGGGATAATTAATGTGTAGTTCACACTACAAATACATATGGTTTGCGGATCATTATGTAAGGAAGAGTGGTTTTCGTATGAAATGAAGTATTGACTAAGGGGGATTGATACATATCACCATAGTATTGTTGTCAAAGTTGTGATATAATTGGACTTTGATGTTGTGTAATAATATTATGACACTGTATAACAATGATTGAGAGCTATTGTTTTCTCATTATTATATCTACGGATCTTCAACAACTATGATGCTGAGTTGAACACGTTCAGAATCACTGCAGT
Organism: Papaver somniferum; assembly: GCF_003573695.1. Taxonomy (NCBI): domain Eukaryota; kingdom Viridiplantae; phylum Streptophyta; class Magnoliopsida; order Ranunculales; family Papaveraceae; genus Papaver; species Papaver somniferum. Next base: position 7,289,467 of record NW_020622713.1, read on the forward strand.
ACTTGTGACGAAAATTTCTAGTAATGTTGAAGAACCAAGGAAATCAAGCATTTGGATGAGAATCTACAAAGTTTATTTATTTTGTAATCCATATGTATTGATAGTTTTGTCACTAAAATTGATAAAAGGGGAGACTGTTAGAGCTCTGCTCGATCGAACTCGCAAGCTTTGCTATCTCAAGCTTGTTGTCAAATTTAGTTTCCAAAACTATAAGTATTTATTTCTAGTCTACTTATAGCTAAGCCTCGGATTAGGATAGAAAGCGTAGTTGAGCATTAGACTTCACGACGTTCATCGGTTGAAGACGAAGAACTATTAAGGAGAGCTTATGGAACTTCATCAACAAAAGGTATGTGGAGACTTGAGACAAAAGTGTATCTGCTCTATCTCCTATCTGGGACAAAAGTCGTATAGCTATATAAACTTCGATTATACACATTTGATATTTTGAGATGAGTTTAACTCGCTTACATATTTCTCGAAATATGTGTTGCTAAGCTTTCGCTTTAACCAAGTTCATCTTATATTCTTGAAGAAATTCAAAAGATGATCATGTGAAAATCGCCTTGAAACATCTTACATGATTTGTGTGAGACAGTCATTTGATGTAAACTCGGAATGTTTCGTATTGATCATTCGATCACTTGAAAATTGCTGCTTTGAAGCTAATAGTTTGTGTGAGACAGCTATTGTCGTTTTCCAAGAATGTTTCAATGATTAAAATGGGAGTTTACAACAATTAACCATGATTGGATATAACGCAGTAAGCGTACTGGTATGCTAACTGTTGCAAGATATTCCAAGTCCGGAACCATAGTATGCATACCCGTATGCGTACTAGTTGGTTAATGAAAGTCCGGGAACTTAGTATGCATACCGGTATCCGTACTGGCGTGAGTTTCTAGCATCGTAATTTCAACTGAGTTTGGAAGGCATGCGTACCCGTTCGTATACTGCCGAACCCAAATTTGGTCCAGCCACTTAGGTATGCGTACCCATTTGCATACTTGGGTAGGTTATGTTCTAAAATCGGTTTGTTTATGAACTAATATATTTATATAATAAGGAATGCAATCTTTTGCAAACTGTGGCTATAATGTTCAGGAATTGATTCGAGTGAATCAAAATCGATTTTGCTTCAATTGTGTCTTGTATACTTCTATGAGAAGATAAAAAATTGAACAACTCTATAACTAGTTTCATTTGAGTCATTTGAAATTGTTTTGGTTAAGATGAATATGGTTGATATGAAAGTATTCATATGGCTAACTTCGGTTAGCTATTGTTGAGCCAACAAAGGTGTACACGATTAGGTACGGTTACTCATATCTAAATTAAATCACTTTTCATTTGTGTGTAACAACCTAAGTTCGATCTAACGGTTGAAAGGTATTAGCTTGAGTCTAATCAGGTTTTCATCTAACGGTGAATATCGAATGCTTTGTTACCAAGGTAACATTGATTGCAAACCCTGATTTGAAAACTATATAATAGGGAACTCTCCCTACTGGGAAACCTAATACCCACACCTCTTGTGTGATACTAGTTGTGATTAGAGTCTATTCTTCTTTAACCTTAGGTTTTTCCAAAAAGCCAGTAGGTTAACGACTTAAAGACTTCATTGGGATTGTGAAGCCAGACCCAACTATTTCTCTGTAGTTGCGTGTTATGATCTTGTTGTTTTCTATCGTAATTGAGTACTATCTTCTTTAAGATTTGTTCGAGATTTAATCTCCGATAGACAAGATAAAAAGTAGTCACAAACATCTTCGTCTCATTGTTTGTGATTCCACAATATCTTGTTTCGCTACCATACGATTAAGATTATTTTGAGGTGATTGATATTTCTAGGATGTTCTTCGGGAATATAAGTCCAGTATATCAATTGGTTCCTGTTCACCTTGATTTATCAAAAGACGGAGTAAAACTCATAGGTATATCTGTGGGAGACAGATTTATCTATTTAATAGACTTTTCTGTGTGAGACAAATTGGTTTATCAAGTCTTCGACTTTGGGTCGTAGCAACTCTTAGTTGTGGCTGAGATCAGCTAAGGGAATCAAGTGCGCAGAATCCGGCGTGGTTATAGAGGCGTAAGGAAGGGGTTGTACCTTGATCAGTGTGGGATTGGTTAGGGCTCAACTACATTCCAGTCCGAAGTTAACTTGGAGTAGGCTAGTGTCTGTAGCGGCTTAATACAATGTGGTGTTCAAATCTGTACTAGGTCCTAGGGTTTTTCTGCATTTGCTGTTTCCTCGCTAACAAAATTTTTGGTGTCTGTGTTATTTCTTTTATGCATTATATTTTCTATATAATTGAAATATCACAGGTTGTGCGTAAGTTCAATCAATTGTGAATCCAACCTTTGGTTGTTGGTTAAATTGATTGACACTTGGATATTGGTTTTTGATACCGTCCAAGTTATTTATTATATTCAATCGGGCTCGCAAATTCCTATTTGTTTGATTGCAGATTGAATTGAGAAACTGAGATACAACTCTTGGATATGCTTTTCTTAAGATTGAGTCTGACTGTCTAGTTGATTCTCTTGAAAGTATATTGGAGTTTGTCCATACAGATTGCTAAGCGAAATATTGGGTGTGGTTGTTAGACCCCCTCTTTTTCACTTGGTACTCAAGGTGATCATGTGCCGAAATAAATCTAGAATCTTTTAATTAAGGTTTTTGGTTTTATATGCTTTAATTACCATCAATTAATGCATATCTCTAGAGAATAAAAACAGTAATGCGCATTTACCAATTGTAGATTTTTTATTGAGAGATATTGGAAATATTGGCCAAGCATTTACTGGAATTACGAAAACCGAATTTTGACATTCATTGCATATCTTGAGAATATTTTCGATTTTGGAAATTCCTTGGTGTCCAAACATCCTTGGTCTATAAATACCTAAGTTTGAATTTCTAGAGAATTATCCTAAGAATTAGGCAAACTTCATTTCTTGTTGTTTCTGGTGGTGTCGTCTATTTGGAGAGGAAAGTATCCTAATTGGGTGAAATCTCTTACGACCGCTCGTTTAAAGACTTCGGTGGGATCAAGAACCTCTACGAGTACCGTTGGTGGGAAACTAGATAATTGCAGTGTTATTAGTTTTCGATTTGATTTGATTGACTAGAGGTTGTTGAAACTTTGATTGTACCTAGTTTGTTTATGCTTGAGAATCTTCTCTTCTGATATAAGATTCACTCAGACTAGATCAAAGTATCGACGGGATCTTTAGAATTGTTGTTAAATCTAAAGAAATATTGTGATAATCCATTATTAACAGACTCTGTTCTGTGTGTTATTGATCGCAAGAGATTCAAGTGGTGTTGTGTAGGTTTTGAAGATAAAAGAAGATTTGAAGACGAAACAGATTTCTTATTAGTTTTTGTATCTTGTGAATTTTGTGCACAAACCTTGATCGGTTGGGATCCAACTAGAATCGATTTATCTTTGATAGATTTGATTGATTAGTTGCGTGGGATCGGAATTCTCTATATTTTTCTTTGAGATCTATATTGATTGAGTGCGAATCTATACTTGGCAATTTTGGTAGTTATAGTTTGATTGATCTAACCAGACAAAGGAGTTTATTAGATTAAACGGAAGAGTCTTTGACAACGACTCATCTATATCTTTTGCAAAATTGATTAGACTGGTTACCAAACAGAATCTTCCTTTGCTATTTGGAATACGATTCAAAGGAATTGATATTCACGTGCGTAACTCTAGAAGTCAAAGGCGCAGGGATACAGAGGGAACTAAGTAGCGAGGGATAGTCTGCTTGGTCTCAACTATACGAAGTTGGTATTATATTTTATATAGCGGCTTAATTCTGAGAGTATTCAAATCTGGACTAGGTCCTGGGGTTTTTCTGCATTTGCAGTTTTTCTCGTTAACAAAATTTTGCCGTGTCATTCACTTTTCTATTCCACAATTATAATTGTTTTATTATAATTAAAAGTAAATTAAACTTGTACGTTAACTCCGCAATACTTGATAGTGATCCTATAGAGTTTGGTTATTACCAAACCTATTATCAAGTAACACACTTTGTTGTAGTATTGTATCGATCTTGTATCCATAGTCAATCACACAAGTTATCTTGTTGTTATATTGTGTCGATCTCGTATCCATAGACAAACACACAAATTGTGAACCGAATCGTCGTATTGTCTCAACTCTGTCCATAAACGATCACACTCGGTAGAGGACTTACAGGTTGATAAATAAAAGATTGTGGTGTATTTGGGTACCCTCGTCTTTTCAGGGGGTACCTGTGAGAGCTGAAAAACACAAATTTCAGCATTATATAACATTCCTTTGGCAGAATTTGCAGATAAATACTTGGGTGTAATGTTAACTCCAGGGTGTGTTAATTATCACATGTCTGGAGTTGTGTTGAGATGATGCGGGAAAGGCATGCAGGGTGGAAAAGGAAGTTGGTATCATTCTTGGAGAGGCTAATTTTAATCAAGTTTGTACTTTGCAGTTTATCAATCTATAATATGTCAGTATATAAATGCCAAAAAGGGTTGTAAAGGAACACAAAAGAATTATTGGGAATTTTTTATGATATGGAGACCCTTTAAAAAGAAAAATGATCACTTTGCAATGGAATAAGCTTTGCTCACCAATAAAGGAATGTGGTCTTTGTTTGCGGAGGCTTGAAGTTATTAATAGCGCTTTACTTATGAAGTTGTTTTGAAAAATGCATAATCGGTCAAGTGAATGGTCTAAATTCTTTTAAGCTAAATTTAAAAATAAAAAAGGTGAGTGGATTTCATATTCTAAGAAGTCATCTGTATGTCCAGGAATTAAATGGGTTGCTAATGAGATGCAAGAAATACAATGTGGATGGTTGGTGGTGGAAATGATATTTCAGTTTGGAATGATAAATGGGTACTAAACAGAACATTAAGATCAATTTCCTGACAATTTTTACATTATTCAGTTCCCATATATGAAAGTCTCAAATTTACTGCTAGATGGAGATTGGGAAATATCGGGTGAAATGTTGGAAATGATAGAACTCAAGGACTTGCCAATAGTTAGTGGAGGTTGTGATAAAAGGATAAGGACTGATACTATTTCTGGTGATTTATGTGTTTCAACTGCAGTAGAAAACATAAGAGAAAATTTCTTTGTTCTACAATGGACCAAAAAGTTATGGCACAATTCTGTTCATCCAAATGTATCTAGTGATGTTTGGAAAGTAGCTAGAAACATTTGTGCTTTAGATGATAATACGAAAAAGAGGAATTCCAATCTTGCTTTAAGATGTATCTTCTGCAAAAATGAGGAAGAGTCTAAAGATCACACTTTATGGTACTGCAACTTCAGTGAAATCATTTTGAGATGGTTGGGAGGGATTTTTAATTTTATTAATCCTAGATCATTTGAAAAAATGCTCTATTTAGCAAAGAACAAGAGCGCTGCAGTGAAATTTTTTTGGTAAATATCTTCTCTCATTACAATGAGAGAGCCATGGTTTATGATTTCCATGTTTTGAAGTCATCTGGACTTAAAAGTAAGGAATGTAAGGATAAAGGAAATCTTCTTTCAACTACCAAATACAAACCAGTTACTATTGTGTTGTAAAGAAGCTTCAAGAGGAAATCCAAGAATGTCAGGATATATATTTATTGGCAGGAAAAATACAGGAGAATATGTGATTGCAGTGTCAGGGGGGTTAGGAATTTCAACAGACTACTTTGCTGAAATGTTGGTGCAGTTTTGAATGCAAGGGAATGGGAAATAAGTCAAGGTTTTAACCAACTCTGTTTTAGGACTGATTCAAATTTTGTTATAACAGCATTTGAAGCTAAAAAAATCCCATGGTTTGCTACAACAAGATGAAGTAAAATTTGTGCAAGTCTTATATCTTAGTGCTTCCTACACACTTACAGAGAAGTAAACTTCTCCGTTGATAGATTAGCAAAGAAAGGCACAAGCCTTGCCAGAAGAGAAAAAATCATTTTTCAAATAAGGCCATCTTTTTTGGGTTGTCTGGAAAATCCAGATCAACCATATTTCAGAATTTGTTAGTGTTATACCAAAAATAAAGATTTTTCTTTTAGTTTCTCGAGTTAGTTCCCTTGGAACTTTTGTGCATTCCTTGTACATCTTTTGGTTATTCATAAGATTCTACTGTTAAGCATAAAAGAAAAAGAAATTAAAAAAAAATCATAAAACCTTTCTGGCTCCGCCACCATAGTTGTCCCTCCAACCAAAACTTTCTGGCTCCGTCACTATTAATCAATTCTAGATTTAAACTAGAATTGATCAGGCCTAAATCAGTATAACAACTTGGGTGGAAATATAACATATCAATATGAAGAATTTCACATGGCTACTACAGAGGGTTACTACTTACTAGTATTAAACATAAATCTCCCTTCACTCACGTGGAGTTTAGTAACTTTTATAATATTCTCAGAATTTTAGCTTATAATCCGGGTCACAGCTGAAGAATCTAAAAGAAATCGGAAAAACGTTTAGGTTGATAACGATCTAGTACGAAACTATGCCAGAACCTTCGGGTGTTGATACTTGATACTGATCAAATATAAAATTTATCTAATTATAAAAAATTTAAGCCAAATTTTATATTTATAACTGGATCGTGGGTTACGTGTAGCACCAAATTTTTTACCAATTTTTCTTTTTTATCCATGGTTACAAATTTTATCCCTTGTTGAAATTGTTTTGGATATTCCATATAGCTTAACTTCGAATTAGCATCTAATTAATGTGCCAGACCCATGGATTAACTGTCACTAGTTCTCATACATGAATTGTTTCTGGTTACATTTAGTTGTTCCGTAGGACAGCCGTAAGTAGACAACGTTGATATGTAGTGCTTTGTACTATGCATCAAAGCAGCAACGCTGGAATAGCTCAGCTGGTTCGAGTGTGTGGCCCTTAACCACAAGGTCACAGGTTCAATCCCTGTTTCTAGCGTGTTTTCTTTTTTTCCTTTTTATTTTTTTTTTTGTTTTCCTTTTTTTTTTTTGTTTGGAGATAATCACCGCTGTACCTTATCCATCTCCGAATGAACAAATTTGCTGGAGCAAAGAATGACACGAGGTTTGAAGCAACTGACGGGACAGTAACATCGAGAATTGTCAGAACAGAAACAACACAAAAACATTCCAAAAAGTGCACTTAAGAACTTGACGGAAGCAGCTACAAAAGCTTGTTTTAGAAGTTTGTCCATTGCTGGGATTGTACCAAGTGAAACAGCCAAATGTAGAACTTCCACAGCCTAAAATTACAACTACGCGTAAAAAATACACTACATTAAAATCACAATTGGTATGTGACAAGAAAATTGCACCGGATGTCAAAAAAGCTGTACATCTATTTTATTCAGCATCTCATTCATGACAGCTTAAAGAAGCAACATTTCAAGAAAACAGCTTAAAGAAGTAACTTCTCGACTCAAGTAACTCAGAAAAGTAAAGTTAGATTGCCTGAAAAACTCAAAATAGAAGCAATTTTCTTTTTTCTTCCGATTTTTGAAAACGACTTCTATGAGAACATTAACACTGTACACATTTTCAAAACATTCAACTTCAATTTCAAAGCTTAATGCTTCAACAACTTGGTCTAAAGTTGGTTTAAGTGAATGGAATTCTTCTGAAAGTTGCTCAAGGTAACGCTACGTCATCTGTGTTCATCTTGATTCAAGTTGTTCTCCAGCATCTGGTACAGCTGTCGGCTTCTTGTTTCTAAACATTCCAATCAAGATAAGTTTGATTATATCTTGATTCGTGTTGTTTCTGCAGCATCTGGTACAGCCATCGGCTTCTTGTTTGTAAACATTCCAATGAAGATGAGTTTTATCATATCCCAACTCTTGATTAGGGGACTGTTCCCCATAAAATCGCTATAACTGCCCAGAATATGAAGTTTCCTGCATCCAGCGAGTTCGTAGGAATGTAAATCATAATGAAACTCAACGCACACTCAAAATTAATGGTGGGTTAATTTACCTGCTAGAAGAGACAATAAAGACCACAATATCCTGTGACAACAGTAAATTCGGCTCCCCATTTTCACTAACCAAGCTTTTGCTGCAAGTAATTTTTCAGGATAGAATTCTTTAGCTGGCAATTCACTTGTTTCCTTGTCAACTGCTGTTATTTGCGTCGTTTCCCAACCGTAGTTCTGAGGCCATATAAAACTGAATAATGCGTGACAGTATTGGTCTTACATAAACACAGCATAGAGAGAAGAAGAACTGACCCTTCTGGTAATGCTACATTATCTAGTATTAAACCCTAAATAATAACATTACACGATTCAGAAGCTTCTGCAAAGTGCAAACCCACAAAAATATTACACAGATAAGTGATAACGAATATGAAACAAACCATTTGTTTGAAGGACCCCAATTACGCAAAGTCCCTGAAAACTTTATGTTCTAATGGTGTTCTTTGAAGCCGAGTTTCTGTTTACCATTAAAGCTGAGTTTCCTTAACCAGATGCACAGTAAGATAACCTACTTTGAGCTCCTTTACAAGGAGTCCACCACATTCACTAACTTTAAGTTCAGTTTCCAACCTAGCGTCCTTCTTAACATGAATGTTTTCGCTACAACATTACTTCCAATAATGTGAAACGACAACCTTAAAATCTACTTTTCCAGTAAGAATCCCATATCAGACTTACTTTCATATGCAAAATAAAAAATCACAGATACTCCAATAAGTGTACCACTTTGTTGCCTTTATGCACACACCTACTATGCGAATTCGACTACATATTCCAATACTAAGACTATCTGCTACTTATCTATTCAAAAACAGAATATATGGGGTAAATTCAGCAAAATTGTGAAAATGGTCAAACATAACTAAGAAATCAGATCCATTACTATGTAATTCAACCTAAAATCACGGACCATGCCTCAATTTCACCATATATACAAAAGACAACCTAAACTAAGAAATAGATGCTTGCACATGTAACAATTTCACAATTGACTGACCTGAAGCAAAATTCACTCTTGCTTGAACATAAAAAGAAAAACAGAGAAAAGAAAGGTACCAAGTTCCATTCAAAAGAAACATAATCTGATCTGCATTTTCCAACAAATCACATTTGTTGTAGCACAGAATTCAGGCCAAATAATGTTTCATTCCTAAAATCCAAGAGCATAGCCAATCGCTAATGGTGAACATTTTCAATAATTGATACCAGAATTTAAATTGAGCATACCTCAAAACAAGGTTAGGATTATTAAACAAGAACTCCCTCTACCAGAAACATTGAGAGAAGGTACACATTATCTCAACTTGAACAGATACTTTTCAGAAATTAAACCTTTAAAAAAAATAACACAGAATTGTTAGAGAACTTTACTTCACGGTGGTGACGGAGGCTTGGACCAGTCCAGCTCTTGAGGAGTCGATAATGACCAATTGGGTTCAATCCAAATGCAGTTTCTAAGCCAGCCTTTTGTGCCACAAAAGTTCTTAGCAAAATGCTGACTCCCAAAAGAGTGGTAACTACCTGTTTCAAGTGAATAGAATAAAACCCCTTCACCATTCAAACATAATCTAGGAAAATATATTTTGTTCTCCATCCTACTATTCGGAGCGGTAACTGAAAAACAGGTAATGTCACTGATGAACAACATATGCTTCCCCAAACTGTCAACTTGAACCCATTCCATTTCAGCAAAATCAATTTTAAAGATTCTAACTGGCATATCCAGACATCCTAGTTTCACTAACAAAAGGTCATCTCCGCACTTCACCAAATAACTTGGATATGAGTCCTTAAATTGTTGACGAGGTTTCTCAAGAACCTCCCAATATATATTACCATTCGCTAAATTAAAACTTCCCAAAGCTCCGTCATAACCTACACAATAGAACGCCCCATTAAATGAAGTTAGAGTGTTTCGTAGAGGCGAGTACATTTCCTCATCAAAGAAATAAGAAGACCAATCCTGTTCCCCTCTTCTAATGCAGTGTATAGAGATTTCAGGTGACTCATTTCCCTCGATGGCGAAAACAATACAGTCTGATGAAGTCGGTATGGAGGAGAAAGAAATGTCAGATGTGAAATAACAACCTGGAAAATCTGGAAGTAAAATGATCTCTCTAGTGAAGGGATTATAGAAGAATAATTTAATCTCTCTTGACATAAGTAGCCAACCCCCTTTCTGAAAACGTATTGCGGCATCTAATAGCAATTCTGAGAAGTTCATGAGGTAGCTCTCATTATCATGCATCGGGTTTGCTAAACTGTAGACAGTGGAGCTGTTATCTCTAGAAAACAATAGCAATGGGGATAAATGTGCGGCGTCTAAGACCTGGCTAGAAGTAAATGTAGACATTCCTACAGGCATTATCTGTCGATTGGCTTTACAAACTGATCGAAAGTGCACATAATCCAACGGGTGCAGATAGCTTGCAATCAAAACCACCATATCCTCGATAAGAATGTCCCATGGTATTTTTTCTTCTTCTAATTCTACTGCACCAAGTCTTAAAAGCTGCTTGCCGCTCTCAGTCTTTGAATAATCATAACTAGATGCGCTTACTTTGTTTCCCCCTTCCTTTGAGATGTAATCTTGGTCTTCTTCATTAACACTCAAGTTACCTTCCTTTCTTCTCTGTCCATTAGGAATCATCATCCAATCAGGTGCAAACACTGGTTCTGGCAGCCTCAGATACGGTGAAATGTCATAGTCCTCAGCACCTTCAACTTCAAATTTGAATAACCGCATATCTGCAGGAGAGATTTGGTATCCCATCGGAATGCAGTACAGCTCAAATTGGTCAACAGGTAGAATGTAATACAAACAACCCCTTGAGAGTCCCAACTTGGCAGCTGAGCAACAAATTCTGTTTTTCGGACCAACGAATAGAACATTATCACCTAGACTATTCACCAACTTCCACTCCATTAAAATGAAATCCAACCTGGTTATACGTATTGATATCATTACCTTCTCAGATCCTCTATCATTGAAACTTCTTCTTACCATGAATAGGTCATCATGACCTTCCACAAAATGCGTTTGACCCAGAGAAACATCTCTTGCGCCACACAACGGTACAGAAGTGTGGTCATTTACTTGGAACGACTTTATAGAAAGGGACACATTATCATCACCAGCTCTAACTTGGTGTTGTTTCTCGATCTCTAGGTAATGCCCATTGACACCCAAAGCATATAACTTATTTTTAAAACAATGGAGGTACTCAACCTCGCACGTGCGCCCATTAATTTCTTCCAAAAACAATTGAGTTCTCCATTGATTTTCTCCAGGATGGCAGAATAAGAAAGTGTAATTAAAGGCGATAAGTTCAGGATCCGACAGTGGAAGATAAAGAACTAAAACTAATGGATCATCATTATCATTACTATCAACATCCTCAGTAAGATTGTTTCTAGGAGGTGAGGATAATACACAATCAATAAAATACATACCATGAGGCTGAGAAGTAATCCATGGGAGTAAACTTGGTAATTGAATTGTCTCTAATGACAAAGGGTTCCATAAAAAACAATCCCCATATTTCTGATTTGGCATTGAATTGTCATCTTTAACATCACATAAGACAATTAACCAACCTTGATGAGAGGTTTTCTGCCAAATGTTTTTCCACTCAACTCAGGTATGAATTTTCTACAACTTGTATTAACAGGTTCGAAAATATTGTATAAAACATGATTTTTCTTACCTTCACCATATGGAAAAACAAGCCAAGGTGCTGGATTTGGTGATTCTAGTGATTCACTTTCCTCCATCACGCAACCATAGAGAGAAATTGGTAAATTTTCAAGCTACGATGACTTATGGGAAGGAAAAGGTGAAATTGAGAGATGAGAGACGTTTTTATGTTTTCTAGGGTTTTCCTTTCCTTCTCAAGGAAAATCAGACGGCATAAAATGGGAAGGAAAGAGCGAAGTTTTCTGATCCGTTTTAATTGCATGACGAAAATGCTAAGTTGACCGCGGTCTCGCCTCTCACACAGAGGTGAGACCAACACAATACATACCCCCTGTTAAATTTTTTATTTATTTTTTTATATATTTTTTTTAAATCAAACAGAAATGTGAAAAATACTAGAACCCCTTAATATATGGGTTCAATATATAGAAGCCCCACTAAATGGATCCTTCACTATCAACTTCATACTTTCAGTTTTTGATATTTATAGGCCCAAAACTTTAGAATTCAGGACTAGGTAATAAAATTAAGGGTTTGGGGGAAGTTAGTAATACCAAAATTGCCTTTAGTATAAATATGTAATAAAACTACCTAGAGATTATCTTTTCAGTTTCATTTTCGTTTTTACTTTCTCTCTCATTTTCTTTGGCTCTCTCTTAGATGAAGAAACAGAACTAGAAGAGACGATTTTTAAGCGAAATATTCATGGGTACATTATTTATATGTCCCTACTTTTAGAAGCCAATAAATATATCCTTCCCTAAAATAAATATGTCCCTACCATTTTTAGGAATTAAAATACAGATATATTAGATTACTAAAATTCCCCCTATATATTCCACATTATACTAGATCAGACACATTAAAGTTTTTCATTTTCATTTTCAGTTTCTCTGGTTCTCCGTCTTCTCTCCCTCACACGCCGCAGTCGCTGCAATTAATCCACTAGCCGTTGCAGAGAATCGATCGACTAGCCGTTGAAACTGAAAATCAACTTCGTTTCTTCTCTCTCTGATAATCAACAAACCACGATCTAAAAAGGAAACTGAAAAAGAAACTGAAAATCAACCGTATAAATTAGGTTTCATCAGAAAACATAACCGACTTCACTTTCGTTTCATCGTCAACGTTTCATCATCAACGTTCCATCATCAGAAAACCTATTTGAACGATTTGAAGATTTCAAAATTGAACAGGTAAAATCCTAATTTTCTGATGCCAGATTTAATCGGTGCATATATGTTTTGGTCTTGATTTTGTTAATGTAATGATTATATGTTAGTATTTGGCAGATTATTAAACTGCGATTTACTAATTAGGTTTGATTTTGGTCTTGTTTAGTTAGTTTTGAGTTTTGGTTAGTGTTCTTGGAAGGAAATGATTTCTCGTCAAATCTGAGTATTTTGCATGTGAATAAAACAAGCATAATTTGAAGATTTTGAATGTTTGCTAGTTATGTTGATATTTGTCTTCAAATTTTTGGTATTATTTTGCTCAGATGCAAATTTGTTCAACTGGTAAGTGTTTGAAAAATGTGGTTTTGGATGTTTGGTTGATTTAGGTATTTTTGTTCAATTTAAGGAATCAACAACAGTTGTTGATCCAAAAAAAAATTGTATCAACAACAGTAGTTGATCCAAAATAAAAGGGATCAACAATAGAAGTTGATCCAATTTAGGGGATAAACAACTGCAGTTGATCCAAATAAAAATAGGATAAACAATAGTAGTTGATCCATTGTAAGCAATTTGTTTTACTGTTCTACTATGAAAATATGAATGCTAACTATGATAATTGTTTAACTCAGGTTGAGAAGACATAGTGCATAGAAGACCGCCAAGGATATTAAAAAAGAATCAAAATGAGAAGGGCACACAAGAGATTAGGCAAGCTAAAGAACCAAAACAAAATGTAAATACCAAGAAGAAAATTAAAGAAGATCCAACCGGAAAAAGGAAGAACAAGAATACAAATGAAAAACGAAATGAAATGAAAAACGAAATGAAACAAAAAAACAAAGATGAGGAAGAACCAAAACAATCGGAATCAGAATCCGAAGAAGAAGAAGCACAATAAAAATCAGATGATCAAGATTCTGAAGAAGAGGAAGATAAATATGAAGAAGAAGCAGAGCAAACCGAAGAAAGTCGTCAAAGGTAAAAACATATATTATAATATTTGTGCTGATATAACATAGATTGTAACCTATATATAACAATGTTGTTTAAAATATCGAAAACAATATGTAAATGATTGAGCTTTATGTATGCAGGCAAGTCAAGGGCGAAAGCAAAGACACAACAAAATGTGAAAAGCAAGAAGGTAATTGAGAAATAATAAGAAGAATCGGAATCAGAATCCGAAGAAGAAGAAGAAGAAGGGCAAGAAGATTCAGATAATCAACAGGTGGAAGAAGACATAAAAGTAGCAGAAAAGGGTAAACTGAAGAAAGTCGTAAAAGGTAAAAAAATAGATTGTAATATTTTTTACAACAACAGGCCGAAAGAAAAATGATATGTGTGCTAGTATATATATCTAACTATGTTGTTTGAAATATTGAAAACACAATGATTGATCTTCATGTATGTAGGCGGTTCAAGGCCGAGAGCAAAACCACAACAAAAGCTGAAAACCAAGAAGGTAGAATCAGAAGAATCAGAATCCGATGAAGAAGAGCAACAAAATTCAGATGAAGAGAATCAAGAGGAGAGAAAACCAGAGGCACGGCTCAAAGGTAAAAACATTGATTCTTTAATGAAATAATATGTGTAAGCAATCATAGTTTTGAATCAACAGTCACAGTTGATACAATAAATATGTGTAATCAATCATAGTTTTGGATCAACAGTCACAGTTGATCCAATAAATATGTGTAAACAACCACAGTTGATCCAATAAATCTGTGTAAAATATCACATTTGATCCAATAAGAGGTAGTTAAAAGCATGAACTGTGATTACACATATTTATACGTCGCACCTCACTCGGGGGCTACACTTCCTCGTGAAAATATATTATGGGTAGAATGTGAGAAAACAAAAGATTATTGTCAAAAATGAAAATGAAAATGATTTGAGTTTCATGTATGCAAGCAAGTCGAGAGCAAATGAAAAAAGAATCAAAGGAGGTCTCCAACCATTGGCTGATATGAGGAATTTTCTATGCAAAAAATTTGAAGTAGAAGATGCAAATAACAAAAAGAAACCGATACTTGCAAAATCACTGAAGGAATCTCCATATTGGGACTTAATCAGCCCATTTTATGTAATAGACAAGAGAATGATTGGTAAATAGATGAACAAGATTAATCTTGCAATGCAGCTGCTGATGAGTGCATTTGATCCAATAACCAGAAAGTTCAAATTTGGAGAAAATGAAGAATGCTCTCTGGAAGCAAGAGATTTCGCTTTGATATTCAAGATGAGAAGACTGATAGAGAGTGAAGAATTGAAGCAGCAACTGCACGCGAAGAAAGGAATTAACTACAACGAATTCTTAAATACAAAGTTCAGACCAGAAAAACCAAAAGATTGTCCAGACGCAATAATGAAGAATGAGGTTGTAAGCAAACTGAAAAATGCAGCAGAAGATGAGTCTGATCCGGTGCATTTTGTAAGACTTTTCGGTATGTGGTTATGCACAGTTTTCTTTTTCCCAAATACTGGTATGAAAGCCTTCCCAAGGAAATGGTTGCCTCATATATTACTGATGGACAAAGTTTCATGGTCGGATCATGTTGTGGAATGTTTGATTTCGAACCTGGCAAACAAGAAGGATACACAGTTAGCTATCGGTGGCTGCACAACTCTCCTAGTGGAAAGAAAAAACGTCAATTCTGTAAAAGTAAAATGTGTATTGTTGTAGAGAGTGAAATGCATACTTGTGTATTGTTGTAGAGAGTGAAATGCATACTATTGGATAAAAACTAACATTGTTGTTTATATTATGCAGTGTTGGTTCTGTGAACGTACCAAAAGCTACATCAACAAAAGGAAGAATTTTGAAAATGCAACTCCGAGATTCCTACGATGGGACCAGAACGCATTGTGCAAGCAGCTTGTAGCTGATTTTAGTAAGGAAGTCAACAAGAAGGAAATCGATATGACTTGGTTCCGCAAGACGGTAATTCTTTTTACTATATTTATCTTTACTATTACAAATGTATCATTTTTTTTGTGGATCAACAAAGGAAGTTGATCCAATTTTTACTATATTTATCTTTACTATGACAAATGTACCATTTTGTGTGTGGATCAACAATGGAAGTTGATCCATGTGAATGGGATCAACATCCAATGTTGATCCAGTTTTACTGTCAGTTTTTTGTGGATCAAGAATGGATGTTGATCCATGTGAATGGGATTACCAGCCAATGTTGATCCAGTTTTACTGTCAGTTTTTTGTGGATCAACAATGGAAGTTGATCCATGTGAATGGGATCAACAACCAATGTTGATCCAGTTTTAGTGTCTACAGTATTTTGATTTGTGCTGATCATGCTTCGCAGTTTCATCAAGACTTTGTTGATCCAGTGTCTGCTGAGGAGAACTATTTAATTGACATATCGGCACCTGCAAGAGAACTGGAACAAGATAGGAAAAAGATAAAGGAACTAGAGGAAGAAAACATCCTTCTTGATTGTGACAGGCATGAGATTCATTACATGGACAAGGCTCAAATAAAAATGTTTGTCCACAGCACGATATTCTTGAGAGAGTTGTATGAGAGGAACAAGAAAAAACTATAGTTGCAAGCTGGAGAACCGGAGCGACTTGCTGATATTGACAAGAACATAAAGAAATGGCATGAAGAAGAAAAGATTTTACAGGAATCACTGAATAAAAATAAACCAGTGTATACAGGGAAAGAATTTGAAGGTTTGGAATTCGAAGATTTGTTCACACAGCAACAAAAAGGCGAATCATCTGGAAAAGGTAATCAAGATGAAATGACCTCTGCGGCGAATGATCAACCAACAGATGGGAATGAAACTAGAGTAGACATGGAAGTGGATGATTCTGCGGCTGTGAACAATGAAGACACTCAAGAAATGAACGATTCGTTGGGAACTGAAGATGGAACTCAAAGTACATTGGGAACTCAAGACAGTTTTGGAACTCAAGATAAGTTTTTTCAGAAGGGTTTTCAAAGTGGAATGACGTATTCGGAAAAACAAACAAGTAGCAAAAATAAGGAGAGTTGGAAGAAAGGATTTCATGCAGGAAGAGAAGTAAAGAAAGCTGATGACTTAGAGCTCAATACAGTTATCGAAAACGTTGCAGATCTCGATTCGGTGGTGGAAAACATTTCAATATATGCTGGAATAGTAGAAGAGAAGGTGACATAAAAATGGAAGAGAAGAATCCGTATGTTGAGAAGAAGAATGATGACATACCAGCGGATCTGATTGTGTTTGACACTCCTCCACTTTCAATAATAAAACTGATGAAATTGCTGCTAATGTGCAAACAGCTCCCTCACAACCGAGTTTCGGTGAAATAATGGTTGAGGTAGATCGTGAGGAAACACAACAAGCAGAAGAGGTTGAAAAGCAAAATAAAGAGGTTGATGAGCAAAGTGAAGAGGATGACAATACACAAGGAGCTGCAATACGCGCAGGATTGAAGAAATTGTTTAATTTGGATGCAGTTGAGGAGAAAAATGAAGAGGAAACCGAATCAGAGGAACAATCCGATGGTACAAAAGCATCAGAAAAACCGCAGGTCAGTTCTCTTGTGAAACGGGTGAAGAAGGGAGAAAGGCCGAAGAGAAAGCCGTATAAACTTCGAAGTCGAACACCTACTGCTAAGTATAAAAGGGGACAAAGGAAAGGTGGAAAAGAAAAAAAGAAACAGAAGCAAATTGAAACAATTGACCTCGACACTCTCGACAGTCAAATTGACAACACACCAGCGGAACCCACAAAACTGATGAAGCCAAAAAAACTAAAGTTGTGGAAAAAAATTCAATGACATCGAAAGAGAAGTCATCGAGCCATTCTTTGAGAATGCAACTTAATGGTATGTAATAACATATTCGAAGTCAAACAACTCAGTTCACATAGTTATTTTTTGGGTTATGCTAGCTCTTTTTAATAACATATTCATCTGTTGTTTATTTTGCAGCGAGAAAGCTTACAGTTTTTATTTCTGCAACCAAGATTTTGAGGTAGTCATCAATGGGAAGTTCATACAATGTCTACTGAATAATCAAAACATTCATGCTGAGATTGTTGATTACTACATCAACTTGCTGAAAGCAAAGATGGATTCGCCGCATAAACCAGATTACAAGAACCACGTCATTCTCTCAACAAATGATTATGTAAGTAACAGAAAAATCTTGGTTTGTTTTGTATGTCAACAACAATTGTTTATCCAAATAAGTTGGATCAACAACCGTTGTTGATCCAAAAAAGTTGGATAAACAATCATTGATAGGTTGGAACCCATGAACAATGTTTCCACACAATAGTGTCAACAACCTGTAAAATCAATAAACTGGAACCTGCCAACTGACATATACTTGAGAAACAAAACAATAGAATTCATAACATATAAGAATGTATGTCATTAAATAACAAGTGCAAACCAAAAAAAGGAAAAGAAACACCAAACTGGTAAGAAACCTAAAACAAGTTTGTTCATAAACACCATAAGAACTTCAGAACAACATCCTCTTCAAGAAGTTGATAATCCTGGAATGAGACTCCTTGCGAAACGTTGGGGCACGAGGAGCCAAAGGATCTCTGCGACATGTTCGACGGTTGTGAAAGGTCAGCATCCCACACTGGCCACACTTCCTCTTCTTCCGCACCTTTTCACGAGAACCCCTCTACCTAACACCTTTAGGTCTTCCAACTTATCCTCGACCACCGGTGGGAGGCAAAATATACCCTTTTTCATTAATTCCAGGTGGCTTCTCAGAGTCAGGAATAGGATAAATGGGTCGAGAGTACAACCTTCTATAGTAGTCAGAAGTATAGTAAGGGCTGATGTAGTTGTACTGTTCATCATTTCCAATTTGCAACATTGCTTTCATTGCATGAGTGCAAGGAAAGCTATGTTTTTGCCACCATTTGAAGGTGCAAGTTCTAGAATCCAAGTCAACAGTATGCTTCCCTGTTGGAGATATGATCTCAAATACCTTCTCACTTGCTCTCCGAAACTTGTATGAACGACAGTCGTTTATCCTTTTGTTAAACCTTGCTTGCATACGAGGAGTGAGCCTTGTAGTCCACTTGTTAGACTCCACTAACCTCTTGTAATTCTGCTCCATCACTTTAGCACGAATAACATCAACAAGCTCAAGTGCTGGAAGCGTCTTATCATGCTTAATGACGTTGTTAAAACTCTCAGCAATATTAGATGTGTTCTCACCCCACCTTTCTCCTAGAAATGCATGAGCAGTACAATTCTCAAATGGAATCTTCATCATCCAAGCAACCACTTAATCCAACTTTAGATTACTCATACTCTTCGCAGCAGCATAAAATTTTTCCTTTGTTAATGCAGTGTAGCACTCTTCGAATAACTTGACTGCAGTTTGTCTGCTCTTGCCCTTTGGAACAGGAATATTTCCTTTTATATGGTACAAACAGTAGGAATGAAAAGCCTTTGGGAAGACTACATGCACATGCTTCAAAAGGCCAATTCCACGATCTGATATGATGGTCAGTGGACGATCTTCACGAATAATGCCCTTCAAATTGGTTAAGAACCATTCCCAACTATCACAATTTTCACTTTCAACAATTCTAAATAAAATTGGATAGATCCCTAGAAAAACCAAAAAACAAAAATAAGTAACCAGAAACAAAAATAAGTGACCAGTAACTAGTGTCAACAAAAAAAGTTGATACATTTCAATTGGATCAACAAACAAAAATATGTGTAAGCAAACATAATTTTGGATCAACAGTCACAGTTGATCCAATAAATATGTGTAAACAATCACAGTTGATCCAACAGTAATGAATTTTAATGCAAAACCATTTTACTTGGATAAACAGTGGAAGTTGATCCATTTTAGTTGGATCAACAATTACAGTTGATCCAATAAGAGGTAGTTAAAAGCAAGTATTTCAATGCAAACAAAAAAAAGCAGTCTAAACTAACCTAAGCTACATATATTATTACGTCGCACCTCACTCAGGGGCTACACCCCCTCGTGAGAGTTAAATTCAATATAGAATGTCAGAAACCTAGCTACATTAATCAAGAAAATGAATGCATAATAATGAATCAACAGTAACAAGTTTAAACATTCATGGATACAAAATGAAAAAAAAAAGTAAAAGGTTAAAAATCACACCTTGGTTACCAGTTTTGCCGCAAGCAACCATAAGACCACTTTTGAACTTCCCAGTGAGAAAGGTACAATCAATAAATAGCATCGGACGACAGTAATTGTTGAAACCAGTTATAGAAGCTTCAAAGGCCACGAAAAACTTTTTGAACCGACGAGTCACACCATCATACTCAAAATTCACGACGCTTCCAGGATTGTAATGTTCAATGGCATCTTTATACCAAACAAAATCTGAATAAGACTTGATGTCATCACCCCAAAGAAATTTCTTGGTGAATTGTAAACCGTGGTATGCCTGACTATACGTGAGGTCAACTCCATATTCCATTCGGAGTAAATCTATAAGATCAGATGCAGTCTTCTTCTTCTTAGATGCTCGTAAATCATCTGCCAATATATCCTTCAAAAACGATTTTCTCATCCTAATTTTGATGGGTCAGAAGAAGCTATACTACATGAATGCTCTCCAATGTATCTCTTGCATCGAAATACACCTTTTTTATTGGCGAGGAGAGAGGCGTGAAACCTCCAGCGACAATTTTACTCCTTTTTGAACTTGCACTCCACATTGTATCGTACAAGGTCACTCTTCTTCAATTTGTATTTGCGACCACTATTTATTTCATACTTTGTAACACAATCCTTAACTTATTTAATACCACCTTCTGACCTTCAAACAACTGCCCTACTCCAGTTAAGATGTTGACCCAAGCATCAGACTTCTTCGGGACCTTTTTGATCAAACACGCATCATCAGTGACGTCTTCCAATTCAACTACCTCATCGCTTGAAATATAACTTGATGATGACGAAGAAGCAGGAGAAGGAGAAGGAGCAGAAGATGAAGAAATAGAATCAACACAGGTCCTTAACTGGATTTCAAACTTCACCAAGTCAATCCCTTGTGAGGTGCAGTAGTGAATGAAAAACCTCAAATACAAATCATGATTGATAACATTTGAGATCCCTTCTACAGTGTAACCAAAAAGAATGAGGTCTTCAGGAACATAAGGCCACTTTTGTTTCACCACACTTATCATCTCCTTGACAGTAATTGATCCTGAAACAGGATGCGAGATGGTCTGATTGCAAAATTTTAACTCTGCAACAACCATCTTTGGTATGCAATAAAAAATAAGTAGATAGTGGTATTCAGAAAATATGGATCAACAGTCACAGTTGATCCAATAAATATGGATCAAGAATCACAGTTTTGTATCAACAATCACACTTGATCCAATAAATATGAATCAACAATCACATTTTTGGATTAACAATCACAGTTGATCCAATAAATCTGTGTAAGCAATCATAGTTTTGGATCAACAGTCACAGTTGATCCAATAAATATGGATCAAGAATCACAGTTTTGTATCAACAATCACACTTGATCCAATAAATATGAATCAACAATCACATTTTTGGATCAACAATCACAGTTGATCTAATAAATCTGTGTAAGCAATCATAGTTTTGGATCAACAGTCACAGTTGATCCAATAAATATGTGTAAACAATCACAGTTAATCCAAATAAGAGGTAGTTAAAGCATGAATTTCAATGCAAACCAAGAAGAAAGCAGTCTAAACTACCCTAAGTTACATATAGTATTACGTCGCACCTCACTCGAGGGCTACGCCCCCTCTTGAAAGTTAAATTCAATATAGAATGTGAGAAACATAAAATAAAAGCTACATTATCAACAAGAATGAATGCATAATGATTACCTGCAAAATAAACACACGAAATACAAACATTTTGTGTTCAGAAATTTGGATCAACAACATTTCAATAGAGTGTTCTGTGTATCAACAACATAATATCTACTTTTCATCAATGACATAATCAGTAGAGTGTCTAAAATATACATAACAAACATGAATCATAAACATTTCAGCATTAATTTTGGATCAACAACAAAACAAAATGAAATTCTTCAACATTTCAGAATATACATAAAACCAAAGTTTATGAGCAGATTTAAGAATAGGTGTAAATAACAGTTCAAAAATTAAAAGGTACCTGTCTAATAGATGAAATCAATCTTTTAAAATAAATCACGATCTCTGCATCAATAACCAAAAACAAAAATTGTAAATAAAAATCAATGAAACTAACATGCAATCATCAAAAACAACTATATGAATCTTCAAATAAACATCAACATTACCAATTTGTTTCAGAAAGAGAGATCCAGTTGAACGGAGTACAAATTTCTGTTGTTAATGGAAATTTCAGTTAAACGGAGGTAAAATATCTGATTCAGTGGATGAATATAGCTGCACGGATGATGAAGAAGACGGAGAAGATGATGAATTTCAATATCCGAAGGATAAATTGAAACGGAAAACTTCGAATCAATATTTTCACGAGCAGGGAAGATCTTCAGCTGGATACGATCCCGTTGATGAATCTTGCTGCAAGGATGATGAAGAAGGTGGAGGAGAAGATGAATTTCAATCTAGGAAGCATAGATTGAACTGGAAAAATTCGAATCAAAATTTCACGAGTAGAGTTCAGCTAGATCTCTCTCTCGTTCAGTTTTTGATTTCCGTTAATAACTGAATTTTAATTTTGTTATCTAAATACATACAGGGGGTATATTTGGAAGTCCATAATTTGATATTGGGCCCCTGATGGGCTTGTACAAGGAGAGGGACAGAATTATTGTGTGATAAGGATATTTGTAAAGTCCATCAAAAGTAAGGACAATAGTTCAATTTCCACAATATTCATTTGGAAAATAATTTCAAAACCTATGTCTAAGCTTTACAATCAAAGATCTTGATTATCTAAACATAAATTCGATATCAACACCTCTTGTTCGTCGGAGATTCAGTGAAAATCAATAGAAAATGAGTGATAATCATCATCAATAGCAACTGAATATGAAGATTCTCCTAGAAAATCAAATAAACAGGTAGCGTTTCAGTTCAATCGGTTGATTTAATTCTTAGATTTCGATTTTTATTTTCTACAAAATCATTTGAGAAACTTTTATAGTTTGATTTCAGTTCAAATCTGTTACTGAAATCATAAGCAGAGTTAGATATGTTATAATCTCACCTCAATTTTACTTTTGAAAGAAAATTTTCAAAGAAATTTCAAAGAGAAATTTCGAGGGTTCTTGAACGAAATTCGATTTATCTTTTAATCTCTTATCTTGATCGAAAATCGGTTTTTAGATTCGAAATCTGTGAATCATTATCTGTATTACCCATTTATTTGATACGAATTTCATTTAGCTTGATTTTCGAACTGATTTGATCTCATCTTTGGTGGATTTTCTTCTTGGCAGATTGTTTGAAGTTCAATCATTGTCCTGAAGATGACATATTAATCAATGAAGATACCTGTAAGCGTAGGGTTGAATCTAAGCAATTTCAACAACGATTTCGATAGAAAATCAGTGAAATTAGATAAGTTTCTTTGAACTTCTTTACGATTCATGTGATTGATGGATACAACTTGTAGAGTAGGAAGATAAAATATGTGTGAACTTTTTTTTAATGTGAATAGGATTTGAAAGTATGATTTGTTTTAGTGTTTTATAGGTTTGTTTTTTGAAATATGTGTATTATTGCAGTTCTGAAATAATTTCTCAACTCTCACATTCAAAAAGACATGTAGGTGGTTTGAATGTAAAGTAAACAAATTGATATGTGAAGTAATGGTGATCTTTAACTTGTCTTATCTTTTATTTGCAGAGGGAAGTTCATTGGCATCGGTAAATCTAAGAGGAAACGCCTGGAAACAAGATTCCTTAGTAACCACAATTCTATTGAAATATCCATATTGTTGTGTATCTTCTAGTTACACAAGCTAAAGTGGATGTGTAACTTCTAGTTACACAGGCTAAATATATGTGTAATTTCTAGTTACACATGCTAATTAGATGTGTAACTTTTATTTACACATACTGATTAAATGAGTATTTTTTCACAGAATCATTTAAATCACTTTCAGACGATAGTCGGAATCTCTTTGTTCGTCTATTTACTTGAAAATGTTGTATTCTTTCCATTAAGGTTGCATTCTTTTCATCCTGGTTCGATTTTAGTTTGATTATCTTGAGTCTTGGCCTACAAATATGTTGTTTGATTAAAGAATTTGTGGTGGTGTTGATGGTGGAGGTGCAGTGCAGGTTTTGGAGGAGGATAAGGAGGCAGTGGTGGTAGTGCATCAGGTTTGGAGGATAATTCGGATTTGGAGTTAGTGGTAATGTTTTTGGATGAAGTTGAGAGGTTTGCTATGGATGTTGGAGCAGTACTTGACACTGTAAGTTGGATCTACTTTATATTCTGCTTGTATTGGTTTTTTTTTTATATGTTGGTAGTCATGATCTTGCTAGAACACGTATGAACAACAGTAAGTTGATACTGGTTCTTCGGGTCGACTATTTATTAGTTTCAAATGCCAAATAGCTTTTAGCATTTGTTGAAGTAAGTGTAGGAGAAACTAGTGAAACAACAGAGATGATCAACTTGTTGTTAACGCTTATAAACTATTAGCTTTTAGTATGATTCCTTCAGACTTTACGAGTACACAATGATAATTGGATGTGTAGATACTACTTACACATGCTAATTATATGTGTAACTGCGAGTTACACATGCTAATTGGATGTGTAACTCGCTAATTATATGTGTAAAAGTTTGAGTGAACCAAAAATGATGAGAAGTTTTGTCTATTAGTTGGATGCAAAAAATAAGTAGATGCCTTCGGATTGAGTTTGTGATTTTATAAGGTGAAATTGCAAAGTGTTGTAAGTATTTTATTGAATTTGTGATTATAGGAGGTGTTGGTGGTGGAGGTGCAGGTGCAGGTTTTAGAGGAGGATTTGGATCCAGTGGTGGTGCAGGACAATGTAAGTATAGTTTAAATTCTAAGCTTGTGAATCTAAGGAAGGTTTTTGTTTTGGTTTCAAGTGATTTTGGTAGATTTTGTATGCACGTGCTTATACGTACGAGCTCTATTTAGAGTTGATTTCACTGGTTAGAGAGGAACTTGTTACTTCCATGTAATTTCATCTTTTCAGTGTTATCTTGCTATGAATACGTCCGTTTTGTAGCATGTTTATTTGACTTAATTAGTTGATTCGATGGCCATGTATCAAAAACTTGCACAGATCTTTCAGGTGTGATAAAAATAGTTGAGTTCGTGTTGTAGTATACGTGGCTAACCAAGGTAACAACAAAACAACACATCACACTTTGTTAGAGCATAGCTCAGTCAACCTCGCATGCGTTGCTATATGAAGCATGTTTGTCAATGTTAGTGATCAAAACTATGAGTCCTGATTTCTAGTCTATTATAGCTAAGTCTCGGACTAAGATAGAAAAGTGTAGTTGAGCTCAAGGACTTCATGGCGATTCATCATACAACGACGAAGATCTACTCAAGGAACCGTGGAACTTCATCAACAAAAAGGTATGTGGAGACTTGAACTTATCTATCACTCAAAAGTCTATCTATTCTATCTCCTACTTCTTATGAGACAAAAAGTCGTATGCTATATAGACTGGATCATACATATTTGACATTTCGAGCTGAGTATTCACTACTTATCATTTTCTTGAAATCGTGTGTTGGTAAAGCATTTCGTTTTGATCAAGTTTATCTTCACCTAGTGACGAAAGTCATGAAAAGTTTCAATTACTTTGAGAATTGCTCTGACGTGAAACGGTCTGTGAATAACGGCTATATAACGTCCTCTGAGAATGTCTCAATGATTGGAATGAGAGTTTAGATTACATAACCATGTATTCCTTAATCCGAAGTTTTCGAACTTTGTTGATTGAGAGAAACCAGAGGAATTGGTTTTGCCAAGTCCGCGAACTCAGTTTGCGAACTCAGTCCGCGAACTGACGGAAGTTCTCTTGCCGAGAATTTCTGCTGGGATTTTCCAAAAACTCGTTTGCGTGTTTAGTCCGTGAACTCAGTCCGCGAACTTAGTCCGCGAACTGACAGAAGTCTCTTTGCCGAGATTTTCTGCTGAGTTTGGAAAACTCTGCCGGTTGCCTTAAGTCCGGGAACTTGTTTGTGAGCTTAAGTGGTTATGATCTAAAGATGTGCTCTGAAAATGAAACTTAAATTACTAAAAAATTATTTATGCAAATCGTGGCTATAAAGTTCATGAGCCGATTCATTGAATCGAGTCATCTTTGTTTCAATTGTATCTTGTCTAGTTACATAAGATCTCATAACAATTGAACAACTCTCCAACTAGTTCATTTGAGTCAATTGAACTAGTTATGGTGAAGAAGAACTAGGTTAATATGAATTGCTTATATGGTCAACCTTTTGGGTTACTATGTTGAACCAACATACACGTACACGTTTGGGCACGGTTTTCACAAACCCAGTAAACGTCTACCCAAATGTGTGTGACAAGCTAAGTTTTCAATCTAACGGTTGAGAAATATTAGCTTGAATCTAAAAATCAGGTTTTCATCTAACGGTGAATATGGATTGCTTTGTAACTAAGTCAAAACCCTGATTTGAAGGCTATATAAAGGAGACATCTAGCATTGTGCAAAACTAATCCCCACATGTCTGTGTGATACTAGTGCGCTCGCTAGAGTCGATTCTCCTTTAACCTTTGGTTTTCTTCTCTAAAACCAGGTTAACGACTTAAAGACTTCAATGGGATTGTGAAGCCAGACCGTTACTACTTTTATCGTAGTTGTGTGATCTAATCTTGCATCTTCTATCGTACGAGTACAATCTATTGATTGGCTTGAGATCGCGAGAGTTCTCCGATAGGAAAGATAAAGAAGTCACAAACATCTTCCTCTCACTGTTTGTGATTCCTCGACAAACCGCTTGTGTAGTCAAGAAGGATTGTTGAGAGGTGATTGATTAATCTAAGTTGTTCTTCGGGAATATAAGACTGGATTATCAATTGGTTCATGTTCACCTTGATTTTATATCTTAAGATGGAACAACACCTAGGGTTTTTCTGTGGGAGACAGATTTATCCTTTGATAGACTTTTCTGTGTGAGACAGATTTCTTTATTATCAAGTCTGTGATTTTGGGTTGAAGCAACTCTTAGTTGTGGGCGAGATCAGCTAAGGGAATCAAGTGTGCAGTATCCTGATGGGATCTGAGGCGTAGGAGTACACTGTACCTTGAATTAGTGGGAGACTGATTAGGGTTCAACTATAGTCCAGTCCGAAGTTAGCTTGTAGTAGGCTAGTGTCTGTAGCGGCTTAATACAGTGTGTACTCAATCTGTACTAGGTCCCGCGATTTTTCTGCATTTGCGATTTCCTCGTTAACAAAACTTCTGGTGTCCGTGTTATTTCTTTTCCGCATTATATTTTATATCATTGAAATAATACAGGTTGTGCGTTAAGATCATCAATTGGAAATCCAACCTTTGGTTGTTGATTGATATTGATTGATCCTTGGATATTGGTATTTGGTACCGTCCAAGTTATTCCTTGTATTTGATAAAGACTCGCTATTGTTTTTAGCTTGAGTAAAAATCAAATCAAGAGAGAGATATTAACTCCTTGAGATACTTTAATCTAGATTGAGTCTGACTATCTAGTTGATTCTCTAGCACAGTATTTCGGATTTAGTCCATACAGATTGCTAAGCGAAATATTGGGTGGTGTTGTTAGACCCCCATTTTTTCAATTGGTATCAGAGCAGGCAAACACGTTAAAGACCTCATCAGTCTGTGTTTGTAGCGATATGACTCTATGGACAAGAGTACTATCTATAACAACGCAACATCATTACAGGGTTGGTCAGATAAGTTTCAAAGATCTGAAACCACTTAGGAAAACTCCTTTACGTCTCCTCCAACCGAATCTGCATTCAACTGGAGAAAATCTCTTGATAAACAGTTGGATGATCTCTCGGATGATAGTGATTCAGAAGAAGGACAAAGTCTTGATGAGGAAGTTTCTCAATACATCAAGTTGTTTAATCGTGAATTGAAAGAAACAAGGACAACTGCTTGCTTGAGAAAGTACATGGGTCCTCTCTGTCAAGAAAACACAAAGTTGAAAGATCATGAAGAAGAGGTTCACTCAAAAAAATCTGAATGTGATAATCTTCTTCGTGACCTCTTTATGTTAAAAGAGACACTTGCCGAAACTGAAGCAAGATGTGAATCTCAACAGAAATGTTTCAATGACAAAGAACGCAGTCTTCTTACCAAAGAGAAAATCCTTGGAAACCAAACTCACTGCTGCTCTTAATAAGGTAAAATCACTGGAAGAGAATCTAAATAGGTTCAGTTCTAGCTCTACAAAACTTTTTTCTATGCCGGGAGCCTGTAAAGAACATCATGATAAACGTGGTCTGGGATATAAAGGAATAGACACTCCTAACAGTGGTAAGATTAAGTTTGTTAAAGCTGTTAATAATTCTCCATGTGAAGAACATGTGTCAGCTTGCAAACATAAGGTTTCTACTTCTTCTAAACCTGCTCAAAAGAGAACTACTGAACGTAAGTCCTTCAACTGCTATTACTGCGGAAACAAAGGACACTCTGAGCGAAGGTGTCGTCTTCGGATAAGGAATGAAAAACTTCACAACATTCTTACTTGGATGTCTAAAGAAGTTGTTAAACCTATATCACAGATTGGAATCAACCTTGCTCAGCCTCAAGGGGTATACTTTGATAAGGCTTTTCCTAATTATGTTTTCAAACCGAAGGATTCCTACAACGGTGGAAGGAAAAACAGGAAAAGTGTGACAGGTGTTGTAAATCAGTCTAGAAAGAGAAAAAGGAACAAGAGAAAGAAAAACGAGTTAAGTTCCTCTAATCTTCTCAAAAAGGACTGTGAATTCAAGTCTTCCAACTCAGATTTTCTACACGTCAACAATAGGGTGTCTGATCTGAAGATCTGTATAAACAAACTAAGACGGAATATCAAGAAAACATGGAATGTTGTTAACATAGGTACTTCTAAATCTTCTCTTGATAATGCTTCTTCAACTATACCAGGTAGCTTGATAAATACCGATGAAAAGGAAAAATAAGAAATAAATAATGATGAGCAAGATGCTCATCTTATTACATCCCGACATGTTCATGTTGCATCTCTTTTAATTATGTTTAGTTAAAAAGGGATTCTCATGATTCTCAGGATTTTCATCTTGAGAAAGCTGTCAAGATTGTACTGCATTCGATGTTATTTTATTCCGTTCACTCCTCAACATCTATTTCTTTTTACGTTTTGGGATTCTTTGGTCTATCTTAGGCCCGTTTCTCCCGTTCACGTACCAACCCTCACGAACGACATGTTTCCTAGGGTTTGATGGAATTCATTATATATAATGTGTTCCAGAGTCAAAAAGATTTTCTAAAAGTCTTTTTGGTGCACAATGGAGGGAAGCAACAAGGTTGATGATGTTGAGCTTTGTCCTACTGATATCTCGTGCTTTCATGCTCTTGATCATGAAAACGAAGACAAACTACCAGTTCAGATTTCTTCACAACTGGTAGGAAATCTCCTTGGAGACTTTAAGATCGTTCGAGAACAACTCAGTATTGCAACAAGGAACCTTGACTACCTAAAAGGTGAACTAAGGAAGGCAACTGAGGAACTTATTCTTGTTTAATCCCTGGTTGCAGACAGGATTTATTTTTTCGTCTGATCTTGGTTCTAGTTTGTTGCCTAGTATGTCTTCTGTTTGGATTAGTTGGAAGAATAACTAGTGCTTTGAATAGCGAAATTGTGACTACACATATCTATTTTTGTTTTCATCTTCTTATGTTATTTTTTTGGTTTATTGGTTTTAAATTCTAAAAATATTTGGTGGTTGATATTATTGCAATATTAATCTGTTTTGAAGTATTGCAATACTTTTATGGGATATGTATTTTTTGCATCCGTGAACTTGAAGGTCCCATATTGTGTCAAAAGTAAAGTCGTTCATAAATTTATATTCGTATTGATGAAAAGACGAACGGACTTTTGACAAATTACAAAAGTTATGCCTATGCAGTCATTTATTTGATGGAAAATAAGATAAAATCTTTTGTTTGACAAGGATAAAGTCTATTATGTTGTTATGCGAATAGTGATGGAAAATAGAATAGATCCTTGTATGGTTATCCACAGTATTGATCTTCATTGATCCATTTTGTTATGTTTTACCGTGAAGGCTCCATTGTGTATCTTATGTTGAGCACCTTACAACTATGTCAATTAATATTGGTCTTGTTGGTTGTTCCATGAGATGCTATATGTTGAGCATTCTTGAATTAAATTAATCATCTTGATTGGTTATTTAGTTATTTGCTCCGAAAGTCTTCTTTTGTCGAGCAAAATCTTTTGACAATTAAATTGATTGCTTCGGTGATTAGTTTGGTTGTGTATTCCAATTAGAGTAATTATAGGTTCTCTTGTAATTAATCTAGTTGAGTTTTTCATATATTCCACAAGCTCTTGTGTTGAGTATATGAATGGCTATGCTAATCATGTTCTATTGGTTGATGTAGTCGTATATTCCGTAAGGTTTTCCTTATGTTGAGTATTTGAACGATTAAGGTAGTCATCTCCGTGTGGTTATCTTAGTCGTAGCTCCGTGATTTTTCTTATGTTGAGCACAATCAATTAAATTGATGACTTTTGTGGTTTGATTTAGTTGCGTATTCCGATTAAATTAATCATGGGTTTACTTGTGATTAATTTGGTTGAGTTTTGGATATAAAAAATCATTTCCATGGTTTTTTGGTGTCCAATTAAAAAATCCTTCTTTT
This sequence comes from Papaver somniferum, assembly GCF_003573695.1. Lineage (NCBI taxonomy): Eukaryota > Viridiplantae > Streptophyta > Magnoliopsida > Ranunculales > Papaveraceae > Papaver > Papaver somniferum. The sequence goes on from NW_020622713.1 coordinate 7,320,201, forward strand.
ATTTCGAAATTAAGGTCGCTCTTGTTGTTCTTTCAGGAATGATATCAAATGGGGGATAGTTCTTTTGAACTTGTGCTTAAAGGTAATATCTTGCGGGGTGTGCGGCTGTGGAATTTTATAGGGGTTATCTTGTATCTTAAAACTCCTTGATGAATGCATTTAGCTTCGGCTTTATTGCATCTAAATTAAGTTGGTATGTATTTTTTCTTTTAGTCTATGAAATGTCTCTTGTGGAAATTTCATTATGATCCCGTTCTTTTACCTTTGCCAATTTTATTGACAAAAAGGGGGAGAAATAATGTAGTTCACACTACAAATACATATGGTTTTCGGATCATTGTGTAAGGGGGAGTGGTTTCCATGATTGAGATGGAGTATTGACTAAGGGGGAGTGATGCATATCACCATAGTATTGTTGTTAAAGTCGTGATGCAATTGGACTTTGATGTTACATAATGATACTATGACACTGTATAATAATGATCGAGAATCTCGATTTCTCTCATTGTTATAGCTACGGATCTTCAACAACGGTGGCGCTAAACTTACAACCTTTGGGATCATTTGAGTACTTGGAAGGACGAAGATTTCAAGGAACGTTGAAGATTAGACTATGGAATAAGAGCCACTAAAGTTTATCTTTTTTGTATTCCATATGTATTAATAGTTTTGTCACTAAAATTGACAAATGGGGAGATTGTTAGAGCATAGCTCGGTCGACCTCGTATGCGTTGCTATATCAAGCATGTTTGTCAATGTTAGTGATCAAAACTATGAGTCTTGATTTCTAGTCTATTATAGCTAAGTCTCGGACTAGGATAGAAAAGTATAGTTGAGATCATGGCGATTCACCATACAACGACGAAGATCTACTCAAGGAACCGTGGAACTTCATCAACAAAAAGGTATGTGGAGACTTGAACTTATCTATCACTCAAAAGTCTATCTATTCTATCTCCTACTTCTTATGAGACATAAAGTCGTATGCTATATAGACTGGATCATACACATTTGACATTTCGAGCTGAGTATTCACTACTTACCTTTTTCTCGAAATCGTGTGTTGGTAAAGCGTTTCTCTTTGATCAAGTTTATCTTCACCTAGTGACGAAAGTCATGAAAAGTTTCAATTACTTTGAGAATTTCTCTGATGTGAAACGGTCTGTGAATAACGGCTATGTAACGTCCTCTGAGAATGTCTAAATGATTGGAATGAGAGTGTAGATTACATAACCATGTATTCCTTAATCCGAAGTTTTCGAACTTTGTTGATTGAGAGAAACCGGAGGAATTGGTTTTGCCAAGTCCGCGAACTCAGTCCGCGAACTGAAGGAAGTTCTCTTGCCGAGAATTTATGCTGGAATTTTCCAAAAACTCGTTTGCGCGTTTAGTCCGCGAACTGGCGGAAGTCTCTTTGCCAGTTGCCTTAAGTCCGCGAACTTGTTTGTGAGCTTAAGTGGTTATGATCTAAATATGTGCTCTGAACATGAAACTTAAATTACTAAGGAATGCTTTATGCAAAACTTGGCTATAAAGTTCATGAGCTGATTCATCGAATCGAATCATCTTTGTTTCAATTATGTCTTGTCTAGTTACATAAGATCTCATAGAAACTAAACAACTCTCCAACTAGTTCATTTGAGTCAATTGAACTAGTTATGGTGAATAAGAACTAGGTTAATATGAATTGCTCATATGGTTAACCTTTTGGGTTACTATGTTGAACCAACATACACGTACACGTTTGGGCACGATTTTCACAAACCCAGTAAACGTCTACCCAAGTGTGTATGACAAGATAAGTTTTCGATCTAACGGTTGAGAAATATTAGCTTGAATCTAAATCAGGTTTTCATCTAATGGTGAATATGGGTTGCTTTGTAACTAAGGAAAAACCCTGATTTGAAGGATATATAAAGGAGACATATAGAATTGTGCAAAACAAATCCCCACATGTCTGTGTGATACTAGTGCGCTCGTTAGAGTCGATTCTCCTTTAACCTTTGGTTTTCTTCTCTAAAACCAGGTTAACGACTTAAAGACTTCATTGGGATTGTGAAGCCAGACCATTACTACTTTTATCGTAGTTGTGTGATCTGATCTTGCATATTCTATCGTACGAGTACAATCTATTAATTGGCTTGAGATCGTGAGAGTTCTCCGATAGGCAAGATAAAGAAGTCACAAACATCTTCGTCTCACTGTTTGTGATTCCTCGACAAACCGCTTGTGTAGTCAAGAAGGATTGTTGAGAGGTGATTGATTAATCTAAGTTGTTCTTCGGGAATTAAGTCCGAAGTTAGCTTGTAGTAGGCTAGTGTCTGTTGTGGCTTAATACAATGTGTGTTCAATCTGGACTAGGTCCCGGGGTTTTTCTGCATTTGCGGTTTCCTCGTTAACAAAACTTCTGGTGTCTGTATTATTTCTTTTTCACATTATATTTTATATAATTGAAATAATAAAGGTTGTGCGTTAAGATCATCAATTGGAAATCCAACTTTTGGTTGTTAATTGATATTGATTGATCCTTGGATATTGGTCTTTGGTACCGTCCAAGTTATTCCTTGTATTTGATAAAGATTAGCTATTGTTTTTAGCTTAAGTAAAAATCAAATCAAGAGAGAGATATTAATTCCTTGAGATACTTTAATCTAGATTGAGTCTGACTGTCTAGTTGATTCTCTAGCAAAGTATTTCGGAGTTAGTCCATACATATTGCTAAGCGAAATATTAGGTGGTGTTGTTAGACCCCCACTTTTTCACACTTAGATAAATTAACTGTATCCATTTTTTCGTGCTCAGTTACCCTCTCTTAGTGTATGTATGTATCTGATGTTTTGCTCTTGACTGAGCCCAAAAACTCACTCTGCTTTAGGTAAGTTAGGATTGCAAGTTTATGAAAAATGACATATGCCATATGCATCTACCCTTAGTTACTCTAGCCTGATACATGTGTAACTGAAAGTTACACAAGTCATATGCATGTGTAACCGAAAGTTACACTAGTAAGATGCATGTGTAACCGAAAGTTACACTAGTAAGTACGAGCTGAGATCTCTGCAAGGATCTCGTGAACATCTGTTAAATGATATATAAGTGTAATGTACTCATATGATATAAGTATTCACTATCTTCCTTAAATTTTCGATTGGTATATCTCTATAATCATGTTTAATTCTTATGTTTTCAGGATTTTGTAGGTTATTGCGTGGTCACAGTCGAATCTGTCGGAAGAGGAGTACCAGTTGCATTTCTAGAACGTGTTAAGGCTTACAATACTGCAGTCCTTGAGCCAAATCACATTGGAAGACAAAACAACTAATCAGAACCCCTTCATTGAACTTGAGGTACTAAATATTTTTAGTTTTACTGAAACTGACCTGTTGCTAACTCCCTTGTCACTGGCATCACACCAGTTTGATAGGTACTTTTGCAATTATTCTATACTTTTGTTTCTCTATTTTTTGTCCATCCGACCTAATTCCATGGATGTTTATTCTTGTTTGCAGATGTGCAAATATATTGGAATCGAGAAAGACAAAAAAGGAAGGAAACGTTTCTATTATAGGATATAGTGGATTATTTCTAGGATTTCGCTTTCCATATCTCGTGTTTTTATTCGTTTATTGTGTTCAAATAACCAATTACTATAAATTGTAGTAATTGATGAACGGACAAATTATTGTAAATGAAAATTAAAGTAATATATGTATTTTATGATGAATAACTTGTATATAACCTTACATATAACATGTGTAATAAAAAGTTACACACGCATATGGATGTGTAACTTGTAGATACACATGCCATACGCATGTATAACTTCTGCTTACACATTTCTAACTTCAGAGTACACATCTATGTACAAGTGTAACTTTGCATTACACATTTTATATGATGTGTAACTTCTGGATACACATGTCATATGCATGTGTAACTTTTGTGTACACATCCATATGTTGGTGGTGGTCGTCAGTGGTGGCGGAGGTGGTTGGAGGCGGCGGTGGTTATCAGTGGTGGCGGGCGGCGGTGGTCGGAGTTGGCCGGTGGTGGTGGTCGGTGGTTTGAATGGCGGTGGTGGTCAGAGGTGGTTTGACTGGCGGTGGTGGTCGGAGGTTGCTGGCGGTGGTGGTCGGAGGTGGTTGGCGGTGGCTGAGGTGGTCGGAGGTGGTTGGAACATCATCACAAAATATTTTAATAATTTTGGGCCTAGATTTAAATTTTATTTAATTATGGGCTTGATAAGATGCATAAGAGTATCAAGGTCTTTTAATAATTCGGGGCATAGATTTAAATTTCTTTTAATTAAGGGCCTGGCATTATGGGTTATCAATGGGTGGGGCCTTAGCATAATTTTTCCAAGAGAAATGGGGTCAACTGCCCAAATCGAATATTATTGTTTATATTTCAAAAAACTGGAAGGAATCCTAGCAAGAAGCTGGGCTCCAACCCCTTTCTGAATAACAATACCCAATCCATGGGAAAAGAAATTGCATTTCTTAGCATTAACATAAAATCTAGACAAATGATTATGTAAACTTTTTAATAAATCGACCATATCCTCCCCCAGGTCTCCAAATGTCGTGAAAGCCAAAACACCAAAACCAGAACCTTGAGCCAAACACTTATCCAATTATTTTTTTTTTGCGAGAGATCGCGTGGCTCAAAGCTATCCTCGGTCGGAAAACACGAACTCCTCCACCTGTGAAAGGTGAAACCCCAGTAACATTCAAACACACATCACGACCATTATCCCAATTATAAACCATAATATCTGCCGGCTGCAATCCACTCCCCTCACTGGACATCAAACCCAAATCAACCTCCTTCTTAGCTGAGACTCCTGCACGAAAACACATGTCTACAATAGTGTCACATACAAAATCGTGTCGATATTTGATCCCTACCTCATGTGCAGAATGCAACGCATGGTCGCCAAAGCATTCCATATCTCTGTTACAAGAGGCACATACACTATTATCAGGGAACAAGGGGATACCAAGACGATATAATAAATTTCATTCCATAGAAAGGATTACATATGTAGGAGAAAGGCAGGTTTATCTCCTAGCCATTCCCCTGTTACATTGTGCCTTCTACAATGCTTGGCTGCTCTATTAGCTAAAGATATAAATTTCTGTTCGGCACAATCTAACCTTGAGAATGAAAAATTGTTTAAAAGAAATTGACAGTCATCTAATATAGTTTGACTAAACCAACAAAGTTGGTTGTTATTATTATGCAAATAAGTGATTGCATTTTTCGCATCACTGCGAATGCAGAAACTGTTTATGCCTTTGTCTTTCATCCATTTTATTCCTTCTAGTATGAAAATGCATTTTGCTTCTTCCGCCGTTCTTGCTACTCCTTTGGTGAGTTTGCATCCTTCAAAGGTCCCTAACATATCAGTTAAAACACGAATAGAACCTGCTTCATTAATATCTTTGTCATAGCTTGCATAACAGTAAAGAATATTATAAATATCAGGCAGGCCATTGTTGTTCGGGGCATGGACTGGTGCAAGTAATATAGCTGGTTGAGTATGTGTAACAGGCATATTGCGATCTATATCTGCTATCAATTTCATTGCATAGTTGGCAGTATTTATTGGCATGACAATTTTATTTTGAAAAACCTGAAAAATACATGTCTCTCCAAATACATCAAGTCGTGGCAAATATTGACTGTTTAATTGCTACACTATTACTACTCTTCAATCAAGCATCAAACTAGCTCCTAGCATCTATGTCAGATGCTTCTACTTCCTCAAAAGAGACAAGATGACCAAATGGAGTATTGGCCCAAACAGATTTCGCATATGGACAGGATAACAAAAGACGTTCAGCTGTTTCAATTGAGTTACACATGCAACATGAATCAGTTTGGGTTCTATATTGCATGAATCTGGCATTGGTAGGTAGAATATTTTCTATGCACTTTCATATGAAAAGTTGTATTTTGGGTAAGGTGTGGAATCTCCACGGAGCTTTGTAAGTAGGTTGACTAGGATGGGGGTTCTGCATAAATTGAAGCTCACCTGTTAGAGCTTTATAGGTTGTTTTCACTGAGAAATTACCATTCTTGGTATGCAACCATACCAATCTGTCATCTCCAGTGAAAGGGATTTTGATCTTAATTTTTTTTTTGAGCATTATCTAGTGTGAAGAAGTTATTGATAAGTTCAACATTTCATTTCCTAGTACTAGCTATAATGAAATCAACAAGTAACATGGCAGGATTGGGATAAGTATGACAGAGGGGAAGAGAAGCTTCTGCTATCCAATTGTCAGTGAATGCGTTAATGCTTGAGCCATTTCGAACTTCGCAAATCGAGTTTTTCCTAATGATTTCTAGACCCACTTCTATACTCTTCCATAACCAAGAGGAATCCGATGGTTTCCTAGCATGCAACGGATGACAATTCTTGAAATATTTACATTTCAATATTTTGACCCATAACTCATTAGGCGAGTGGATGAGAGACCAAGCTAGTTTAGCAAGCATTGTTGTTAGAGAATTGCTCGGTCGAACTCGCATGCGTTGCTATCTCAAGCATGTTTGCCAATGTTAGTGATCAAAACTATAAGTCTTGATTTCTAATCTACTATAACTAAGTCTCGGACTAGGATATAAAGTGTAGTTGAGCTCAAGGACTTCATGGCGATTCATCATACAAGAATAAGAACTACTCAAGGAACCGGTGGAACTTCTCGACAAAAAGGTATGTGAAGACTTGAACTTATTTATCACTCAAAAGTCTATCTATTCTATCTCCTACTTCTTGAGACAAAAAGTCGTATGCTATATATAGACTTTGATTATACACAGTTGGTATTTCGATCCGAGTATACCTCGCCTATCTATATCTCGAAATATGTGTTGGTAAGCTTTTTGCTTCGACCAAGTTTATATTTACCTAATGACGAAAGTCATGATATGTCTCAATCACTTTGAAAATTGCTTTGGCGAAGAATGTTTGAATGATTGGAATGAGAGTTTAGATTACATAACCAATATGGACATAAGCATTGTTGTGGAAACACGTTTATGTATAAGTCCTATTCCTTGAACCAAAGTTTGTGAACTTTGTTGATCAAGAGAACCGAAAGAATGGCGTGAGCCAACTCCGCGAACTGCCGAAGTTCTCAAACCCGAGAATTTCTGCTGGAGTTGACAAACTAGTGCGTGAAGCTAAGTCCGCGAACCCAGTCCGCGAACCGGCAAAGTTCTCATCCCGAGAATTTCTGCTGGAGTTTGTAAACTCTGCCCGGTAACTTAAGTCTGCGAACCAAGTCTGCGAACTTAAGAAGGTTATATATCTGAAGATGATTTCTGAACTTAAACTTAAAAATACTAAGGAATGCAGTTTGCAAACCGTGGCTATAAAAGTTCATGAACCGATTCGAGTGAATCAAATTATCTTTGCTTCAATTATGTCTTGTGTAGTTACATAAGAATTCTTTACAATTGAACAACTCTCTAACTAGTTCATTTGAGTCATGTGAACTAGTTATGGTGAAGAAGAACATGGTTGATATGAAATGCTCATATGGGTAACCTTTTGGTTAACTATTATTGAACTAACAAGTGAATACGTTTGGATACGGTTAACAAACCTAGAAGCGTGCATTTCAATTGTGTGTAACAAGCTAAGTTTTCGATCTAACAGTTGAGAAATATTAACTTGAATCTAAATCAAGTTTTCATCTAACGGTGGATATTGATTGCTTTGTTACCAAGGTAACTTAATGGCAAACCCTGATTTGAAAGACTATATAAGGGGACATCTAGCATCACTGCAAAACTAATCCCCACACTTTACGTGTGATACTAGTTTGCGTGCTAGAGTCGTTTCTCCTTTAACCTTTGGTTTTCTTCTTATAAAACCAGGTTAACGACTTAAAGACTTCATTAGGATTGTGAAGCCAGACCGATACTACTTTATCGTAGTTGTGTGATCTGATCTTGCATCTTCTATCGTGCGAGTACAATCATATTTATTAGCTTGAGATTGATATCTCCGATAGGTAAGATATAAAAAGTAATCACAAACATCTTCGTCTCATCGTTTGTGATTCCGCAACATCTTGTTTCGTTACCATACGATTAAGATTTTTGTGAGGTGATTGATAACTCTAGGCTGTTCTTCGGGAATATAAGACCGGATTATCAATTGGTTCATGTTCACCTTGATTACTATTAAAATATGGTACAAAACCTTTTAGGGTTTATCTGTGTAAGACAGATTAGTCCTTCGATACACTTGTCTGTGTGAGACAGATTTGTTTGTCATCAAGTCTTCGACTTTGGGTCGTAGAAACTCTTAGTTGTGGGTGAGATCAGCTAAGGGAATCAAGTGCGCAGTATCCTGCTTGGATCAGAGGCGTAGGGAGTACAATTGTACCTTGGATCATTGGGAGACTGATTGGGGTTCAACTACAGTCCAATCCGAAGTTAGCTTGGAGTAGGCTAGTGTCTGTACCGGCTTAATACAGTGTGTGTTCACTCTGGACTAGGTCCCGGGGTTTTTCTGCATTTGCGGTTTCCTCGTTAACAAAATTTCTGGTGTCTGTGTTATTTCAATTTCCGCATTATATTGTTTTATCTTTATAATTGAAATAATACAGGTTGTGCGTTAGATCATCAATTAGAGTAATCCAATCTTTGGTTGTTCATTGTCATTGATTGATCCTCGGATATTGGTCTTTGGTACCATCCGATTTATTCCTTGTATTTGATTAGGACTCCCTGATTTCTATTAGCTTGAGTAAATCAAATCAAGAGAGAGATATTAACTCCTTGAGATACTTTTACCTAGATTGAGTCTGACTGTCTAGTTGATTCTCTAGAAATTATTTCGGAGTTAGTCCATACAGATCGCTAAGCGAAATATTGGGTGGTTTTGTTAGACCCCCGTTTTTCAATTGCTCTATTAAAGATTCTTAAATCTTTAAAGCCCAAACCACCTTGCAATTTATGGGAACAAACGTTTCCCCAATTTTTCATGTAAATACCACCTGGATTATTTTTTCCCCACCAGAAATCCCGTTGGGATTGTTCCATTTTTTGAGTAATGGTGTCTGGTATGAGAAAAGTACTCATGTGGTATATCGAAGAGGATTTCAAAACACGTTGCACCATTATGGATCTACCAGCTTGCGAAAACTGCTTTCATTTTCATTTTGCAACTATTTTATGAAACTTCTCAAGAAGATGACTAAACGATTGTGTTTTGTTTCTATCATTAAACAATGCATTCCTATATATTTTTCCTTAAGATCAATTTTATTAACTTCCAAAGCATTGATAAGCGAGACAGCATGATCTGGATGAACATTTTTGCTAAAAAAACAACCGGATTTGTCAAGGTTTATGACTTGACCAGAGATATAGCTGAAATATTTGATCAAAGCCATCAAGTTATTAGCTTGCTCATGGGAAGCTTTGATAAATATGAGGCAGTCATCAGCAAAGAGCAAGTGTGAAACACTGGGAATCTTTTTGTTGATGCGTACTCCTTGAATTAGTTTTTTGTTGTCAGCAGGAACAAGATATCTAGTTAATGATTCCATACACAGGATAAAGAGATAAGGGGATAATGGATCCACCAGTCTTAAACCTCTATTTGGTTTAAAAGAGGGACATGGAGGTACATTAAGCATGATAACAATGTTGATGGTGCTAATATATTGAAAATTAAGAGCACGCCAATAAGGCGAGAAGCCAAAACATTTAAGAATATCAATCAAGAATGACCATTCAACTATGTCAAAGGCCTTAGATATGTCAAGTTTAAGGCCCATGACACCATTTCTATCTTTTTGCCTTTTTCCTTTTCATAGTGTAAACTATCTCTTGTGCTATGACAACATTGTCAGAAATGTGTCTCTTAGGTACATACGCAACTTGGTACGCAAAGATTAGTTTATTAAGTAAAGGGTTCATCTTATTTATAAGAAGTTTAGATATTATCTTGTAACTGGTGTTACATAAGGCTAGGAGATAGACCTAAAGTCATCTAGAGTAGAAGGATTTCTAACTTTAGGAATAAGCGATAGAAACGCACGATTCATGGATTTAAGTAAATGATTAAATAGACTCAAAGAAAGTACATACAGTTTTTCATACAACAACTTCAAGCTTCTAAATTCTGTTTGTAAAACCCCGGGGGAAAATCATCTAGCCCGGGGGCTGTCCAAGAGGGCATTTGTTTGATGGTTTCCTTTACCTCCTCAAGTGAGACAGGCCTGAGAAGATAACTATTGTCCTCAGCATTCATGCAAGTCAATACAGTTCAGAAATTCAGCATTCCGAAAAGGCTGAGAAGTAAAGCTTATATGCTTTTAAAATGATTAATTAATAGGTTTTCAAGGTCATTCCTATACTTAGACCATTCACTAATTTAAAAGTCTCAATGTGATTAAAGTGTTTCCTTTTATTGATAGAAGTACGATAGAAATTAGTTTTTCTGTCATCACTTTGTATAAAATCATGTTTAGACTTTTGGGCATAAAACTATTCTCGAACATTTTGCCAATGCTCATGATCAAGTTTCCATCCCTGACTGCCTCAGCATTCCGAATAAATAGAGGTTAGTTATTTAAATGATAAAGTTGGTTAGTAAGGGATTTGACACTTTGATCAACATTAGCAAAATGGTCTAAATTTAATTTCTCAACTCATGTTTAACGTTCCTAAGTTTATGAGTAAACTGAAATGCAGGTGAACCTCTAACATGTTTTGAGTATGCATTTCTGATAACATCCTTAAAAGTAGGGTCACTACCCCAACATTTAAAATATCTATAAGGTTTATGGCCTTGGTTAATATTTGGGTTTGTCACTAAAACTATTGGTATGTACCAATAGTTTCTATGTGATAAACCTTGGAGGAAACATAATGTTCAAGCCATAAACTGTTTCCCATGACCCTATCAAGTCTAGCCATGATTAAGTTTCCACCATCTTATCTATTTGACCAAGTAAGTTACGTACCCACATAACCCAAATCACTAAGATCAGTTGAATCTATAAAGTTTTGGATTTCTGGGATTTCAGTGGTGGCAGGATTTGTATTAGTGGATCGTTCATGATTGAACATGGTTATATTCAAATCACCAATTAAAACCCAAGGATGATTAATTCTAATACCAATGTCCTTAATGTAGTTCCATTCTTCCATGTTCTCATTATGATGTGTAGAGCGATAAAGAAAAATGGCAAGGAACTCAGGCTTGCTAGGGTCATAGGAAACAATTGCATTAATCATCTTATCCGTATTAGGAAAAATGTCTGAAAATCACGAGCTTGGAGAAAGGAGCGCATATCTATTTTTCACCATAAGTAACTTATGTCATGGAAGGATGGTAGTATATTAATAGAGATAAAACTCTTTTCCATATATTCAAATCGCCATAAACACATACTTGTTCGGTCTAACAATATTTTTGTGCCTGATACCAATTGAAAAGGAGAGAGTACCAAGTACACCACCAATTTTTTCATTAAGCAACCTATATGGACTAAACCTAAAACAATTGCAAGTAGATCTAAATTAAAGATCCTTAAACAATATGTATATAGAGTTTTTTTCTTTCTCTTTCAAAATCAATATATCTAGACTGATAAGTCCGTGAACCTGATCGTATAGAAGATTTATTGGACGATATCACAAATCAATAGTAAAGATCAATAGTCGTATCCAAATCAAGAGGATTCGAATTTTGACAAGTATGAAACTTGTAATATATCTTTCTATATATGAATTCAACAAGAACAAGTCTCGTTATTGATCATAATTAACATGGATTTAATTACCTAGCTAGACTGAATACTAATTACTTGTGCTATCCCTATTATAAAAATAAAATAATATAACGCAGAAAACGAAAAACAGGAGATACTAGAAGTTTTATTAACAAGGTAAACGACACTTGCAGAAAAATCCCCTACCTCATCCAACTTTGAACAATAAATTGTATTAATACGTTTCCCACATTAACCAAGTATCATACTTCGAACTGGAATGTAGTTGAGACTGAATTAAGCCTCTAAGCAATTCAGCTACAATCGTGTTTATGACGTCTCTTGAACCTCGTAAGGATCTACACAATTGATTCCCTTAGTTGACGTCCTTTTCAGCCTTAGAGATGTTTCAATCTAAGTGAAGATTGTTGATACCAATATGACTCAAACAGATAAGTCTATTTGATTTCACTACTGATCTTTCGATCTAGGTTTGGATATCTTTTGCAATAGATTAAGTCCAACAAACCTCATGAATCCGGAACACTTACGCTCAGTTAGGTGGCAAGCCTAGATTACTAACCACCTCTTAAGAACAATATAAAACAATCACGAAGAAGAGTTTTAGATATCAATCTTAAGGAATCACAAAGTCTATCTATCTCGAAGTTTGACGAGTACCTCAACGATCAATAAGAAAAATTTCAGGATACACGTACTATTATGTAAAAGATAGTCACTAATCGCTAAGTGAAGTCTTCAAGTCGTAAACCTAATCATTTTTCTCTGATGCAACCTAGGTTAATAGAATACGACTACAACTAGCAACTAGGATACATAAGTGTTAGGGCTTGCATGAGTCTCTCTATTTATATATTTTCAAGACTCTAAGTATCTTGAAATTCAAGCTAAGATAACTTGATATTCAAGTAAAACAATTTCTCAGTTTAGATGAAATTATTATTAGGAATTCATGTAAGCATGTGAGAAGTTCGCCTTACAAAGAATAATCTACACTATGATCCAGGTTACTAGCGTATTGCCCCCTAAGCTAGCAGCTGACTAATCCAAGAGATTAACTATAAAATGAGGCACTAACAATCTAAAACATCCAATTAAAACACTAAAAAAGAAGTTCTAGACAAAGATTAACCCGAATCTAAACCCTCTCTGAAATAAATACAAGAACTCCTCTCAAATGATACATATTCAATATTGAGTTGGTTTACAAATAGAATATAAACACAAAATAAATATAGCGGAAGCTAACCAACTAATGAAACCAACTCCTCGAAGCTTTCAACGCCATGTGCACATCTTGATCTGTCTCTGAAACTGAAAGTAGGAATTGAGTGAGCACATCATCCCGAAGGGTGCCCAGTAGAAATAACAACTAACTTTCGAGCAATCATTAGAATGATTTAAAGACAATGCAGGTTTTACAGAAAACCGTTAAAAATACAAATAAAGCATATTAAAATAATAGTTGTACTGAAATATAAAGTTCTACCAACCAATCATTCGGCAAACATTCACAACAGAAATATAGTGAGCGATGTCTTCCTTCGGAGTAGCAAGGCATGACTGTTGTGGAAGCTTCAATGATCATTAAAGCGCCCATGAGGTTTCCGTCCTCAAGTCATAAACGATATGTACCTTACCAGTACCTTATTGTACGCGCACTCTACATAGCAAGTATTCAAAGAAAACAAGTGGTAACAACATTTTATCCGACCGAAGTGCTTACACAGTGGAGATCCCATAATCCGCCCACGTGTAAATCCAGCAATATTATATAATATTCTCAACATCATTCTCTCTAAACAGCAAAACATAATAAAATAGCTTTTGAAAGTAATTTAAAAGAAACAGTAAATATCCATGTATGAGATATGCATGGCCCATACAGAAATAGGGAAAGTAATATTCAGTGACGTGTCACACACCTATTAGTTTATTAGTGGCAGCAATTTTCACTCCATTAGCGCATAAATATAGATATACCTTTTCGGCACACACACACATCACACACCAATCAAAAGAAAACCTTCTCCCATTCATGCTAACATTAAGTAAAGATTGTAACCACTTTCCAGTCAATGGAAAGAATCACTTTTTGAAAATAAATAAGTACCCCCAAAACAGAGATATCAGTTGTTTCTAAGGATCCAAGCCCATCCCAAAATGTAAAAGAAAACTACTCCCTCTGTCCTAAAATTTCTGTCCTCTATTCTATTTTCGTCTGTCCTAAAATATTGTCCAGCTTCTGTTTATAGCCATATTTTTCAGTCAAACTCTCAAATATATCCTTCAAACTTTTACATTTATAAAATTATTTTAAATATCACCAATCTAAATATTAAATGATATCTTCCTCAATAGGAAACAAATCTACTGAATCAATCCATAAATATTTTTATTTTTATCTTTTATTTAAATATTTCTATAAATATAATCATTACCAATGTATTTTTCTTACATACCCCATATACTCCTTTTAATTTTAGTAATAATATATCATTTAATAGGGGTAATTTTGTACACTCCTCCGGTCTCCTTAATATCTTGACTTAGTCAAAGCGGACTAATAATTTAGGACGGAGGGAGTAGTTTTTATTACACGCAGATAATACATGCATACACTATCATATGGTAACAAAGATATGTATGGATTTCACAAACGATAGACTTGTAAAACAATAATGAATACAAGAGAGTTTGTTATTGATTCCCACCTCTTTTGATGACAAGCCTCGCATACCTTGAGATCCATCATCCACTGGTTCGTTCTTTAGATCGATCGTTGTTAATAAAGATTAACTGTTAATCATACAAGCACTCTAAAGATTAGCCAAAAGGCTCATACAAGGTCCATACACATTTCTCATACAAATCTCTAATTAAAGACTAAGTGAACTATATAATTGTTCTAAGCCCATTTATGGTTTTACATCTTTTAATTATCTAACTTTAGCACATCTAAAGGTTTACTAATTCAAATAGGTTGGTTCTCTAGTCCAATAAATATGTCTAATAAATATCTACAACTTTGTAGAAGGAACCAAAGGCTAATTCATACCATAAGGGTCCAATTCATCAAGATAAGAAAACTAACTCTAAGCCCAAGTCCACTAAACTCAGCCCATTAATACAAGGCCAAGTCCACTCAGTCAACTAACAGTCTCTAACAGATAAAGGTCCACTAACAGTCCACGTTAAGTCAAAGTACAAATCTAAGTCAAGTCCAGGTCAAGAGGTCCAGTCTAAGTCGGTCAATTGAGGCAACTCAGGTCAAGACCAGAAACTCAGTGAGTCCATATGATTCGACCCAGTCAGAAACTGAGCCAGACAATAACCAAACTGAAACAGACTGAATAAGTTCAGTCAGACAAGTTTAAGATTCATACACAACAGAGACTCTAATCCCAACTCAAAATCAACCTATTCATTCTAACAGAACTCTATAAATTAATACAACAGAAAAATCTAATACATCTAAAATCACACAATCTGTTCTAACTACAATTCTAGCATCACTACATTATTAGCTTCATGCTCTGTAATTCATCACTCTTCCTTGTGTACATCTGTAACTCGACTACATTCTTATTGCATTAACACCACCACCACCAACTGAGCAGCATCACCTCAACCACCTCATTCACTAATTCATTCATATACACAGCTTCCACTAACTACACATAATACAGTTCACCAATATCTCAACCACTAGCACCTGCAATAGTTCAAACATAATCTTCAACTGCAATGACTCAGATTTAGCCAACTATATTCATCTCAAATCTTAGTTTCATTCTTCCATCCCCTAACTTCAGATAATCCAAATATAACTTCTCTCTTTAGTTTGCAGCTTCAACTCAGTCAAATCTTCTCAAATGTTAACTTATTTGCTTGAACTTCTAAAACCCATCAAACAACCAGGAAACTACATATGTAGTCATCTCCATCACCAGTACAGCACACATACAATACCATCTCTAACTAACTAACCATATTCTTTAGCTGCAACTTAACACAACACCCTGAACCCTGACTTAATCTCATTTACATTTCCTCTAAACTTCAACTGCAGTTCCAACTGCATCAACACTATCAAGTCCTTGCTAACTGAAAATATAAACCCAACTCCTACACTTTATTCATATTATTCTCTTCTGCAACTCAACCTCAGTAATCAAACATTACCCCCAACTGCATCACTAATACACAAACAACACCATCTCTAGCAACAACACCTCCCGATCAACCCAACCAGCACCACTAGTTCAGCTAAAACAAGACATATCTTCTTCACAGTCTCAAGCCAAGACAACAAACTGTGGAACTGCAAGCTTCATGAATCTCAACACCACTATTTACAATCCCACTATCTAATTTTATTTCATCCCCTGTAATTCTAATTACAACTTAAACTTCTCAACTTCACATCCCATCATAAAATCTTCAGCTCTTCATTGACTCCACCAAAAGATCCTTGTGATTCAATCTAGAAACTTAACTTCGCCAACAACATCTAACTCTCCCTTCCTGTAACTCAAATCAAATAGGAAAACCCCAATTTCTATCTTCAATTTACCAAAACCCTAATTCCAAAATTAAATTGCTAAAAGACTAAAATTAAACCCTTATGCAACTATCTCCACCCGATTAAAAACAAACCCATGCAACAATTCAATCAATAACAATAATTTCATAAAGAAATTAATCAAAACCGAAACCCCAAATTAAATCTTCAAATTAAGAAAACCCTAATTTACCTGGTTCTGTGATTCTTCATCAGGATAGCCTCCAATTGATATTTCAACAACAACCCCTCTTAATTCTCATCAATCATCGACCCAGTAAACTTATCCTACTCCAAACAACCTCGAAATCAGATGAATCCCTAACTCTGTTTAACCATGAATCAATACCCCTCTCATCACTTCATCAACATCAGCACACCTCCTAGTTCATCGTCTCTGTTTCATCAATTGACTCTCTCTCTCTCTCTCTCTCTCTCTCAAATAAGAACTCAATTTCATCAATCACTTTCTATAGAGAAGAAACAGATAAGAAAAGAAAGAAGAAGAAAGAAGAAACGAAGAGAAGAAATGAGCTTCTCTCGACGCGCGTAGGAGATAAGGCCAAAAAAACTTATGAAGGCGCCCACGAAACGGCTAAGGGCATCCAGGTCGGTCTAAGGAAAAATTAACAGTTTTACCCTTCGTACATATCTGTAAATATCTTCTTTGTCTGATATCCGAATGACACGTTCGAGTAGTCCATCTCGCATAACTTTTCGATATCTATCTGATGGTACTATTTTCATAACCAAATTATTATTTTATTAATTTGTATTAATTTTTATTCATATTTAATTAATCAAGTCATTAGCGGCTTAATTCGTCTCTTGACTGGTCTAATAGCGTTGACCAGCTTGAGGGTCGTTACAACTGGAATCGTGTACAATGATAGTTCTTGGCAAACATGCCTTATGAACTTAAGTATTTACTTCAACTTGAGTTCTCTCTATTACTTTGGGAAACATTTAAGATCTTTGTAACCACCATAACTTAATACAAAACAATCACTCATTATCTCGTGGACGTAGATGAAAGTCGAACCACGTAATCTCTTGTGTCTCATGATAACTTAGCAGCTTTTGTATTTTCTTTGTATTCTTAGTTGTTATTGTGATCTTGACTACCCATTACTACTTAGCATTATCAGTTCAACAGAGGCATCAATACTACTTAGTATCTGATTCTCTGAGCTGTACACATTACGTAGATTACGGGAAAACGAGTAGTCACAGTTTGGCGCTAGAAGGTTTTTCTCACCAGCTTGAGTTTTTATATTCCGTCATTTATTTTTATGCATCTTCTTTAAACGAAGAGATCTGATCTCAACAACTATGAATCTCACTTTCTAGTGATGGGTTCGTCCGTTGTTTTCGCAAGTTCTTTGAGTTCATAGCCTCTAAAGACTAGCAATCTCACAGATCTACACAAATTTTCAAAAAGAAAAACAAAAAACCACTCACAAAACGCTAAAACTTTTGTTTGTACTAAAACAACCTTTTCTGACAAAGCATCCTTTAGATCTGAGTACCTCAGACTACAAAGGAATCTCAGTAAGGTTTAAGGAAAAAAGATCTTCTAAAGCATTTAATAACCCTGTTTCGTGGAAAGATCTGACACCATTTTTTTATTGGTTTTCAACGTTTAAGGTTGTTTCTTCCAAGGGTGTCATAAAAATTTAATACCCGTCTTTCCGAACGTCATTTCAGTCTTTTTCTGAAAAAGCTGGTTAGCCGTCTTCTGTGTCAGAGCATTAATTGCCACTTTTGACGAAGGCACCCAAGTAACAGATTTTTGTCATGTTTTCTGTGACTACAGGATAGAAAAAGCTGAAGGCATGCAGAAACCAGGTGATGTACCAACAAGCTCACGACCAGCAGTCGCACGAGGAAGATATCAAAAGCCATCTCAAGCAAATCAACGAATGGAAGCAGAGGACGGGCAAAGTGAAATAGCACGAAGGACGATTGCTAACAAACCACCTATTCCTGCTGAAGGGATGGGGAAAATATCGGGATCTCAACCACTTTACGGCATGTCGTTACCGGAGCATCCCAATATCACGTGGACACCTGCGGCCAACGCATGGTTACCTAGGACCTTAGTTCCTACAAGACGAGGGTTGGGAAACCTAACTCCAATCCAGATAGATCCAGATGCACCGGTCATAGAAGAAGTAATGGCTAACTCTGAGGATCCGACCGACAACACTCCTCAGGGTGGTGGAATCCACAACGAAGAGCAAATGACAGAACAAGTAGCAGCTTTGCTACTACGAAACAAGGATCATGAGGATGCAATACACGTGATGTCTCAGGAAAACCAGAACCTAAAGGACATGCTAGACGTGCAAATCGAAGGTTCCCAAACTCACCCTCCGCTAAAGAGGCGTGAAAACAGAGCTATCTCAGGAAGACAAAGGGTGGATCTCAATCCACCAAAGGCTAACCCAGCAGGGGGAGACAGAAGAACACGTCGTGATCCAGATGAGACGGATCCAACATACAAGCCCTCCCAGTCCTACTACGACGAGACATTTTCCAAAGATGCTCACAACATGAGCATGGTTATGGAGCAAATGGAGAAAATGCGGAAGGAGATACAAGGACTAAAAATAGGCCACGCATGCGCAAGACTAGAAGAGGTACTACAAGAAGCGACAACATCTCTGTTGTCTTTTCGCATTTTGAGAGAACCCATCCCTCCCAAATGCCATGTGCCTACATTTCAAGCATACAACGGTACATCCAATCCCGCAGCCCACCTACGGTACTACACTCGTGTCCTTTCCCATTAGGAAAGAAATGAGGTAGTACTTTGCAGGTACTTCCCGGCAAGCTTGACGGGATCATCATTGGCATGGTATGACAATTTACCAGCAAACTCAATTGACTCCTTTGAGCAATTATCTACGGTGTTCTTGGAGACATACATGTACAACAAATCAACAAAGGCAGGGTTAGATAGGCTATTTGCATTATCTATCGGACCCCGGGAGAAATTGATGCAATACACAGACAGGTGGCAAAAGACATGCCAAGCAATAGTGAAAGTCAATCCAGAAATTAGCATTAATTTCTATAAGTATGGGATTAACCTCATCCATCTTCGTGGAGCTTCACAACCGAGCCCTTGGTTCCGAAGGAGAGCTCAGGGTTGTCCAAGACCGATACATCAGACTCGAAGAAATCCAGAAGGAAAACCCCAGGGCACAAGCAAAGATAAAAACGGGTCCGCAACGAACCTACTCTCTGGAACCAATCCCGGAGGTACCTAAGAGGCAAATGAGGTTGGAGGCAGAACCAGCTCTCGAGACAAAAGATCAAAGTACGGAGATGGCAAAGGTAGAGGAAAAAGAAGAGACGAGTACGTAGATAAGATCTACACAAATCTAAACACCACATTCTCCCACATCCTAAGCAAGGAAGGAGCGAAGACAGGCTTTCCCTACCCTAACACTAGGGGAAAGAAACCAGATAAAACAAAGGAGGCTAATGAATACTGCGAGTACCGCTAGTACTACGGGCATAGAACTGATACATGCTATCACCTAAGGAACACGATCCAGAGATTCATAGACGAAGGAAAGCTCATGGAGTACGTGCAGATACAACCAGCTGATACTGAGGTAGCTCCCAAGAAAAGGGTAGAACTACCTCAGGATGGCAAATACATCAACATGATTACCTTCTCCAGCGGAGGTCAGGAGGAGCTACTCGAAGACATCCTCGAGTTAGCTCGAAACAGGAGAAAGCTAGAAGCCCACGAAGTGTTTAAACTAAGCGGACCACCTACTAGCACTTGGAAAGAATGGATAACCACGCCATTAACATTCTCAACAAAAGACGTCAATCAGGAGGTCGAGATGCACAATGATCCACTTGTGATCACTCTTCCAATACATGGATGGAACGTCACGAAGGTCCTCGTTGATAGGGGAGGCTCGTTAAATGTACTGTTTCACGAACCCTACCTACACATGGGTTTGACAGTGGAGCAGATGGGCTCTTCCACTTACACAATATACGGTTTTAATGGAGAAGTCTCTAGACCAAAATGAGAAATCGTCTTGCAGGTACGTGCAAGACCCTTAGTAAAAAATACAAGGTTCTGTGTGGTGGAGGCACCTTCGACCTACAATGTAATCATGGGAAGGCTATGGGTCCATATATTACGAGGTACATCTTTGACATATCATCAGTACCTTCGATTCCCTACACCCATGGGTGAAATGGAAATCAAGGGTGACCAACAAGACGCAAGGCTATGCAATCTAGCAGAGGTCAGACTCAACGAAGAAAGAGCTGCCGCCCAGCAGAACGAAAGAAAAATACGAAAGGAAACACTAAAGAAGTGAAGGATGGAGCCTTCTCAGTACCCGAATCCACCTCAGTTCCGGAGGCAAGCACCTCTGCCACTCCAGGGGCAAACGTCTGTGTCAAATGACAATTACATAAAAGAACTCCTCAACGTCCTCAGAAACAAACCTTCTCACCGGTGGAACCAACAAAGAAAATCAACATCGGAACGGAGGTGGAACCAAAGATGGTCAACATCGGAACTTTACTTGAAGAGGAAGAGGAGATGCAACTACAAAGGCTACTAAGGGACTAAGCAGATGTCTTTGTGTGGTCAATGGAAGACATGCCTGAAATTGACCTGAATATGGTCTCCCACCACCTTCGTCTCAAACCAGAAATACCACCATTCAAGCAGCGCATTCGTAATGCGGCATACATCTACCATGCAACGGTAGAAAAAGAGTTACAAAAGCTACTAACCCAGGATTCATACGAGAAGTCAAGTATCCCACGTGGATATCCAACATGGTGATCGTACCCAAGAAGAATGGAGGTGTACGCATATGCATCGACTTTAGCAATCTCAACAAATCCTGCCCCAAAGACATCTACCCACTGCCAAACATTGACCAACTAGTCAATGCAACTGAAGGACACTAGAGGCTATCCTTCATTGATGGATACTCAGGTTACAACCAAATCTCCCTTGCATAAGAAGACCAGGAGCATACTGCGTTCTTTACCCCACGAGGCTTGTATTTCTATACAAGGATGCCTTTTGGACTAAAGAACGCGGGGGCAACATACCAGCGATTGGTAGACAAAATCTTTAAACCATGGATAGGCAGGATACTGGAGGTCTACGTGGACGATATGCTTGTCAAGAGCAAAGAAGCGATACACCATCTATCAGACCTAAGGGAAATATTCGAATCCATGAGAAGCTTTCACATGAAGGTAAACCCGGAGAAATGCACGTTCGGAGTAACCTCCGGAAAATTCCTAGGATACTTGGTAATTAAGCGAGGAATAGAAGTTGATCCCGAAAGGGTCCGAGCAATAATGGAAATGCCATCTCCATATACACTAAAAGGAGTACAAAATATAAACGGAATCTTAGCTTCCATGGGAAGATTCATGGCAAGATCGTCATACAAATGCAAAGCATTTTTTGATACACTAAGAAGGGAAGCAGGTTCACATGGACCACGGAGTGCGAGCAAGCCTTCCAAAAAATCAAGGAATATTTGACTTCGATACCTATCCTACAGAAGCCGGAGCCATGTGAAATTCTCACCTTGTACTTAGCAGCAACAAGCTACGCTGTGAGCGTAGTATTGGTACGGTACCAAGGACAAGGAGAGAAGCCCATACACTACATCAGCAAAACACTCAATTCAGCGGAGCGTAATTATACCAAGGTAGAGCAGCTCATATATGCCTTAGTAGTGGCAACACAGAATCTAAGGATATATTTCGAAGCACATACCGTCTGAGTCTTCACAAAAGCTTAAATAAGTCAAATCCTTGACAGCACGGAGAAAATTGGAAGGGTGGCAAAGTGGAATGCCATGATCAAACAGTTCCACATAATCTTCAAAACTAAGAAGGCTGAGAAATCACAAATCTGAACAGACTTCCTAGTGGACCTACCTCTCAACGACGAAGCAGAGATATATGACATCCCAGGAATGGAGGAAGACAAGCAAGAACCAGAAGAAATCTTGGAACCTCAGAATTCACGAAGGTGGGAAATATTCGTAGATGGCTCCTCCAATGGATAAGGCGCATGCATAGGGATTGTAATAACAACCTCTACAGGAGACCGACTCATCTATGCGTTCAAGTTAGAATTCGAACAATACACAAATAACATCACAGAATACGAGGCGGTCATTCATGGTCTACGCTTGGCACGGGATCTAGGCTTGTCGGATGTTCGCTTGACTAGTGACTCACAGTTAGTTATTAGACAAATCGAGCTCAAATATCAAACTTTGGATCCGGTACTACCTTCGTACCTAAAGCTAGCACAGGAGCATGCGTCGAAAATTAACAACGTTACATTCAGACATGTCTGTCGAAAAGATAACAAACACGCAGATGCCTTAGCATTCATATCATCAATGCTAAGGGACATAAATACCACCTCCGTGCAAATTGGAAGGGTATATGATCCTTCTATAGAATGACCAATCTCAGGAGATGAGGAGGTTATGGCTGTTCAAACTCGAGCCATGAGAGAAGCTGAAATAGGAAAAGAGGACGAAGAAGAACCAGGTAACGAAGTCGAAGGATCTGACAAAGATCAACCTATGTAGGACGAAGACATCGAGGACGAAGCGTAAGATGATTGGAGGATTCCAATTCACCAATACCTTGACAAAGGTACCTTACCAGCAGATGTCAAGGAAGCTCGGAAGATCGAATCAAAAACAACAATGTACAGCCTACGTGACGGGATACTGTATATAAAGTCATTTCTTGGACCCCTGATGCGGTGCCTCTCACGAACTGAGGGCAGAAGGATACTCCATGATATACACAGCGGAGATACATGCAATCACAGTGGAAGAAGGTCATTGGCAGTCAAAGCCAAAATGCAAGGATATTACTGGCTAAGCATGGACGAGGATTCAAAGAACGTGGCTAAGCGATGTGAGAGATTCCAACGCTTTGCCAGTAAAATTAAAGCACCAGCAACGGATATCAACTCAGTCATCAACCCTTGGTCATTTGTCAAGTGGGGGGTTGATATTGTCGGACCCTTGATAGAGGGAACCTCGAAGAGAAGATACCTTATTGTGACTACGGATTACTTCACCAAGTGGGTGGAAGAAAAGGCTTTGGAAAGAATTAGGGACACATATGTCTTTAATGCAGGTTCGGGATACCAGCCGCCATAGTCTCTGGAAATGACAAGCAGTTGCAAGGAAAGAACATAGATATGTTGTTCGATACTTTCAACATTCAGAAAAACAAGTCCACTCCTATATACCCTAAGAGCAATGGACAAGCGGAGGCGACTAACAAAACAATAGCGATGAACTTGAAGAAAAAGCTAGGAGCATACAAGAAAAGATGGTGCGAACAACTGCACAATGTCATGTGGGCCTACCGAACTACAAGAAGGGCGTCCACGGGAGAGAATCAATTCCTGCTAACCTACGGAGCCGAAGATGTCAACCCAACAGAGATAATACTTCCCACAACAAAAACAGAGGCATGAGAGAAGAACCTAACAACGGACCTAATGTTAGGAAATCTCGATGATCTTGAAAAAAGGCAGGAAGTGGCTTTGCATAAGATCGTAAACTATCAACGAAGACTAGCTCGCGAATACAACAAAAGGGTCATCCCTAGAAACTTTGTGGTCGAAGAATACGTATTACGTCAGATACCACCATATCAAAGAAAGAAGGAGTGGGGAAAGTTAGCTCCGACGTGGGACGAGCCCTATATCATACACGACATCGCTGGAAAAGGGTCATACTACCTAAGGACCCTCAAAGGTGAAGTACTACAAGACCCTTAGAATGAAATGTACCTAAAAAAGTACTACCCGTAAGAGAATGGTGATCACTCAGCAGAAGAAGGGAACGACAATAGCCCACCATGTTTTGTCCCTGATCAAAGGTATTATGAACCTTACTAATCAATGAAAGAAACTTTTTGCTAAAAGAAAGTCAATTTTTGATTGGGTATGAATAGGGTTAGAATAGACACCCTCCGTCAGGATTGGCGATGAGACAAGGCAAGACATAACTGCGCATATGTCAATACTCGGATCCTCGGAGTGATAACTCCATTCCTGAGTCAATAAGAAAAAGTAAGACATCCCCTATAGATATACCTTGTCGAAGTAAAGCAGCCTTCGCGCTGAACATGTAGGGTTACAGGAAAACTATTGCCCACGTAGGAGCCTTCGCCACCACGGTACCTTCTGTCCAAAGGATACTTAGGTAGGATGATGAATGTTCCACCCAAGGTTAAACATACCTTAATACCTAGTGATGACTTGAAAGTGCAAACATCTATACACAACACGTCTACAAACAAAAAATTCATGCAATAATATAGGTACGATAATAATGTTACCAAAATATGACTAATGTGTCTTAAAAGTTGCAGATAACACAGATTCAAACCATCAGGAAGCATTGTTTCAAAGAAAAGAGACGACACAAAGGCCCCTCAGCTGGGGGAAACATATAACAAAGAGTTCAGTTAAGATAGACATGATCAAGGATAAGGGAGACGAGGAAAGACCACACCCTCAGCTTGGAGCTCTGCCTGTGAAAAGGCATCATTAATATAGTCAATAGCAGATTTCTCAAACCGCGCCTTCATCTGAGCAGACTGAGTCACCAAATCCGAAGCAGACTTTTGACGAAGCTCTGTCATCTGAGCAATGAGCTGATCGTTAGCTTGATGGAGATCCTCAGGCTTGAACTTAGCAGCAGTATCAAACTGACGAGATATCTCCATCGAAGATATTTGGATCTTAGCATTTGCACCCACTAGCTCCTCCTGGATACCTGCGAATATGAAGGGTGTAAGGACTAAGGGGAAACAACAAAAGATACAAAGGATACTGCTGGAATATAAGGGCCCTAGGCTACCTCATGTGTGGCTAAGGGATTCTTCTAAACTACATTGAGCCTCAGCCAGATCCACCTCAGCGGCCTCAAGATCTTCCAAAAGGGTATCACGCTCAGTCTGGAGGTCACCAACATCTATCCTGAGTGAAGCATTCTCTGAGGATAAAACTCGGTAAACATTTTCTAACTATTCAAACTTCTTGATCAAAGATGTATGAGACATGGAAGATGATGCGGAGCCAACCGCAATAAGTTTATTCTTAAGAGAACAGACCTCATAAGACAGGACGTTACGCTCTGCAGTAACCTTAGCTAAAGAGGCACATGCATTTTCAAAATCCGCATGGAACTTTTTACGGATAATTTCTTGGGCTGAGAGGCGTCTCTCAACTAGGGAAATATCCTCTTTTTTTCCTTTAAAATGAGACTCTCCTTTCAATTAAGGGCTTCGTCACATTCTTTACGAAGCAAAGCCATCTGCTTCACTAAATCCGAGTTATGAACAGATTCAAGGGAAAGTTGGTCTTCATTATGGATGGTTACGTTCATCAATCTATCACACTTCTTCTGATAATACCAAACATCAGAGGATAACTTGGCTACTTGATCACGAAGATATATAAGCTCACCAAAGCTACCAGTTGGCAGGCGGAGGTTGTCTCCGGACTATGCAACTAAACAAGAACAACAACAAAGCTAAGGGAAAGAAGGAAGGAACCTATGGCCTTGGAGGACTCAACAGCTAGAGCAGAATCATCATATTTACTCCCGTCCTCAGCAACCTTAGCGGCATTGTTAGCTCTCTCGAGTGCCAGCAAACAAGCCTCCAAGGATCTCTGAGTCATCCTCGGATCATCCTCCAATGAAGATATCCTAGCAAGAGAAGCAGCATCACTGCGGGAAGATTGTTGTGCGCCAGCAAGGGCATATTCTTGACGAACGCTCTCCAACAGAGCACTCAAGTGAGTACACTTAGCCCTATAAAACTTGAATAGGGTGCAGCTAACATCTATATGTTTGCAAAGATGCAAACAAAGGAGTGTAAGAATAAACGGAGAATCAAAACAAATCGTGAAGCGGTAAGGAGGAAATCTCTTACTGAGAACGCTGAAAGGCGGGGAAGGAAATCAGCGTAGGTGTCAATAAAAGCCTCCATCTCTTGGATGCTACCCCTGCGAATTTCACTAAAGCTATGGCAGGAGCGAAGGCAATCCGGTTCAAAGAACAGATCCTTAGCCACACGGTATTTAGCAGACAGCACATCCAACTGCGAAGATACTTCAAAGAAGCTATCCAGATGATGACGATCAACCTCAGCAGAAAAAGGACCCTTCGAGTCCCGCAGAATAGCTTCAAGAATGGCATCATCAGAACTACCAAGGCTCAAGCTCTCAGGCAGCTTTCCCTTGCTAGACTCAACAACTCCATCAATCGCTTGAGAGCGAACATGGGGCATGAGTACTAAGCACTCACTATGACGAAGAGACGGCATGGTGGATGAGCTGGGAACCAAAGAAAATTTTTGAGCACCACCTAAGTCCATATCACCAGCAGAAGGAAGATTGCCCAGTACAGTCCAGTCTAGTGACGAAGGCGGAGGTCTAACAACTTTGCTAACAGGGGCAGTAGAAACAGACTGAGCGCTCCCTAACGGGGTTGGCATAGCATTAAAGGAGAATATGCCTAGTGAAATCACAAACTTCTTCTTCGACTGAGAATCTGAACTACTAAATATCACCACTAGGGTAACAACCTTAGAAAACGAACCACTTGATTGAAGCGAAGTTGTAGGAGACGAAGGATGACTCTTGGATACTGCAGCAGCAGCCTCAGTAGCAGCCGAGACAACAGGCAATGCTTCACCTAGGGCAGAAAACGAAGGCACCTTTGGAGACAAAGTATGAGATGGAGCTTGAATACTAACATGGTTAACAAATGTAGCATCACCCCCCATCCACGAGGTTCTCACCCTCCATTGAGCCGGCACGGATGGGACTGGGGTTACCCTTGGATAAATCTTCTTCAATATCATCCAAATGAGGGATGAAGCCAGTATCCACAATATCCTCCATATCTTCATCATCCGGAACCTCCTCACCAGCCTTGGGATCTTCATTCGATGCCTCAAGGTCAATAACAACCTTCAACTTGCCCTTTCTCTTGGAGGACTGTGAAAAAACATATGCGCCAGCTAAGGATCAGGGTCAAGATACTAAGGTACCTACAAACACAAAGGTATGGCAATAATCCTTACCTCCGCAGGTGTTGGCGTATCTGCTTCAGCCGAAGCATTTCTCTTCCTAGTTCTGGTGGCTACGGAATTACCAGCAGAGCCCGGAGCAGTCCTAGCAGCAGAACCTGAAGCAGTTCCAGCAGAAGAAGCAGGGGCAGACTACATAAGAAAGTCATCAGAACATCAAACAAAGATATTAAAACAAAAGCCTTCAAACAGAAACGAAGGTTACCTCATGATAAGTAGTGGGGTTGAAAACCCAAGGATGATATCCATCATACTTCTCAGGCAAGGAAAGAGCTGTACGGGGGATGTGGGGATCTGCGGAAGTAAAACCGTAGGCCCAAGGACCCACCACACGAAGAGAAGTACGAGCCCAGCGATCAACATGATCAAGACGGATACAGTCAGACTTTGGCAAAGGTATCATAGCAGAATAAGGGATAACAGTCAAACCAGTCTTATCGATCTCTTCCAGCAGAAGAAGGTTGTTACCTTCCCTGATTTGCTTAGCAATAACATGGATACGACGAGGGCCTACACTCCAAAGATGAAGATTGCTCTTCTGAATAGCATCATCGTATGTAGCATTGAAGTTGGCGGGGGGTATAATCCTCCTGCTTAGACCTTCCATCAGCAAAGGTGTCATAAGACTTCAAAGTGGTATTTCCCTTACAACGGTACTAACTCTCACGAAGGGCACGCCAGTAGTTACCAGTATATTGCATAACTCCTCGGACCTGAGTTTTGTTCACCGGGTAATCCCTGGTAGAAAAAACGTCATAGTAGAAGGGATCCTTTCTACTGAACAAAAGGAGGAGCATACCTGCGGCCAAATGACCAACAATAATCAGGAGGTTATTTTTCATCATAAGAAAAACTCCGGATCAGGGATTCAGTGAGCACATCGGGGCCATTGACAAAGGAGATCTCGAACTTATAGAGGCGGAAAGACTTGGTGATCTCAGCCAATAGATGGGCGTAGCTATCTTTATCACGTAGTGTCATCCTTTGAAGTTCATAATGAGGAGGAGGAGGTGGAAGATCCTCAACAACAATTTCTTCTACCTCTGGATCCGCAGCAGCCTCAGGAACAACAACCATCTCAGTACCAGCAGGTATCTCAGTGCCAACAGGTATCTCAGTAACCTCAGGGGGTGGAGACGGCGTAGCATCAGTATGGTCCATCCACGGAGGAGGGTCAGTAGACGAAGAGGTTCTTTTCCCCTTACACGTAGGCTTCTTCGAAGTCTCATAATGCCTAACACCAGCAGGAAGAATGGCTCATCAACAATGACGGACTGAAAATCACAATCGACTCAAAAGCAAATTTGGGGCAAAAACAAGCCTACTTTGGGCATGGGTTTTACTAAACCAACCAAAGGAAGCGGTTTAAACTCATCATAAAACAAAATCAAAGGATTTTCATCACCATGAGTAAGATTGCAGGCGAGGAACAACCATGGAAAAATCATCATCAAAATACAAAATAGGAACAAACTCAAGTTTTCCTACAACACGAACAAGTAAAAAAGAATTGAAATTCTCACATGCAAGTATAGCAGCAAATTCCAACAAATCAAAGAAGAGAAGACAAAACAAAGCATGTAGAAATGCGAAAAGCAACATTAAAAGAGGCAAAGTATCACTTACTTCTATGTGACGATCAAGTGTCGAACAGGAGCCTTGGCGAATCAAAAGGAAGATCAACAGTTAGCAGCAAAGAAAAATCTTTGTAAAAGAGACAAAGAGCGACAGTTCGAGGGGAAGAAAAGGAGTTAATGAAAATTCCTCCTCTTTGTTCTCTTCTCATAGGCGGCTGAAGAATCCAAAAGTTTGGATGTCCCGAAATTCAAGGGGAAGTTATTGCATGAAAAGACAAGTGGGGACCACCCAACCGGTACATGCAAAAATGGCGGCGTTACGGAAGTTTTTCTTCCAATCCTACCAGATGGTAAAATATGAAAGAAAAGGGGAAAATTGTGAATACCAATATTCTGCGGAGCATGTGTCACGATCTTAGTGGTCGCATGCAGAATAACTGTGTAGCCCTCGCTATACAGAGAAACTTAAGTGGCATAGGATACCTTCGCAGATCTACTTTATCTCATCCCAAGAAGGGATACCTCGACGTCCAAGATGAATAAAGTAAATCTTAGTCTAGAGAGAGGCGGCTGGCGAAGGGACAGAGGTAAATGACGCATCCAATCAGCATTAAATGCACAAATCTCTTATCTACACGCATAGCCAAAGCGCATGGGAGAAGTGACGTGGCGGAATCTGACTGGCAAAGGTTAGCGGTGAACAAAGGTACAATCTGTACTGAGGCTGTGAAGTTCCCAAAGGAATGTGGGTCAGCTGAGGTGGCAGAGTTCGACTGGAGAAAGCACGCGGCGAACGAAGGTACCATTTGTACGGAAGGTATATCAGGAAACGATGGACCCAGAGGCAGCAAATATATACTTGGAGCAGAAGGGGATATAAATACCAAGCCTCACCAACAACCTAAGGGCATTCAATATCTAGGAGAGAAGATATAGTCTTAAGCTTATACCTTTTTAATGTTTAGAACTTAAGTATTTACTTCAACTTGAGTTCTCTCTATTACTTTGGGAAGCATTTAAGATCTTTGTAACCACCATAACTTAATACAAAACAATCACTCATTATCCCGTGGACGTAGACGAAAGTCGAACCACGTAATATCTTGTGTCTCATGATAACTTAGAAGCTTTTGTATTGTCTTTGTATTCTTAGTTGTTATTGTGATCTTGAGTACCCTTTACTACTTAGCATTATCAGTTCAACAGAGGCATCAATACTACTTAGTATCTGATTCTCTGCGTCGTACACATTACGTAGACTACGGGAAAACGAGTAGTCACATTAGTAGTTCTGAAAAATCTTTTTGCAATTTGAAACATTCTCATTTTCCATAGATAATGAATACTATTGTTTGGAAATTTCCAAATAATCAACTTGAAACAAAAATAGTTCATGAACAATAATTGTTCTTAACCAAGATTTTCAAGGATATAGAACATCCATTGCTTCAATCATATTTCAA
Organism: Papaver somniferum; assembly: GCF_003573695.1. NCBI lineage: Eukaryota > Viridiplantae > Streptophyta > Magnoliopsida > Ranunculales > Papaveraceae > Papaver > Papaver somniferum. Next base: position 7,350,730 of record NW_020622713.1, read on the forward strand.
GAGATTTGTAATTAAAGACAAGCTTGACTCGAAATTTCTTATTTGCAATGTAAATCTACTAGAGTTATACGACATAATCTCATATAATAGAATGATAAATGTTGTGAGTAAATAGGATGGCTCAGTCTTCACGTACCTCTTTGTCGATGAAGTTCTTCAAATGTCTTTGTTTGATCTCCAGTCTTCAATTTTTGAGGGTTACTCAGTGATGTATGATACTCAACTACCATACTTTAATCATAGTCCAAGACTTGAATTTAGTAGACTAGAAATCAAGATATAGTTTTGTGTATCAAATATTGACAACAAGCTTGAGATAATAAGAACTTGCAAGTTCGACTGAGCAGTGCTCTAACAATTTTACTATGATCAATGTGTCAAGGAAAGATATACTAGTTGTTTCATATAACTTAGTTACACGGAGCTGCGATGTATTGCTTAGTGATTTGGACTTTGTGGAATCAGCATAACACTAACTGGTAATTCTTTTATTATGTTGAACTTTAATTTGATTTCATACCAGGAAAAATATGTTTAACTACATAAGTTTAAGGAAGAAGGACCTATCCTATAAACGATCCCTTAAGCAATGATCTTTACTAGGATCAATCTGTTACCAAAGATCATGGGGACTGACCCTATGGATCACTAGTAGGACTGATCCTTGTTAACCGAAATTATATTTCTGATTTATCTATTACTTTAAAGTTTGCATAAATATCGAAATATAGTTTAGTTAATTAGGAAAGTTCACAATATGTGGACATAATATATTTGAACATGTGCTAAAATCTTATTCCTTAATGTTCAAGTATTTTCCTTGATACTCAAGGAGAGATTCCAACCAAAATATTCGCGAATTTTTCATTTTGATTTCAAATTTATATTTTTTTCCCCAAATTCAGGGATTAATATATCTCTTGTGACTATATTAGTAAGGTATCTTTTGAATGCTAGCTAATACAAATTTTCTAGTCATGAGAGATTTTGGTATATGAGTTGGACAGCAGTTGGAATCTAACAAAATCGAGAATAAATATTATTGCATATCTTTAGTATTTTCGGTTTTGGTAATTCCTTGTGTCCAAACAAGCTTTGGTTTTTACACTACAAATAACATAGCTTGGATTCTTACAAACTTATCTAGATACACGATGTCTAACCGTTTGTGTTGAAAGCCCACTACTGTAGTATTATTCATCAATACTCTGTGGAGAGGAGAGTATCCTAATTAGGTGTAATCTCTTACGTAGCCTTCGTTTAAAGTCTTCTATGGGATCAAGAAGCCTTTAGTAGTACCGTTGGTGGGATACGAAATCGTATTGTTTATTTTTAATGTTCGATTATTGATTTGATTGACTAACAATGAATTTGAACCTTGATAGATCTAGTATGTTTATTATGTGATCCTTCTCTTCAGATATAAAGTCACTCGAACTAATTCAAGGATTAACTATTTCACATCTACTTTACCGATTTCAAATCTGAAGAAATGACTATTGATCATCCATTGACAAGAGACTCCGTTTTGTGTGTGATCGATCATTAATGAAAATTAATTTTTTTGTGAAGATGATCAAATGGTTATAACAACCATATAACCACTGCCAACATAGCTTTATATAATCGTGTTTTTCTACTTCTGATTTTTGTATTTAACATGGTATCATTGACCTCATAGTTGTAGCACGGACACGCCTATTTTTGAAGCGCGTCGGTGCTGGACGTTTGGACAAACATGTCTCTGGTTCAGTCACATCAAAGACACAATCACATTATGTCACACAAAATTTGATATAGTTGTACAATAATAGTGTTCGGGTTTTTGGTTTATAAATTATTACATCAGCACAATGGATTAATGTTTCATAAAATTTGTGTTTATCATCCATTTAGTAATATTATTGAGAAATCATATTACTCAAATATATCGCGAGATTTATAACGCGTGTGTGCCTGCATGATGACTTTATTTTTCAGAAATTGTCGAGTCGAGAACGCGTCTAATTTGTGTGCCATGGTGTCATGACTATTTTTCAAGACTATTCTTGTCCCAATCTTAAGTAAATCAAAAGGGCCAAACAAAGTAAGATAAAATTTTGAAAATGTGGTCGACCGATAACAATAATTTCTTGGTCATAAATGTTCAGGAAAAACAAACAAACAACTCCTTCATTAATTAGTGAGTATTTAGCAAAAAGAAAGAAAAAAAAGCTTTGTATATATCCCTTATCATCCTCTTTTTAATTTTATTTTTATTAGATTTTTCTTTTTGACATCTTCAACAGCAGAGAAACAAAACAACAAGAAAGATAAAGAAAACAAGCAATCAACTTAGATTACTTGCTGAAAAAACAAAGACAGGGATTTGAGAAGATGTACACCAAGCAGTTTGGACATTATGAAGTTTCACGTAAGCTGCGATATCGCGAGCCAATATATTGACTCTCTTCGGAACAAAACAGAACTCAACGGATTTCAACAGTGTAGTCTTATAACCAACTGCATCAATAATGTGTTGAATTCTCCACGGAACATAACTATTCTTGTTTCGCAGTATATGTACTACTGTTTGGCAGTCTCCAAATCCAAATCAAAAGCCAAAGACCTTTTGTCTCGAGCAGGTCGAGGTAGGGCAGAGATATTATCTCTTAAAGTATTGCTATGTTTCTACGCCGGCGCGCGGAGCCTGGGCAACCTGTTCGAAGACAGTATTTAATCCTTGGCACATTCCGTGTCGTGGGTTGAGCAGGGAGTGTGAATACTATTTTAGTAGGGTTTACACATTCACGACCGTTAAAATAGCATACCCACTATGTCCCTGCCTAGAGCTGCAGGGCTACAGGTAGGAATCTCCCCTTTCACGATCCTGCATAGCAACAGGAGGGAATCCCTTCCTTCACAATATGCTAGGGTGGTTTCACATGTTCACCAGTTTAAGGGACAATAATCGATATATAGGCACAGAGACCAAACGAGTCTTTCCTTAAGAGTACTCACGGAAGATGTTGAAGAGGTATTCGGGCTTGTTGTCGCCGCACGAAACGGGGAACCAACCAGCACCAGCACCAGCACCAGCAAACAAACACCACTCATGCGCCAACACGTATTGTCCATCAAGGGACAACCATCTCCAGTAGTTTAAGCAATCCAAGCTTTTTAAGGCCAGGCAAGCACGAACACCAGGAACAAGTTGTCTCGAGCGGGCACGCAGTGCGCGAAAAAATAATATTGAGTAGACACGCGACTTAGTGTATGGTGTACGCGCATATGCATGGGTCGAAACATGTATTTTTCGCCCCACTCGCTTCACCCACGTTTATTTTTAAAAAGACAATCAACACGAGGACTTTAAAAGGCAATCAACACGAGGACTTCCCAAGAGGTCAACCATCTTAGTACTACTCTCGCCCAAGCACGCTCAACTGCAAAATATGAGTGATAGGACAATTGATCATGCAGCATCAAAATCCTTCTCTTCTCTTCACGCTTAACTGTTTGACAGTCTCCTTCTATCATAATGTTTTGACTATCCAGCCGATGAGAAAGATCGAAATCAAGGAGAAAGCTATGGGATTCTGCCACCAAAGGATAAGTAGTATTGACTGAAATAGTACCTTCACCAAGAATCACACCATTTGAATTTCTGGCAATGACTGTTGCATGAGACCTGTCAGTGGAAATTGCAGCATCAATATTTACTTTAACTTTGTTGATTTTAGGGGGTAGCCAATGTGGTGGATACACGGGTTGGGGACTGTGATCATAAAGCTCAAGTACTTCACACTCATCAAGTGCCGCTGTGTTGTAAGAATTATACCAATATAGACTCTCCTTCAAAATATTCTGAATATTAATAAGTATCTTCTCGAAAACAACCTTATTGCGTGCGTTCCAAATTGCCCACCATAGACTTGCTCCCATACAAAAACTATCACCACCATACTTTTTCGACAACCAAAACTTGCATCAAGCTACAACTGAAGGTTCTTGGATGAAATTAACACCAAAATTAAGAGGAGAAGCAAACATGATGGCTTGAGTTACCTGACATTGGATGAAAAGATGGTCAATGGTCTCTACAACACTATGACAAAGAGGGCAGTCCATCTGTCCATATGCTAAATGACGTCTAATTTTTCCAAGAACGCCAATTCCATTCCTCAGCACTCTCCACATAAAATTATGGATCTTTGGAGCCAGAGATTTTTGTTCCAAGGGAATTCACATTCGTTCCGAGAAGAAAGATCAACATCACGAGAACGTAACAGTTTCTGAAATGACTTGGTTGTAAACTCCCCATGTGGAGTTATCTTCCAAATAAGTCTATCATTAACAATGTCTTTGTTTAAAGAAATTCTTTGTATCTGCAAAGTGGCAAGAGGATCAAAGCTGGCATTTATCAATGAGAATTCCATTTTCCTTCCACGCCATTATTAGAAATATTTGTTAATTGTGGATTTACCTTACTCCTCATTTGATAAGCTGATGAAACAAGATCCTTTTATTCTTCTTTATTCACTGAAAGTCACAAATATAGGTCTGGATTTGGTAATCTTGATGTGCCATCTATCTCTGAAATGGAGAGTATGCATTTAGAGATTCTTTTTTCTGAAGAAGAAGTTAAAAAGGTGGTGGAGCATTTTGGAACTAATAAAAGTTATGGTCCAGATGGTTTTACTATGGAATTCTATAAATGTGCTTGGGAGGTGATTAAAGATGATTTGATGAAGGTTGTGAAAGAATTTGAAGATACCATATTGCTGGATTGGATGATAAATTGCACAAATATTACTTTGATTCCTAAATGTAATGGGGCAGTTTCTCTTCATAACTTAAGGCCAGTAAGCTTAATTGTTAGAGCACTGTTCAGTCGAACTCGCATGCGTTGCTATCTCAAGCATGTTTGTCAATGTTAGTGATCAAAACTATAAGTCTTGATTTCTAGTCTACTTATAGATGTCTCTGACTAGGACATAGATTATGTAGTTGAGCCTTAGACTTCACGGCGTTCATCATTTGAAGACGAAGAACTACTAAGGAGAGCTTGTGGAACTTCATCGACAAAACTTATATGGAGAGAAACTCATATATCACTTGGAAAGTCTATTTCTACTTTATATCCTATATTGAGACATAAGTCGTATTACGATATAGTTTTCTATTATACGCATTTGAGATTTCTGAGTTTAACTCGCTTACATATTTCTCGGAATATGTGTTGGCAAAGCTTTCGCTTCGACCAAGTTCATCTTATATTCTTGACACAAGTCAAAAGATGATCATGTGAAAATTATCGAGCAACATCTTACATGGTTTGTGTGATACAATCATTTGGTGTAAACTTGGAATGTTTCGTTATGATTATTTCAATATCTTGAAAATTTCTTTGATGCTAACAGTGTGTGAAAATGGCTATTGTCATCCTCTAAGAAAGTTTCAATGATCGAAATAAGAGTTTAGAACACTTAACCATTATTGGATATGTCATGTTGTGTACTCTTGCACATATGTAATCCATTTCCGGGAACCATAGTATCCGTACCCGTACGCGTACCTGTTGTCTTGAGAAATCCGGGAACCTAAGTATGCACACCCGTTCGCGTACTGGCGTAAGGTTCATGTCCGAATATTTCTGCTGGAATTGGAAGTTCGCATACCCGTTTGCGTACTGGAAAAACCCAATCTTGGTCCGGGTATTTCAAGTATGCGTACCCGTTTGCATACTTGAAGGTTAAAATTCTAAAATCGGTTATGTTCATGAACTTAAACATTTATAAAATAACGAATGCAATCTTTGCAAACCGTGGCTATAATGTTCATGAATTGATTCAAGTGAATCAAACCGATTTTGCTTCAATTGTGTTCTTATATAATTCTATGAGAATATAGAAATTGCACAACTCTTTAACTAGGTTCATTTGAGTCATTTGAACTAGTTATGGTTAAGATGAACAAGGTTGATATGAGAGTAATCATATGGCTAACCTCGGTTAACTATTATTGAACCGACATGGTGTACACATTTAGGTACGGTTACATAAACCTAAATGAGGGTACATTTCATTTGTGTGTAACAAGCTAAGTTCGATCTAACGGTTGAAAGATATTAGCTTGGTTGAATCAGGTTTTTCATCTAATAGTGAATATTGAATGCTTTGCTACCAAGGTAACTTGGATTCCAAATCCTGTTTTGAAAACTATATAAAGGAGAACTCTAGAAACTGGGAAACCTAATCCCCACACTTATGTGTGTTACTAGTTGCATAACTAGAGTCGATTCTCCTTTAACCTTAGGTTTCTCTCGAGACCCTGTAGGTTAACGACTTGAAGACTTCATTGGGATTGTGAAGCCATACCCAACTATTTTCTTTGTAGTTGTGTGATCTGATCTTGTTGTTTCTATCGTATTGAGTACAATTGGAATAATTGACTCGAGATTAATATCTCTGATAGGCAAGATAAAAAGTAATCACAAACATCTTCGTCTCATCATTTGTGATTCCACAATATCTTGTTTCGCTAGTCGATTAAGATTATTGTGAGGTGATTGATAATACTAGGTTGTTCTTCGGGAATATAAGACCGGTTTATCAATTGGTGCCTGTTCACCTTGATTTATCAAAAGACAGAACAAAAACTTTTGGATATTTCTGTAGGAGACAGATTTATTCATTCCATAGACTTTTCTGTGTGAGAGAGATTTTTTTATCAAGTCTTCGACTTTGGGTCATAGAAACTCTTGGTTGTGGGTGAGATCAACTAAGGAATCAAATGCGTAGTATCCTGCTGGGATCAGAGACGTAAGGAACACAATTGTACCTTGAATCAGTGTGAGATTGATTAGGCTTCAGCTACAGTCCAGTCTGAAGTTCATTAGGATAATGTCTGTAGCGGCTTAATACATTGTGGTGTTCAAATCTGGACTAGGTCCCGAGGTTTTTCCGCATTTGCGGTTTTCCTCGTTAACAAAATTCAGTTGTCTGTATTATTTATTTTCCGCATTATATTTTGTTATGTAATTGAAATATCACAGGTTGTGCGTTGTATCGATCAATTAGGAAATCCAACCTTTGGTTGTTGATTGAGATTGATTGATCCTTGAACATTGGTCTTTGGTTTCGTTCAAGTTTATTCCTCTTAGATTCAATCGGGATCGCAAATTCCTATTTGTTGATTGCAGATTGAATTGAGAGTTAGAGATATAAACTCTTGTATATACTTTTCTCTAGATTGGGTCTGACTGTCTAGTTGATTCTCTAGAAAGTATATTGGAGTAAGTCCTCTCAGATTGCCAAACGAATTGTTGGGTGTGGTTGTTGTACCCGCATTTTCATTGATTTGTAGTGTATACAAAATCATCTCTAAGCTTCTGGATGAGAGAATGAAAGTAGTTCTTCCTTCTATAATTTCTGATTTACAAGGGGCTTTTATTCATGGCAGGAAAATTCAAGATAGGATACTAATTGCTTCTGAACTTATTGATTCTAAATTGAGATTGCAGGAAACTAGTCTTATTTGTAAGGTTGATTTTGAGAAAGATTTTCATAATCTGAACTAAAATTGCATTGATATCACTCTTGCAAGATTTGGTTTTGGTATGAGGTGGAGAAGTTGGAGAAAATGGTGCATTTTTACTCCAAGGTTTGCAGTTTTATTGAAGGGAGAAGCAACTACTCTATTTAGAAGTCAAAAAGGAATAAGACAAGGAGATCCAATATCTCCATTCTTATTTATTTTAGTAGCTGAAATTCTTTCTCTTATGTTCAAAAAAGCTGCATCAGATGGTTTGATTACTGGTTTCAAAGTAGCTCAACATGGTACCATTATAAGCCATTTGCAATTTGCAGATGACCTGGTGTGTTTTTTTGAATGATAAGGTAACCCAAATTCAGAATTTAAAACATATTTTGGTGGCTTTTTAATTGATATCTGGCTTGAAGGTGAATTTCAAAAAAAGTACTATTGTAGGATTGGGTCAAATGCATAATGGGGAAGAATGTGATGATGTTTTTGGTTCAGTTCTCAATTACCAATGAATTCTCTAGGCATTCCAATTGAAAGTAAGTCTAAAAGCAAGCTAGTTTGGAATGTTATTATTAAGAAGATGCATAAAAAGTTAACTGCTTGGAAAAAGACTTATCTGTCAAAAGGACAAAAACTCATAATGATTCAGAGTGTTTTGGAAAGTTTACCTATCTACTATTTGTCTATGTTTCAAATGCCTATGTCAGTTGTTAAACATCTAGAAAAAATCATGAGGAATTTTTTATGGGACTCTACTAATGCTGTGAAGAAGAGGAGTTGGGTAGCATGGACAAAGGTAAATCTGCCAAAATGCAAGGGAGGAGTTGGAATTAAAAAATTGCATCTTGTCAATATGGCTTTACATGCTAAATGGATTTGGAGGTATGGTTATGAGAAAATAGCTATTTGGAGAAGAATTATCGATCAGAAATTTGGTGGTGATATGGAGGCTTTGTTTCCAAATTATTCTAATAAGGCAGTTTTCCATAGTCTTTGGTCAGGTATTCTTAAAGCCAGAGATTTTGTCAAGTCTGGCACTATTATTTCTGTGAGGAATGGTGGTTCAATTCAATTCTGGGAGGATTTTTGGATGGGTGATAGGTTTCTCAGGAGCTTATTCCCTAATCTATTCAAAATTTCAAGGAAGAAATTAGCTTTAGTGAAGGATATAATTACTACTGATGGTGCTTGAGATTTCCATTTCACTAAATGATCAAGAGATTTTGAATATTGATAATATTTTGCAAATAATTGATGAACCTCCAATGAATGTTGAGGATGATGATGTGAGGAAATGGAGCTATGGAGATAACTTTGCAGTGGCAAATGCTTATACAACATTAGAAGATGGGGGTTTGTTGAGATTTAATGACAAGCAATTGTGGAACTCAAAAGTGCCTTTGAAAGTGTCTTTTTTTGTATGGACTTTATGCTATAAGAGGGCTCCAACTCTGAACTCACTTTTCAGAGCTGGAAGGGTGCAAGATGCAACCTGTCTTTTGTGGGATCAGTTTATAGAAACTAATGACCATCTTTTTCTTCATTGCAAGACCGTTACTGCTATTTGGTCTTATTTCCTGAGAAGCTTTGGAGTCAACCTAGTTTTAGCTAGTGATGTGAATATGAACTTATGGGAGTGGGGAGTAAAGAAAAACTCAAACAAGATAAAGAAAATATGGAGCTTACTGCCCTTTGCAATTTGGTGGACTTTATGGAAGGAGCCAACAATAGGTTGTTTAATAATTATGCTAGAGTCTCTACTCAACTGCAGTTGGGCTTTGAATACAGATATCTTTCATAATTTTTCTTTGTCTACTCTAATCAATAACTGGAATGCAGTAATGCACTGATCTCTCTTTGTTTACTCTTTAGCTTCTTGTCACCGTTTTAGTGACTTGAGCTCTTTTTAATCAAATTTGTCTTTTTCATTCAAAAAAAAAATATATTTTGTTAATCCTTAATTAGTGTATTGAAGAATTAAAATTAATAAAAATATCGAAAAATTAGAAACATTAAAAGTCAAAATTTTATAAACCTTTTAGATTCTGATTAAAAGGTACAACATCCTAATCTCTTTAATTTTGGATTTTGTAATCCATCTTCTGGTCTTTAACTTTAGGTTCTATAACCCATCTTCTGGATTTAGAGGTTATTAATCATCAAAATCCAAAGTTATGAATTACAAGATCAAACATTTAAGTTTTAAATCAATGTTAAAAATGTTTTTATTTTCTTAGTTTATGGTTGGAGATTGATTCTCTTTTCATGTTCAGAAAACAGTAAAATTTTATTTCACATCCATGAAAAAAATCTTTACACACAGGATGCACCCGAATGACCATTATAGGTGCTCTAAGCTTAGACCAAAATTAGAGTCAAAATACAATTTCATTCTATATTTCTATATATCATTCGGTGTGGGCCCATCACCTTCTAAAAACATTATAAATCTACAATTTGAATGATGCCCAGGACAGTGTCCACATTCACATGATTTATATGGGCTAATACCAGCATTATTAGGGGTTGATACCATTTAACCGATCTAATAGTCAAGATCGCTTGAGATCTTTCTATCCAAATGAAATGATATCAGCCGCTAGTAATTTGGTATCAGCCCATATAAATCGTGCACATTCGGACCCGCTCTTTTCGGTCTACATCTAGTTGTTTCCAAAACTTATCGTTTTCTTTCTCATAGTTAATCTTCTATGGATTTTTACTATTTTACCATAGGTTCTGTAGTCCTTCTACGGCGTCCTTCCAGAAAGAGATTGTTTTGTGCTTGTGTGTCGCATTTATAACCGAGAAGCACACCCCAAGAAAAGGCAGTAAGCCGGTAACGCACACATCACCCACTTCCGAAGGACTACTTTGCATTGATGTGCAGAAGATATCTTATTTTTCGTCTTTATTTATTATAGGATCTTAGCTCTGTACGTTTTAATTCAGCGGTGCAAGTGTGCACCGTTATATTCATTGACCAAGACATTACCAACTTTTCATTTCTTGGAATTCGCATGCATCGGCAGCAAACGGAATACTCTAGGTACGGGGGAACTGTTATCGTCCAGATATGGCTAATAAATCCGGATTTTTAATCATTTCCCTCTTCAACCATTCCCCTCTCAACCATTTAGATTATGTCACCTCATGTCTCAAATTTGGACAAGGCGCGCTCCCGCAACAAACGCATATGCAGCTGCCTGGTGCAGTTTCCTCTTGGCGGTAATGTGCCGATACTTCCCAGCCTCATGGTGCCCGGACTGTTTTTCACGGCCGTTCTTTTTCAAATTTTTTAGTATAAGAAAATAAAATAAATCGTGGAAGTATGTATGGTTGACCGATAGCAACAGTTCTTTCGATGATTAAAGAGGCAACAGTATTACGTATCTTGGTTTTAACACAGAAAGGCACTGTCAAATCCCAGCAGCCTAACTCTTCAGAACACACAGCGACCCATACTTACCTGTCGCTTTAACTAGCATCACTTTTCTCTGCCTCTCTGTCGTCTCTAGAGCGTAGATAGATAGACACTTGATAGTCCCAAATATTTATGTACGTACCCCTCTATTCATGATTCAAATCTGTATAACAAGTAACACAGTTTGGGAAATACTCATTCAAACCCCATTCGTTGAGATACTGTCAAATAGGGTTCTAGTCCAATGAGCTTCTTCTTCTCTACCTGTTTTCTTCACTCCACAGATATTCTCTCCCTCTTTTAAGGAGGGCTTAGTTAAAGAATGTTGCACAGTTTTAGTAAGGGTATCTAACCTTTCTTCTCTAGGAAATAAAAAGATCTCTGTTTCTTTTCTATTCTCGTTTTGTTTTCTTTTAGGCTAGTTTTGATTGCTTTGGATTGGCTGAAATCTCTGCTTTTGCCATAGATAGAATGATTGATACTATTTTTTTTTAGTCATCTAAGGTCTTGCATGTGGAAATGAGGCAGTGGGTGCAGCCAAGGATGACTTGCCGGCATATACTCAGCCACACCTGAAGTATATTCAAGTAGAGACGAGAAAAAGCTGGCAAGTGGTCTTTGTCTACGTTTCTGCCTGGTTTTCTCATGCCGGATCTTGTGATGATATTCATGGGCAATCTTGGATTAAGCAGACGCGTGGGATTGATATATACGCACTCTGGTCTGGTGACTGGTTAGATATATAATTTGTTCTCATGATAATAGAAAATGTAACACTTCTTTGCAGGTACTAATTATTTTTTTTAATGCTAATACTAATATTTTTGTTAATGTATAAATGTTTAAGTCTTTCTAAACAAGTGTTTTTTTCTTCTTCTCATTTATTATACACCTCTCCCCCTTTGGCAGATGTGTCTGGTTGATATCAGATGCTGCCGGAAAAGGGAAAGATTGATTTCACCATTAAAATGTTTTCCCCCCATTATTATATCTTATTATTAATCTGATCCATTGCTTCCTATTGGTGTTATGGGACACAGTGATGGTTTTGGTGTAAAATCTCACTGTATAGCAAGCAAAGTCGGGAGGTTTGATGCATGATAACGGGTGTCATACATGAATTAGGCGCTTCGCATGTATTAATTTTTTTTTTTCAATTAAATAGTGGGGGTGTCATTGATTCAACACTTCTTTGTACCTTGTCCAAAATAAAAGAAACCATTAATGTCTCAACATGTTTAATTTTGAATCATGTTATTGGGGGTGTAGCCCCATTGGATATTGGGGGCTATACTGGGTCATGAAATAGTAAATCCAATAGCCCCCTATCCTATTATTTTACTAATACCTGATACGTATGAAATAGGATTAGTCATTGCACTAATTTTATGAAAATCATTTTCTCATCAATTTTTTTTCTCTTTTTTTTTTGTATAATTAAGTAGGAGGGTTTTGAGATTTTTTTTAAAACTTTTTTGAAAATAACCACCTAATATGGTGAAGCATATCCTTAAATTATTTAGGATAACCTTATATATAAAGGATTTTGTTGGTTTAAATCGAAGAACATCCATTAAAAATCTGGGTTTTTGCAGTTTTGGCTGAGAAACATCAAATCTCAGCCCCAATCGACACTCATCATTTCTCAGCCAAAAATATCGTATACGGCTGGGATAACATTGCATCCCAGCCGCAACTCGATATTTTACGGCTGGGTTTTCTCATACGTCTGATTTTTATATATTTTGATTATCAGAACCATATACGGCTGGGAAAACCCAGCCGCAAGTCTTAGATACAGCTGAGATGAACAAGCCGTAAGTTCATTTGAAGCTAGGAAAACCTAGCCGTTTTTCAATCTCTTTTTTTTTTGTGATTATCAGAGCAACTTATCCCAGCCGTGGAATGTACTTACGGTTGGAAAAAGAAATCCGTAATCTAGATTCACGGTTGGAAATCTAAGAACTCCCAGCCGCAAACACTTTCAGAAACAATTTTTTTTTCACCCAAAATTCATCGTATCGGACTTTTTAACCATGAAAAACCAAAAATAAATGATGGGTTTTCTTAGTTTTTCCATTTTATAATGATCATTTTCATCATGATGAAATTATGATCATCATCACCTTCATCATGATTTATGAATGAGAAGAAGATTGTGAAGATAATAGTTTTGGGTTTTCATCCTCATCATCATGAAATTATGATCATCGTCATCTTCATCATGATTTATGAATGATAAAAGAAGATGAGAAGAAGATAAGGATATTTTTTACTTTTTCATATTCCTTAGGTCCACCTATCCGCCCATTGGCCCACCTATCCACCCATTGGCTGCACATATCATTTTAAACCCCCAAAATTCTATTGGGTTCAACCCCCAGTGATATAATTCTTAATTTTTGTTTTCATTTTGAAGTTCATTTGGGAACTATTAAATAACTATTTTTATTTATATCTTTATAAATAAATGCGTTAAAAAGTTATATGAAGTTATCTGAATCGGAAGTATCAGCTGGTTGAAATGTGTAACATTCATAGGGATGATGTCCCGCAAGACCTTTTTTCGTGGGGGTCGATTTCCAACCTCGGTGGATTCTCATTGAAGATTAGGTGGATTTCCCACAAGACCTTCTATGTACACAAAAATGATAGAGCATTGGAATTCTTTCAAGAATGTAGACAAGGCTCCACCTTGCGTCGTTGGTATGAACGATTATATATGGCTGCACCCGTGGGTAAAAAAATCGTCTGATTCATGATTTTAAATCGATATTTTTTTAAGAATCGATTTGAACCGAATAAAAATCGGAATTCCTATATTTTTTAAAGAGTCGATTTGAATCGCAATAAAGAATCAGAATTCCTTTGAATCGTGTTTGCCAAAGTTGTTTGACTGCAGTAAAGAATCAGAATTACTATGAATCGTGTTTGTCAAAGTTGTTTGACCATAAGCTAAAATCCAAGCGGATTTTCAAAAATAATAATGTGTAGTTCGATAAGCTAATCCAAGTGGATTTTCAAAAATAATAATGCTTGGTCCGGACTCATGACCTTTTGTGTCACGAGAATTCCTTCTAACCAACACTCCAACTCACTTGTATTTGATGTTTCATGAACTTTATTAAGTATGTAGTCATCAAAGACCTAAACTTGGAAAAAGAATATGAAAACTCCACATAATCCACTATAAATTATACGAGAACATGCGGTTTAATAACCGATCGTGAAACTTTGATTCACGATTTACTATATGGTTCGATTCACCAAAATTAAAAAACGATTTGTGTTTCGATTTACGATTTCACGACCTTGGCTGCACCACCTACCGAAGACACAGTGCAATCACAAATTAAAAAGTTGCAAGATCAATAAGGTTTGGGGCTTAGTCGGATAAGGATAATGATTTCACATGTAGAATATGCATGTAAATTAATAGCAAGGTTTCCTCACGAAATTTTAAGGGCACCCTCTGGTGCTATGAGAAAATTTGGCTCAAGTACAACCTAAGGAGATCAAAGAATGGCACAAGTGCAAACCACCTATCTGTTTGAGGCCTATCAATCTGTAGTTGCAGGAAATCCTACATTACACCCGTCATATGATTTCATTATTAATCAATTCATTTTTAGGTTTACACTCTTAATTTTATTGATCAATCTTTGAATATTCTTACAAGAAAAGATAAAGAAATCAAGAATGATCTCTTCTCTAGACTTTCTCTCTCCTATTTACTTGTTTCTTACTCAAAAAAGATCTCTCCCTTTTCTTTACAACTTGAACGACTATTTATAGGGAAATACATAGTGGATGACAGCTAATATGTCCTTTATTTTCGGGTATGATCTGCGACATTCTCGCAACCTTACAAATATTAATTTCGCAAGCTCTCTAATTTTCGCAGGACTATCACATCTTTCTCGTGATCTTAGCTGACGTCATTTATTATATTCTTCCTGAAATTGTTCTGCGATGCTGTTGTATTGTGTTGTTGATAATTTCACTGAAATATTGTCGTTGCGAGATTCTGATCCTACATCTTGCCTCTTCTCATATTTTTTCTGCGAAGTAGAGAATGATGTGAGAAATGCCGCAGCTGTTCTCCTCTTCATATTCTGCATTTATCACACGTATTCTTTCTTCCATCTATTTCTCGACACGTCTTTTGTAACCGTTGATTTTTAACCGCTTATATCTTTCCGTATTAATCGTGTTTATTTTCTCGAGGAGAAATTTCCTCTATATATATTCCTTCTCACTCTCTTTTTCTTTCTTTTTATTTTCTCTGCAACTTCATCGTTCTTCTGCAAATTCCATTATTGCAACTTTTCTTCTTTCTTCTTCAATCTTTTTAAGTTCTTCTTCATCTTCATACTATTTCTTCTGCAGATCTTCAATTTTATTCGAAACAATCTCCCTGTTATTGTTTTCCATGGATTCATCAAGGTTAGTTTTCTTTTTTCTTCTTTATGAGTTTTGCTGAAACTGATCTTGTTTATTGCCTTATTTGATGTTGTTTATGTGATTCCCATACTCTTGTTATTTCAGCAAAAGCGCCTCCAACACTAGATTTACAGTTCAGAACCCCACATTCCCAAATCGCAGCATAAGGTTGTTGCGCATAAAAGAAAGTATGCGAATGAGAAGGTAGTAAGAAACACTATCCTTTTCTAATAACAATATTGTTGCCTCTGTTTCTTATCTGGATTGTAATTCGCAGGGTGATAAAGATGTTAATAAACCTCTCAAGAAATCTCGCCACCTTAAAATTGTTCCAACTTCTGTTCCCTTCCACTTACTCATCTCTTCTAAATCTCCTGCGACATCTTCGCAAGATAAACCTTTATCTCCAATTCGCGAAAAAGATGCCTCAGACTTCATTTCTTCAGTTGACCTTTCAATGATTGAAACCCCCCTTGTTGATCCTTATGTGAATGGAACCTCTTCTCTTCCCATTGAGAATGTTTCTCAACCTTCTATCTCTACCAGTTCTCTACCTAAGTCTCTTCCTCTTTCGAAAGAAACTGTGGAAGGGATAGATATTCCTTCAAAGTTTTATCTGAAGTTCTGGATGATGTCAAGAAGTCTTCTATTGATCCTATTAAGTCTAATGTTTGCGAAATTCTGAGCAAGCATTTGGGTTCTGACAGAGCTGCTTCGCAGACAGCTTTGGAAAAAGAATGTAATGCTCTTCGTCTCGAAAATCAGAAGCTTCAGAATGTTTTGCTGGATCGTGACAATCTTCGAAGAAGAATGATGAATTGAGAGGTATGATTTTCTTATCTGTGTCTTTAATTTGTCTTTTTAATGGTTTTATCCTTCCCATATTTAATTATCCTTGAACTCCCTCTTTCGCATGTTAAGCTTTAAACCAGAAACGAATAATGGAGAGATATCAATTTGAATTTTCTGTTGAAGAAGCCCGTGTTGATAAAGAAATCTTGATGGATCAATATAACCAATTAGATAACCTCTATTCATATTCTCTTGATCATATAAATAATCTTACCAATGAAAATACCCAATTAGTTCAAAGACAAGATTTATTAAGTAATGAAGTATCTCGTCTTTCTTATTCTTTAACTAAAGCTAATTTAGGGATGAAAACTTTATCAGATGAGAATAAAACCTTATCTCAAGAGAAGCGAACTTATTTAAACAAGATGGCGATATCTTCGCAACAACTTAGTATTCTTCAAAAAGTATGTGATGACCAAGAGCAATCTCTTCGCTCTTTGAGAAATGAACTTAAAGAAGTAACAGAGTCATCTATCGCTGAAAGAGATACACTCATTCAAGGTAGAATAGCTTTAAGTGTAAAGGCGAATCACTTAAAGAACAATATTCCAAATTAGAAGAATCTTATTCTTCTCTTGCGAAGAAAAATGCCTTTCTTATTTCTAAAGAGAAAAATCTTCAGTCTCGACTTAAAGGTTTAGTTGGAGATAAATTTGATGACGCAATGGACCGTTGGGAGAATAGTTGTCTGTCCTTGATTCAACACCTTATTTCGCAAAAGGAAGGTAGTCATAATAGTTTGACTGCCTTAATTATTTTCTTTGTCATATTTCTGAATTCTTCATCTTAATGAAATTTTGTATTCTATCTTTCGCAGAGTCTGAGAAGAATCTTCATTCTTCCATTTCTGTTTTGGAGGCTAAATATGCCAAAATTCGCAAAGAAAAATGCATTGTTCTTGCCTTACTGGTTCTCGCGACCGAGCAGAAAGAAGACTTGATTATCTTGCTTATTTTAAGGATATTCAAGATAGGAATCATCAGAGAGCACTTCTTCGTCAAGTTCATCTCCGGGCTGAAGTCCTTGTAAATGACATTTTATTGTCCAAATCTCTTCCTCCTACATCAATTGATCCTTTAGAAGTAGATGATGATGAAGTTCCTCGTCCTGCTGATAGTGATTATGATTACGAAAGCGGTGCAGAGGATAATTTCTTGGAAGATGAAGAAGAATTCCTTCTAAAGAAGCATCTGCTGGTGTTAATCAAAATGAGAAAGAAATTTCTCCTGAAGAAGTAATTGCTGGCGATAATCAAGATGCTAGTCAAGGCGAAGATCAAAACCGAAATGAAGGAGAGGCTTGCGAGAAATTGGCGAAGAATTTCTGTTATCTCCTGCTACTGAATTAATTGAAGCTTGAGCTTCTTATCTAGCTTTGTCTTCTTGAACTGTCTTATTTTATCACTTTTGCGAGTTACATTTTTCAACCAACTTTGGAATCAACTTTTCCTTTTAATATTTTGTTGATGAGAAAGATAATGCTTCTTGTGTATTGATTCCCATACTTGCCTCTCATTATCTTTCTTGCAAAAAATAATCTGTTACGAATACTTATAAATTTTTGTTTTATCATGGTCTTATTTTGCCTTCCTAATTAAAGGTCTTATTATGCCACCTCTTGTCATTGCGACAAAATCGCAGGACGTCCTTGCACTTTCATGCAAAAACCCATTGATCTTGCCTTAACTTTTTCTTTTGTATTATGGCCTCTTCAGGAATGTTGCGACAATATGACAGGCCTAAATATTCTTGCGAAAATAAAGCCCCATGACATTGTCGTCTTGCGACGAAATCGCAGGACGTCTTCGCACTTTCATGCGAAAACCCATTGATCTCGTCTTATCTTTTCTTTTGTATTATTGCCTCTTCAGGATTGTTGCACAAATATGACAAGCCTTAATATCCTTGCGAATAAAAAGCCTCATGACATTTGCGTCTTAAGACACTTATCAGCTCCCTAATGGAGGGTGCCGCCCTTATCTCCCCCTGGTTGCCCCTTCAAGGAGGCGTACTTCTACCATACAAGGTTAGCTCCTCCCATCCAGTCTTAACAACAACCAGTTGTTTTCGCAGCCTCTTATCCCTTTTACCTATAGGGCTTATGGTTACGAGACTGCACCCTAAGTGGGGTTTTCTTCAGGCCGAGTGCAGTATAAGCCAAGACTTGTCAAGAATGGCAAGGTACGCTTCAAACGTCCCTGGCACTCTTGACTCAACCGTGTACCTCGGCGCCTTGATCAGATCTGCACTCCTTGGGAGAGTCCTTATTACCTTAGTCGCCCAACCCAAGTCATATGCTTAAGCTGAGAATCCAAGGTGCCTCTCCCGGATGGGCTTTATTGACCCCAAATCTCCATGACTCAGGTTCCGGTGGCGGTGTAGCCTTTCCCTGAGCCATGCAACAGGTACCCCCTAATATGACGTACTTTAGGTCTTACATTTGCCTCTTGCGAAATTTTATTCGCGAACTAGGGTGTACGCCATAAAGGTTCGCCCCTTTCTTTTATGTCATTGTTCTGTGATTATCTCTGCGAAAATTTCGCACATCATGATCTTGTTTTGATATGATAATCTTGCAATTATTCTTTCAGAATCCATAACTTCTCAAAGCTTCTTACGGATAATATCTTTTAAGTACAACCTGTTCCATGGTCTGTCTAATCTATGACCAACATCTCTCCTTCTGGATCCATTAATCTATAAGCTCCTGTTCCAACTATCTCCTTAATGATGTAAGGTCCATCCCATTTTTTCGCTAATTTTCCACCATTTTCTCGCTGATATATTGGGTTTCTCGCAGAACTAAATCTCCTGGTTGAAATTCGCGTATTTTGACACGTTTATATTTCTCGGGCTAATCTTCGCTGATAATTCTCCATATGTTGTAAAGCTTTTTCTCTTTTTCTTCTAATTCATCAAGTTTATTTAAAATCAAGCCCGCACTAAGATTTTTCTCCCAAGCTTCTTTTTGTTGTCGGAATAACAACTTCTGTTGGTAACACCGCTTCAACTCCGTATGTTAAACAAAAAGGTGACATTCCAGTAGCTTCTCTTCTAGTTGTATTATAAGCCCATACTGCATTATGTACTTGTTCGCACCATATCTGTGATGTCCTTCCAATTTCTTCTTTAATATATCTGCAATTGTTTTGTTTGTTGCTTCTACTTCCCATTAGCTTGTGGATACAAAGGAGTAGACTTTCCACATTTTATCTTGAATGCATTAAGTAGCATTTCTATATTCTGTCCTTCAAATTGTTTCCCATTATCAGATACCAACTGTGCAGGAATTCCGAATCTGCAAATGATATTTTCGAATATGAATGTAAAGATATCTTTGTCGCGAATATGTTGTACTGCCTTCACTTCTGTCCATTTTGTGAAATAATCTGTTGCGACTATTAAGTATCTTCTTTGTCCAGATCCTGGTAAAAATGGCCCCACAATATCTAAGCCCCACTTTCCAAAAGGCCACACACTGGTTGAAGATGACAATGGTGCTCCAGGTGCATGTATTTTCTTTCCATGCCGCTGACAATCTTCGCAACGTCTTGATATTTGTTTTGCATCTTCATGCATGTATGGCCAGTAATAACCTTGCATTTTTGCTCTATGTGCCAAAGATCTTCCTCCACTATGATTGCCAGCATCCCCACTATGTAACATTTTTAGCCCTTTTCTCCTTCCTCTCGTGTCAAACATCTGAGTGATGGTCCATTAAAGGATTTTCGGTATAGCAACCCATCTCTTAATTCATAATTCGTTGCACGGCTTTTTAACTTGTGTGTTTCCAATCTATTTCTTGGTGTTTCTCCTTTCGCCAAATATGCATGAAGTTCCATTCTCCAGTCTGCGATATTGTTCATTTGTTCTTCTTCTTCATTGTCTATTATCATCACATCCACGTCTTCTTCTTCTTTATTGATTGATGGTGACAGAAGTGTTTGTATTTTTATGCATCTCGCAGTTGGATCTGTCATCATGCTTGAGATGAAAGCAAAAGCGTCTGCGAGTCTGTTATCTTTCTTGAAATGTGCCTCCATTTTATTTTTGGGATTTTCGCTGACAATTCTTCAACAGCTTCTTGTATTTCTTCAAGGATGGTTCATTTGTAGTATACTCTCCCTTTATTTGGCGAATAACTAGCTGCGAATCACTAGTGATCCTGGCATTTTCTAGTTTCATTTCTATTGCGAATTTTAAGGCATGTATCACAGCTTCATATTCTGTTTCATTATTAGTGGATGCAAATTCCAATCTGAATGAAAAAGCCATCTTTATTCCTTCTGGCGAAATTAAAACAATTCCAACTCCATTTCCTTCTCCATTTGATGATCCATCTACCAATATCTCCCATCTATTTGGTTCTGTTAATAAATCTTTTGGATCTCATGTTCTTCTTCTACATCCATCATTTCTTCTACTGCTTCATCTTCTTCTAAAGGAAATTCTGCCAAGAAATCTGCAACAACTTGTGATTTTGGTGAAGACAAAATTTCATATTTAATATCAAAGTGGCCTACTTGTGCATTCCATCTCTCCACTCTTCCTGATCTTTTAGAATTCTTCATCACTGATTCAATTGGTACTTTTGTTAATACCTTTATCTTGTTGCTTGAAAGTATATGCGGAGCTTAAATGATGCATAAACTAATGCTAAGATTAACTTTTCAATCTTTGAGTAATTCTTCTCGGCAGTATTAAAAGTTTTGCTAATATAATAAATGGGTTTCTCCACTCCTGCGTCTACTCGCAATAACACATCACTTAATGCATGCGACGTCGTCGCAAGATAGATCAATAATTCTTCTCCTGATTCTGCTTTTTGTAAAATAGTTGTATTCATAAGATGTTCTTTGATCCCTTGAAAAGCTTTTTCACATTCATCAGTCCATTTAAATTTCGCACCCTTATTGAGTATATCGAAAAAATATTTGCATTTATCTGTTGATCGCGAAATGAATCTCCCCAGCGAAGCTAGAAGCCCATTCAACTTCTGTATATATTTTATTGTTGCTGGTGTTGGCATGTCACGAACTGCTTGCACTTTTTCTGGATCTACCTGTATTCCTTTCTTTGATACAATGTAGCCTAAAAATTTTCCCGATGCAACTCCAACAGTGCACTTCTCAGGATTCAATTTAATGTTATACTGCCGCATTTGTTCAAAAATCTCCCTCAGGTCTTGTACATGGTCTTTAGCTTCTTTACTATTTACTAACATGTCATCCACGTATACTTCTAATGTTTTGTGTATCCATTTTGCGAACACCTTCTCTACCATTCTTTGGTATGTCGCTTCCGCATTTCGCAAATCAAATGGAATTTTCGTGTAACAATATAAACCTCTAGGGGCAAAGAAAGCAGTATGTTCTTGATCTTCGTCAGCGAGAGGGATTTGGTTATACCCTTTGTACCCATCTAAAGATGATACCCTATCGTTTCTCGCTGCGGATTCCACCATTTCAGGAATATCTGGTAACGGAAAACTATCTTTGGGGCAAGCTTTGTTTAAATCAGTGAAATCTATGAAAATCCTAATTCCTTTGTTTTTCTTTGGGACAATGACCATATTCGCTATCCATTTTGGGTATTTAACTTCTCTTATGATTCCCGCATCAAGCATTTTCTTTAGTTCTTCTTCTATTTGGGAATGGTAAGTTGTTGCAATTTTTCTTATTCTATGTTTAAATGGTCTCACATTTTTGTTAATCTCCAACTTGTGGCATGCAATTGATGGATATATTCCCGGTATCTCATCCATGCTTCCTCCGAAAACATCTTTATATTCTCGCGACAAGTTAACAATTCTTTCTTCTTCTTCCATATCCATTTTGGTTCCAATTCTCAATATTAGAGGTTCTTCTATAGTCCCAACGCTTATTTCTTTTGTTGGTTCTGCGGAAGTGTAACTGGGTTTAGGTTCTCCCATTGGTGTTGGTTCTTTTATTGTTTTCATAGGTCCTTCTCTTTCTTCCGAAATTTCGCTGTGTATTCCTTTGCCTTCTTTTGCCCTTATCATATATACTATAAATTCTTCTTCTTTCTTTGCTTGCTTTGTCAACTTTCTGCGAAATTGTTTCTTTTTTGCTTGTCCTTCATCATTTTTTTTGCTTCAATTTGATGACTTAATTTCGCATTGTCAACATCTCCTCTGATTTCACCTATTCCATTTGGTGTGGGGAATTTAATACATTGATGCAACATTGATACCACATCTTTTATCGCATGTATCCATGGTCTTCCTAATAACATATTATATGGCGATTCCATATCCACCACGCATAACGTTACATGTGTATCGATTTCTCCAAGTGGAATTCGTACAACTATCTCTCCTTTAGGTTTTGTTGTGGATTTTCCAAAGCCGTGAACAAAATATGTTGAACTGGACATTTCTTCATCTTTAAATCCCATTCCCCGGAATGCGTGATAAAATATTATATCCACTGAACTTCCTGTATCGATTAAAGTTATGTTCAATATCCATTCTCCTGTGGATTTTGTCGTTGTCTCCTTCTCTTTTCGCGTAATAGGCACTGTGATAACCAATGGAGATGTGCGGTTCAAATTTTCTTTTGGTATTTCTGCCGCCATGAATGTAATTTTTTGCTTTTCCCAATCTTTCAAGGGTGATGTCTTTTCTACCGCCATAACTTTCCTTCCTTCAAAATTTCGTTTATGTATTCTTCCTTTGATGTATTCATGGAATTCATTAACCATCGTTTTTCTTATCATATTACACTCCAATCTTTTGTCATCTTCGTTGATTCTATTCATCTTTATTTTAACTGGTTCACTGATTTATTTAATCACTTTCTTGATTTGAATATTCTCAACAACAATCTTCAACTTTCGATCTTCAAGGTCCCTGTTTCTAGCGCCATTATGTAGTTGCAGGAAATCCTACACTACACCCCTCATATGATTTCATTATTAATCAATTCATTTTTAGGTTTACACTCTTAATTTTATTGATCAATCTTTGAATATTCTTACAAGAAAAGATAAAGAAATCAAGAATGATCTCTGCTCTAGACTTTCTCTCTCCTATTTACTTGTTTCTTACTCAAAAAAGGTCTCTCCCTTTTCTTTACAACTTGAATGACTATTTACAAGGAAATACATAGTGGATGACAACTAATCTGTTCTTTATTTTCGGGTATGATCTGCGACATTCTCGCAACCTTACAAATATTAATTTCGTAAGCTCTCTAATTTTTGCAGGACTATCACATATTTCTCGTGATCTTAGCTGACGTCATTTATTATATTCTTCCTGAAATTGTTCTACGACGCTGTTGTATTGTGTTGTTGATGATTTCGCTGAAATATTGTCGTAGCGAGATTCTGATCCTACATAATCTTTGCAACACCACCTACAAAATTATATCCAAACTCATTGCTTAGAGAATGAAGCGCACGCTTGATTAGATCATATCCCTTTACTAGTCAGCTTTTATCCCTGAAAGATAAATATCTGATAATATTGTTGTTGCTCATGATATAATTCATAATATAAATGCTAAGAATAAAATGAAAGTTAACAAAGGTACTTTAAGAATCAATATCGACGTAGACAAGGATTTTGACAGGTAGTGGACAGGGATTTCCTTATAACTATTATGTAGAGGATGGGTTTTAATGATAAATGGTGTCAGCTAGTTCAACAATATATATCCACCAAAAAATTTGTTTGTCTTAGTCAATAGTGTTGTAGGTGAATCTTTTATCCCCTCTAGGGCCCTAAGGAAAGGGAAACACCTTTCCCTTATCTGTTTATTTTATGCATGGATGCTCTTTAAAGAACTTTCAAGGTGCTAAGAATATGAGGCTCATTACTGGTACCTAGATATGTAAGGGTGCTCCTTCTATAAGCCGGTTATTCTTTGCAGATGACTGCGTTATCTTATGTAAAGCAAACATGATAGGGTGCAATAATTTCCGGATATTCTTAAGATTTTCAGCAGCACCTCTGTTCAAGTAGTTAACTTCAATAAGTCTGGAATTTTCTTCAGCAAGAACGCAGATGAAGAATTATAAATGTCCACCAGTACTCTTTGTATGGAGGGTTCAAATGATAATCACTGATGATAAATACCTGGGATTTCCTATTTTTACCAACATAAGTAAATTTAACCTTCAAGCCATGAGTGAAAAAGTTCGGACAGAGGCTTGTTATATGGAAAAACAAACTCCTAAATCTGGATGGTAAAGCTGCTCTCATCAGCATTGTTACCTTTACTTCCAGTTTATATATACCAAATCAATTGCTTTAATAACCAAAGAAACCCGTCAATAGACCAAACAAATATGAATGGAAATTTTATGGGGAAAATATATAGACAACCCAAAACATTCGTTCCCAGAAGATTGGGATTATATTTATAAACCAAAGGATCTAAGATTCATGAACAAATAATTATTCAACATTTCTACGATTAAAATTATAGGACGAAGATTGACTCAAGACAATAACTCAATTTTGTACCACACAATGTCAT
Source organism: Papaver somniferum (assembly GCF_003573695.1). Taxonomy (NCBI): domain Eukaryota; kingdom Viridiplantae; phylum Streptophyta; class Magnoliopsida; order Ranunculales; family Papaveraceae; genus Papaver; species Papaver somniferum. The sequence continues at coordinate 7,375,482 of NW_020622713.1, forward strand.
TAGATTCTTCAAAGACAAGAATATTATGACTAAATATATTCAGCAATATAATAGATGCAAAAGTGGAAAATGGTAACAAATTAGCGTATGATATTAAAATTAGATAGTTGATTCTAGTCAAGCATATCATTGATAATAGAGGAAATTGGAATATCAACAAGCTAAACCACCAGTTCAACCAGGAGGAAACCCTACCCATCAACGATAAAACTACAAGCCGGTAATGAAGATCGAACTATCTGGAAGCTTATAGAAAATGGAAATTTCACAGTAAAATCTTTATATATGGTTAGAATGGGTCAAATATACAACATTGATGCTCAGATCAATGACTTGAGTAAAATATGAAAATTGATACTTCCCCTGCTATTTAAATCTTCTTATGGAAATATGATTTTGAAATCCTCATAATAAAAGAAAAAACTGCTAGCGTGTCGCATTACATAAACGGCTTCTATGTAATTCTTGCAATTGTGGGGAGGAAACTGTAACACATCTCTCCATGGACTCCCCTTTAATATAGAGGTCTGGAAGATTTTGTATGGTCTATCCCATGATGAAATCAGAAATATAGTTAATTTTGGAAATTGGTTAAGTCTTGGTTCGAGATCAACATTAAGAAGAAAACACGGGATAACTAAATATGTCACCGCTTGCTAGTTCATACGGAAAAAAAGACGTGACCATAGTTTAAGTAAAATTAAATTAAATGCTTCTTATACTGTCAAAAGTATAAAAAATCACCTCCATGACTAATCATCTTTAGGATCACATTCTCAATAATCTTTACTACCGAAGAACTGATAGTATGCAAACAAATTCCTCTCGTCTAAGGGTACAAAAACTTTAGGGGCGCGCTACCATTAACGTTTGTACCCTAAAAAAAACTTAGTGCAAATATTTCCTACACTCACTAATAAGGTGTTTGGATGTACCCTCAGTGTAGTTGCAGGAAATCCTACACTACACCCCTCACAAGATTTCATTAACATTCAACTCATTTTAGATTAACAATCTTAATTTTATCGATGAATCTTTGAACAATCTTACAAGAAAAGATAAAGGAATCAAGAATAACCACTGCTCTAGATTTTCTCTCTCCTATTTACATGCTTCTCAATCAGAAAAGATCTCTCTCTTTCCTTTACAACTGAGCGGCTATTTATAGGGAATTACATAGTGGATGACAGCTAATATGTCCTTTATTTTCGGATATGGCTTGCGACATTCTCGTGACCTTACAAATGTTAATCTCGCAAACTCTCTAATTTTCGCAGGACCGTCACATTTTTCTCATGATTTAGTTGACGTCGTTTATTATGTCATTTCTGAAATTGTTCTACGACGCTGTTGTGTTTTGTCGCTGATAATTTCGTTGAGGCATTATTGCTGCGAGATTATGATCCTACATCTTGCCTCTTCTCATATCTTCTCTGCGAAGTAGAGAACGATGTGAGAAATGCCACAGCTGTCCATTTCTTCATATTCTGCATTTATCACACGTATTCTTTCTTCCATCTATTTATTGACACGTCTTCTGTAACCGCTGCTTTTTAACCGCTCACGTCTTTTCGTATTAATGGTGTTTATTTCTTCGAGTAAAAAAAATCCTCTCTATATATTCTTCTTACTCTTCTTTCCATTTTCTTTTTACTTTCTCTTCTCTTTTTATTCTCTCATCTCTGCAACTCTATTGTTCTTCCATAAATTCTGCCATTGCAACTTTTTCTTCTTTCTTCTTCTTTTATTCTTTTTAATTTCTTCTTCATCTCCATACCGTTCCCTCTGTAGATCTTCACTGTTCGTAACTTTCTTCCTTTTTAATTTTTACGAATTAATCTTCCTGCTGGTATTTTCCATGGATTCATCGAGGTTAGTTTTCTTTTTTCCATCTTATGGGTTTTGCTGAAATTGATCTTGCTTACTGCTTTATTTGATGCTGCTGCTTATGTGATTCCCATACTGTTTTTATTTTAGAAAAAACGCCTTTAACACCAAATTTACGGTTCAGAACCCTAATATTTCCAAATCGCAGCATAAGATTGTTGTAAACAAAAGAAAGTCTGCGAATCAGAAGGTAGTAAGAAACATTATTTTTTTCTAATAACAATATTGTTGCCTATGTTTCTTATCTGGATTGTGATTCGTAGGGTGATAAGGATGCCAATAAACCTCTCAAGAAATCTCGCAACCTTAAACCGTTGAAACCTCTGTTCCATTCCACTTACTTATCTCTTCTAAATCTCCTGCGACATCTTCGCAAGTTAAACCATTATCTCCAATTCGCGAAAAGGCTGCCTCAGATTTCATTTCTTCAACTGACCTTTCAATGATTGAAACCCCCTTATTAATCCTTATGTGAATGAAACCTCTTCTCTTCCTATTGATAATGTTTCTCAACCTTCTATCATTGCCAGTTCTCTACCTGAGCCTCTTCCTTTTTCGAAAGAAACCGTAGAAGGAATAGATATTGCTTTCAAAGTTTTTTCTGAGGTTCTGGATGATGGCAAGAAGTCTCCCATTGATCCTGTCAAGTCTGGTATTTGCGAAATTCTGAGTAAGTATTTTGGCTCTGACAGAGCTGCTTCCGAAACAGCTTTGGGAAAAGAGTGTATGCCCTTCGTCTCGAAAATCAAAAGCTCCAGAATGTTTTGCTGGATCGCGACAATCTTCGCAAGAAGAATGATGAACTGAGAGGTATGATTTCCTTATCTGTTCTTCAATTTTCCTTTCTAATGATTTTATCCTTTCCATATTTAATTATCCTTGAAATCCCTCTTTCTCATGTTAAGCCTTAAACCAGAAACGAATAATGGAGAGATATCAATTTGAATCTGCTGTTGAAGAAGCCCGTGTTGATAAAGAGATTTTGATGGATCAATATAACCAATTAGATAACCTCTATTCATACTCTGTTGATCATATAAATAACCTTACCAATGAAAATACCCAATTAGTTCGGAGGCAAGATTTATTAAGTAATGAAATATCTCGCCTATCTTATTATTTAACTAAATCTAATCTAGGGATGGAATCTTTATCAGATGAGAATAAAACTCTATTTCAAGAGAAGCGAATTTGTTTAAATAAGATGGCGATATCTTCGCAACAACTTAGCATCCTTCAGAAAGTATGTGATGACTAGGAACAATCTCTTCCCTCTTTGAGAAATGAAATTAAAGAAGTAACAGAGTCATATATCGCTGAAAAAGATACACTCATTCAAGGTAGAATAACTTTAAGTGTAAAGGCGAATCAACTTAAAGAACAATATTCCAAATTAGAAGAATCTTATTCTTCTCTTGCAAAGAAAAATGCCTTTCTTATTTCTAAAGAGAAAAATTTTCAGTCTCGACTTAAAGGTTTAGTTGGAGATAAATTTGATGATGCGATGGACTGTTGGGAGAATAGTTGTCTGACCTTGATTCAACACCTTATTTCGCAAAAGGAAGGTAGTCATAATAGTTTGACTGCCTTAACTATCTTTTCTTTGTCATATCTTTTTGAGTTCTTCATCTTACTAAAATTTTGTATTCTACTTTTCGCAGAGTCTGAGAAAAATCTTCACTCCCCCATCTCTGTTTTGGAGGCTAAATATGCCAAAATTCGGAAAGAAAATGCACTACTCGTCTCCGTCCTTACTGGTTCTCGCAACCGAGCAGAAAGGAGACTTGATTATCTTGCTTACTTGAAGGATATTCAAGATAGGAATCATCAGAGAGCACTTCTTCCTCAAGTTCATATCCAAGATGAAGTCCTTGTAAATGATATTTTATTGTCCAAATCTCTTCTTCCTACATCAATCGAACCTTTGGAAGTAGATGATGATGAAATTCCTCGTCCTGCTGACAGTGATTATGACTATGAAAGTGGTGGAGAGAATAGTCTTCTGGAAGATGGAGACGAGATCCCTTCTAAGGAAGCAACTGCTGGTGCTAATCAAGATGAAAACGAAAAAGAAATCTCTTCTAAATAAATAATTGCTGGAGATAATCAAGGTGGCGGAGAAAAAGAAGTCCCTTTCAAAGGAATTATTGTTGGTGAAGATCAAAATCGAAATGAAGAAGAGGTTGGCGATAATGAGAACATTGGCGAAGAGCGTCCATTATCTCCTTCTGCTGGAATTAATACTGAAGCATGAGCTTCTTATCTAGTTCTATCTTCTTTAATTGTTTCATCTTTATTATTTCTTGCGAATAATATTCTTCAACCAACTTTGGAATTAATTTTCTCTTTTAGTATTTTGCTGGCGAGAAAGATAATGCCTCTTGTTTACTGATTACCATACTTGCCTCTCATTATCTTTCTTGCGAGAAATGATCTGTGATGAATACTTATAAATATTTTGTTTTGTCATGTGGTCTTATTTTTCCTTCCTAATTAAAGGTCTTATTATGCTACCTCTTGTCATTGTGACAAAATCGCAGGACGTCCTTGCACTTTCATGCAGAAACCCATTAATCTTGCCTTAACTTTTTATTTTGTGTTATTGCCTCTTCAGGAATGTTGCGACAATGTGATAGGACTAAATATTCTTGCGAAAATAAAGCCCCATTAAATTGCCGTCTTGCGACGAAATCGCAGGACGTCTTCTCACTTTCATGCGAAAACCCATTGATCTCGTCTTATCTTTTTCTCTAGTATTATTGCCTCTTCAGGATTGTTGCACAAATATGACAAGCCTTAATACCCTTACGAGTAAAAGCCTCATGACATTTGCGTCTTAAGACACTTATCAGCTCCCTAATGGAGGGTGCTTCCCTTATCTCCCCCTGGTTGCCCCTTCAAGGAGGCGTACTTCTACCATACAAGGTTAGCTCCTCCCATCCAGTCTTAACAACAACCAGTTGTTTTCGCAACCTTTTATCCCTTTTACCTATTGGGTTTATGGTTAACAGATTTCACCCTAAGTGGGGTTTTCTTCGGGCCGAGTGCAGTATAAGCCAAGACTTGTCAAGAATGGCAAGGTACGCTCCAGACGCCCCTGACACTCTTGACTCAACCGTGTACCTCAGCGCCTTGATCAGATTCTGCACTCCTTGGGAGAGTCCTGATTACCTCAGTCTCCCAACCTAAGTCATATGCTTAAGCTGAGAATCCAAGGTGCCTCTCCCAGATGGGCTTTATTGACCCTAAATCTCCATGACTCAGGTTCCGGTGGCGGTGTAGCCTTTCCCTGAGCCATGCAACAGGTACCCCCTTATATGACGTACTTTAGGTCTTACATTTTCCTCTTGCGAAATTGTATTCTCGAACTAGGGTGTACGCCATAAAGGTTCGCCCCTTTCTCTTTTGTCATTGTTCTATGTATCTCTGCGAAAGTTTCGCACATTATGATCCTGTTTTGATATGAATAATCTCGTAACTATTCTTTCAGAATCCATAACTTCTTAAAGCTTCCTACGGATAATATCGTTTTAAGTACAATCTGTTCCATGATCTGTCAAGTTTATGACCAATATCTCTACCTTCTGGATCCATTAATTTATAAGCTCTTGTTCCAACTATCTCCTTAATGATGTAAGGTCCATCCCATTTTTTTGCTAACTTTCCACCATTTTCTCGCTGATATATTGGTGTCTCTCGCAGAACTAAATCTCCTGGTTGGAATTCGCGTACTTTGACACGTTTATTATATTGTCTGGCTAATCTTCGCTGATAATTCTCCATATGTTGTAAAGATATTTGTCTTTTTTCTTCTAATTCATCAAGTTTGCTTAAGATCAAAACCGCACTAATATTTTTCTCCCAAGCTTCTCTCTTTGTTGTCGGAATAACAACTTATGTTGATAACACCGCTTCAACTCCGTATGTTAAACAAAAAGGTGACATTCCAGTAGATTCTCTTCTAGTTGTATTATAAGCCCATACTGCATTATGTACTTGTTCGCACCATGCTCTATGATGGCCTTCTAATTTCTTCTTTAATATATTTGTTATCGTTTTGTTTGTTGCTTCTACCTTCCCATTAGCTTGTGGATACAAAGGAGTAGACTTTCCACATTTTATCTTAAAAGCATTAAGTAACATTTTGTGATATTTTCGAATATGAATGTAAAGATATGTTTGTCATGAATATGCTGTACTGCCTTCACTTCTGTCCATTTTGTGAAATAATCTGTTGCGACTATTAAGTATCTTCTTTGTCCATATCCTGGTAAAAATGCCCCCACAATATCTAATCCCCACTTTCCAAAAGGCTACATACTGGTTGAAGATGACAAGGGTGCTCCGGGTGCATGTATTTTTTTCCATGCCGCTGACAATCTTCGCAACGTCTTGATATTTGTTTTGCATCTTCGTGCATGTATGGCCAGTAATAGCCTTGCATTTTTGCTATATGTGCCAAAGATCTTCCCCCGATATGATTTCCAACATCCCCACTATGTAACATTTTTAGCACCTTTTCTCCTTCTTCTCGTGTCAAACATCTGAGTGATGGTCCATTAAAGGATTTTCGGTATAGCAGCCCATCTCTTAATTCATAATTTGTTGCGCGGCTTTTTAACTTGTGTGCTTCCAATCTATTTCTTGGTGTTTCTCCTTTCGCCGAATATGCATGAAGTTATGTTCTCCAATCTGTGATATTGTTCGTTTGTTCTTCTTCTCCACCGTCTATTATCATCACGTTCATTTCTTCTTCTTCTTTATTGATTGATGGTGACAGAAGTGTCTGTATTTTTATGCATCTCGCAGTTGGATCTGTCATCATGCTTGAGATGAAAGCAAAAGCGTCTGCGAGTCTGTTATCCTTCCTTGAAATGTGCCTCCATTTTATTTTTGGGATTTTCGCTGACAATTCTTCAACGAGCTTCTTGTATTTCTTCAAGGATGGTTCATTTGTAGTGTACTCTCCCTTTATTTGGCGAATAACTAGATGTGAATCACTAGTGATCCTGGCATTTTCTAGTTTCATTTCTATTGCGAACTGATAAGCAAGAAAGTGCTACCTTTTATACCCATATTTATATTAGCTAGGACTCAATATTTTGACTAATGACACTATTTTAGTGCTTTTGCAGAAAGTACAAGTGAATTCGATCATCCAGTGAATAAACATCAAAATGTGAGACTTAATGGTGAAGCGAGTCGATGTCATCACACTAATGCCACCTAAGATTGGTCAAGAATGACTTTATTATTGTTAGCATAAGAATGGAAGAATATCACCTCCATGACCATGTGCAAATGAAGAAAAGGGAAAGATTAATATATCTTGTCCTTACATAAGTTCTCTTGCTATATTTATATAAAGAATCTGAAGGAATATTTGAAGCCAACTGACGTCATTTTGCAAATACCGTTGAGGTGGGACCCATCACATGCAAGAAAATATCATGCTTTCTAAATGAAATTCATATACTATGGAAAGTGGAGATTCGGTGATACTTTACAATGTCCCGTCATATTATGACACACGACACAACATCATTGGGTGAATTTATATTTTCATGACACATGGCAGACTTCTATTGGGAGGTGATGTGGCGACGAAGAAGAAAAACGTGAATTCATTTGTGAGTTATATTTATGTGTTGTTTGAAAATATACTAGGGGGCGCCCGGCCACAGAGCTGGAAGAGAAACAGGAGAAGGATTTTGGAGTTTTGTTTTCGATTCTTCGTTTATCTTTAGCTAAAGTTTGATTTTAATATGTTTACGGTTTTTGAGAAAGCCATGGATAGCTAGAGTTATGTTAAGGTTTGGGTAGAAACCAATTTAATTGTGTAAACTCTACATTTATATGCTCAATAATGATTTAAATGACTAGTAGTTTTTCTTCATATAGCTAGGTATTTTATTGTTCATGTGATTTTCTTGATTATTTATGCTTTTGAATTGATATTTCGTGCTTCGGTTAAATCCCTAGACGTGGTATGCAAGGATAGATAGGAAATGTTTTAGAATCACTACTCATGAAGCGAAGAAAACTAGAGCGGAGAAAAAATATTTGAAAATGCATGGAATAGATTTTTAAAGATTAGTAGACTTTGCATAATTAATTGGTGGAAACCTAAAATCCTAACAACCTTCTATCATTCTGTTTTTCGTTAAAATTATTTATTGTTTCATTTTGTTTCGAATTTCTAAAAATCCTAAAACATTATCTTGTTGATTATTTAATTTTTGGTATTAGTTGGTAGAGTATTTCACACTCCCTGTGGGAACGAACCGCATTTGCTATCTATATTACTATTGACATGTGCGCTTGCGGATATAACTGGGTTTCATTTAATCATTAATTTTGTTTATCTAAAATTTGTATCAAATTTTGGCGCCGCTGCCGGGGAGTGGTAGAAAAATACTCGCTAGTTGATATCATTGTATATAGCTTATTTTTAATTTTTGTAAATAATTTATTTTTATTGTTCTTTTAGTTCTTTTCACGCAGTTTGTTTGATTTTTTTTAGGTACTTTAGTCTGAAGTGCGGGCGAAAAGAAAGTATGCAAAATCGCAAGATATTTGCAAGAGCCACTTGGGAGATCCATTAGAGGTTTGCTTAGATCATTTTGGGTATGATTTTGATGACGATAGTGTTATTTGTGAAGTCAATGACTTGTTAGACTCCACACCGCTGTTAGACACTAATAAATGGAAATCCAAACTAGAATCTCTAGTTTTGTTCGAGTCTCGACTAGTTCCATCAGTCGAGAAAGTTTCGACCATGACCTTTAAGCCATTAAGTTCAGAATTTTTTTGTCTTGATGATATTGATAATGAAACTGTTTTAGATAATAACGGGTCTATGAGTCATGATATTATTGCTCCATTTGAGCCAACATATGTTCGTGTGCCCTATTTTGCTCAACTGGAACCAATATCAGCCATAAAAGTTATTTCCGCTGATTTAGAACCTGATTTAGGGCGTGCACCTCAACTAGAAGCTATTGAAAAATTTATACCTCTTTGTGTGAATGATTTACATATCCTGACAATGCATGGATTGATTACTAAGGATTGTTATTTATGGGGAATGGATTCACATATATATTTGGATGATTATAGTTTTTGCAGGTGCATATTTTCAGCTGACCGGATTGGTTGGGTTGATCCCCAACTTTTCAGACTCTATATATATGATTGGAAGCTTACTTTGGGGTATCAACCTCATTTTGTTTGAGATTATGTGCTATTGAAAGCAGGGAAACAATACATTTCGCTTCGTGGGAGTCAACCCATCATATTTGTTCCCTTTTCTCTATCTTTTATTTTTATTTGTTTATTTTTTTTTTTGCAATTTATAATTTCCCACCTTGATTTCTACGTTGGATGACTCAATTACATTGAGGACAATGTAATATTTAAGTGTGGGGGAGTGGCACTTTGGTTAGGATTTAAAAAAAATAAAAAATTATGACCAGCTGTGTAGCGGGTCTAAAAAAAAATGATCAGTTGTGTAGCGGGTCTTAAATTTTTTTTTTATCATCGTTACGGTTTTTAGGGTCATGACCAGCTGTGTAGCGGGTCTTTTGTATGGTATTTTCTATGACCAGTTGTGTAGAGGGTCTCTCTCTCTTTATCTTATTATTTGACCAGCTGTGTAGCGGGTCTAAAATAAACAAGAAAAAAATGATATGACCAGCTCTGTAGCGGGTCTCTATATTCATATGACCAGATGTGTAGCGGGTCAATTCTTTGTTTTTCTCGAGGACTAGCAAAACATAAGTGTGCGGGTGTTGATAAGCACGAAATTGCTACATTTTATACCCATATTTATATTAGTTAGGACTCAATATTTTGACTAATGACAATATTTTAGTGCTTTTGCAGAAAGTACAAGTGAATTCGATCATCCAGCCATAAACATCAAAATGTGAGACTTAATGGTGAAGCGAGTCGATGTAAGCACACTAATGCCACCTAAGATTGGTCAAGAGTGACTTTATTATTGTTAGCATAAGAATGGAATAATATCACCTCCATTACCACGTGCAAATGAAGAAAAAGGAAAGATTAATATATCTTGTCCTTACATAAGTTCTCTTACTATATTTATATAAAGAATCTGAAGGAATATTTGAAGCCAACTGACGTCATTTTGCAAATACAGTTAAGGTGGGACCCAGCACATGCAAGAAAATATCATGCTTTCTAAATGAAATTCATATACTATGGAAAGTGGAGATTCTGTGATACTTTACAATGTCTCGTCATATTATGACACGCGTCACAACATCATTGGGTGAATTTATATTTTCATGACATGTGGCAGACTTCTATTGGGACGTGATGTGGCGACGAAGAAGAAAAACGTGAATTCATTTGATTGCTATATTTATGTGTTGTTTCAAAATATACTAGGGGGCGCCCGGCCACAGAGCTGGAAGAGAAAAAGGAGAAGGAGTTTGGAGTTTTGTTTTCGATTCTTCGTTTATCTTTAGCTAAAGTTTGATTTTAATATGTTTATGGTTTTTGAGAAAGCCATGGCTAGCTAGAGTTATGTTAAGGTTTGGGTAGAAACCAATTTAATTGTGTAAACTCTACATTTACATGCTCAATAATGATTTAAATGACTAGTAGTTTTTCTTCATATAGCTTGGTATTTTATTGTTCATGTGATTTTCTTGATTATTTATGCTTTTGAATTGATATTTCGTGCTTCGGTTAAATCCCTAGACGTGGTATGCAAGGATAGATAGGTAATGCTTTAGAATCATTACTCATGAAGCGAAGAAAACTAGAGCGGAGAAACAATATTTGAAAATGCATGGAATAGATTTTTAAAGATTAGTAGAGTTTGCATAATTAATTGATGGAAACCGAAAATCCTAAAAACCTTCTATCATTCTGTTTTTCGTTAAAATTATTTATTGTTTCATTTTGTTTCGAATTTCTAAAAATCCTTAAAACATTATCTTGTTGATTAATTAATTTTGGTATTAGTTGGTAGAGTATTTCACACTCCCTGTCGGAATGAACCACATTTGATATCTATATTACTATTGACCTGTGCGCTTGCGGATAACTGGGTTTCATTTAATCATTAATTGATGTTATCTAAAATTTGTATCACGAACTTTAAGGTATGTATCACAACTTCATATTCCGTTTCGTTATTAGTGGATGTGAATTCCAATCTGAATGAAAAAGCCATCTTCGCTCCTTCTGGCGAAATTAAAACAATTCCAACTCCATTGCCTTCTCCATTTGATTATCCATCTACCAATATATCCCATCTATTTGGTTCTGTTAATAAGTCTTTTGGATCTCCATGTTCTTCTTCCATATCTATCATTTCTTCTACCGCTTCATCTTCTTCTAAAGGAAATTTTGCCAAGAAATCTGCAACAATTTGTGATTTTTGAGGAAAAAATTTCAAATTTAATATCAAAGTGGCCTACTTGTGCATTCCATCTCTCCACTCTTCCTGATCTTTTTGAATTCTTCATCACTGATTCAATTGGTACTTTTGTTAATACCTTTATTTTGTGCGCTTGAAAATATATGCGGAGCTTAAATGATGCATAAACTAATGCTAAGATTAGATTCTAAATCTTTGAGTAATTCTTCTCGCAAGTATTAAAAGTTTTGCTAATGTAATAGATGGGTTTCTCCACTCCTGCATCTATTTGCAATAACACGACACTTAATGCATGCGACGTCGTCGCAAGATAGATTAATAACTCTTCTCCTGATTCTGCTTTTTATAAAATAGATGTATTCATAAGATGTTCTTTGATCCTTTGAAAAGATTTTTCGCATTCATCAGTCCATTTGAATTTCACACCCTTCTTGAGTATATCGAAAAAATACTTTCATTTGTCTGATGATCGCGAAATGAATCTCCCTAGCGAAGCTAAAAGTCCATTCAACTTCTGTACATCTTTTATTGTTGCTGGTGTTGGAATGTCACGAATTGCTTGCACTTTTTCTGGATTAACCTGTATTCCTTCCTTTGATACAATGTAGCCTAAATTTTTTCCCGATGCAATACTTCTCAGGATTCAGTTTAATGTCATACTGCCGCATTTGTTCAAAAATCTCCCTCAGGTCATGTACATGGTCTTTGGCTTCTTTACTCTTTACTAACATGTCGTCCACGTATAATTCTAATGTTTTGTGTATCCATTTGGCGAACACCTTCTCTACCATTCTTTGGTATGTTGCTCCCGCATTTCGAAAACCAAATGGAATTTTTGTGTAACAATATAAACCTCTAGGGGCGAAAAAATCAGTATGCTCTTGATCTTCTTCAGTAAGAGGGATTTGGTTATATCCTTTGTACCCATCTAAACACGATACCCTATCATTTCCCGCTGCTGATTCCACCATTTGAGGAATATCTGGTAACAGAAAGCTATCTTTAGGGCATGCTTTGTTTAAATCAGTGAAATCTATGCAAATCCTTATTCCTTTATTTTTCTTTGGAACAATGACCATGTTCTCTATCCACTATGGGTATTTAGCCTCTCTTATAATTCCTGAATCAAGCATTTTCTTTATTTCTTCTTCTATTTGGGAATGGTAGGCTGTTGCGATTTTTCTTATTCTTTGTTTAAATGGTCTCACATTTTTGTTAATCTCCATCTTGTGACATGCAATTGATGGATCTATTCTCGGTATCTCATCCATACTCCCTGCGAAAATGTCTTTATATTCTCGCAAAAGGTTAACAATTCTTTCTTCTTCTTCTACATCCATCTTGGTTCCAATTCTCAATATTATATGTTCTTCTATAGTCCCAACGTTTACTTCTTTTGTAGGTTCTTCGGCAGTGTAACTGGACTTGGGTTCTCCCATTGGTGTTGGTTCTTTTATTGTTTTCACAGGTCCTCCTTCTTCCGAAATTTCGCTGGGTATTCCCCTGCCTTCTTTTGCCCTTATCGTGTACACTCTAAATTCTTCTTCTTTCTTTGCCTCCTTTGCCAACTTTCTGCGAAATTGTTTCTTTTTTTCTCGTCCTTCATAATGCTTTACTTCAATTTGATGACATAATTTCGCATTGTCAACATCTCCTCTGATTTCACCTATTCCATTAGGTGTGCGGAATTTAATACATTGATGCAACGTTGATACTACATCTTTTATCGCATGTATCCATGGTCTTCCTAGCAACATGTTATATGGCGATTCCATATCCACCACGCATAGTGTCACGTGTGTTTCGATCTCTCCTAGTGGAATTCGTACCACTATTTCTCCTTTAGGTTTTGTTGTGGATTTTCGAAATCCATGAACAAGATATGTTGAACTGGACATTTCTTCATCTTTAAATCCCATTCCCCTGAACGTATGATAAAATATTATATCCACTGAACTTCCTATATCGACTAAAGTTATGTTCAATGTCCATTCTTCCGTGGATTTTGTTGTTGTCCCCTTCTCTTTTCGCGTAATAGGCACTGTAATAACCAATGGAGATGTATGGTTCAAATTTTCTTTTGGTATCTCTGCCGCCATGAATGTGATTTTTTTCTTTTCCCAATCTTTCAAGGGTGATGTCTTTTCTACCGCCATAACCTTCCTTCCTTCAAAATCTCGTTTATGTATCCTTCCTTTAATGTTTTCATGGAATTCATTAACCATTGTTTTTGTTATCATATCACACTCCAATATTTTGTCATCTTCATTGACTCTAATCATTTTTCTTTTAATTGGTTCACTGATTTGTTTAATCACTTTCTTGATTTGAACAATCTCAATAACAATCTTCAACTTTCAATCTTCAGCCTCCTTGTTTCTAGCGCCATTATGTAGTTGCAGGAAATCCTACACTACAACCCTCACAAGATTTCATTAACATTCAACTCATTTTAGATTAACAATCTTAATTTTATTGATGAATCTTTGAACAATCTTACAAGAAAAGATAAATGAATTAAGAATAACCACTGCTCTAGATTTTCTCTCTCCTATTTACATGCTTCTCAATCAGAAAAGATCTCTCTCTTTCCTTTACAACTGGGCGGCTATTTATAGGGAATTACATAGTGGATGACAGCTAATATGTCCTTTATTTTCGGATATGGCTTGCGACATTCTCGTGACCTTACAAATGCTAATCTCGCAAACTCTCTAATTTTCGCAGGACCGTCACATTTTTCTCATGATTTAGTTGACGTCGTTTATTATGTCATTTCTGAAATTGTTCTGCGACGCTGTTGTGTTGTGTTGCTGATAATTTCGCTGAGACATTATTGCTCCGAGATTCTGATCCTACACTCAGAAATTACTTTTCGACTTCTGGAAATCGAAAAGTCAGAAGTTAGTTTGGCAATAATTTTTCAGAACGACTTCTAGAAGCAGAAAAATCAGCTTTTTGGCAGAAGTCAGAAGGAGATTTGAATAAAGATTGATTCATATGTCTTATATGTCTTTCAAAACAGAGCCTTATTATCTTGTTTTAGGACCAACTAGACATAAGCATATCCTACTTTTCTATCAAATCATTGGAAAGTAGTGGTGTTTATTAGTCTAATTTCTTAAAGCATGGGCTATGGGGTTGAGTTTCTCAATTAAATATAAACATTTGATCAAATATGATCCTCTATGGGTAGAGGAAAATCCAGTCTCATTCCAAAATCAATCGACTACTCGTTCAATTGAAAGAATGGTCCAAAGTCTTCATTATTACGACACTTCGCGTGCCATATGAAAAAATAAAAGTGAAACGTCATTTGAGGTGCCATTTGAGAAAGTTTTGTTCTAATATTTATTCATCCCACTTCAAGCTTTGACTTTTTCAATATTTTAATATTCGAAACTAAAAAATAGAAATGAAACGGTAGTTTAAGTGTCGTTTGAGAAAATTTTTGTTCTATCCAACTTTAAACTCGAACTTTTCTAATATTTTAGCATTCAAAACTTTTCTCACTTACTAGAAACTATAAGTTTTTATTTCTTTTTAAAATCCAATATTTTTATTTTTTTTGTATATCCCTTCTGAAAGGAATTAAGTATTAATTATACTACTTTACCACATAACCGATGATTTCATGAAAGACGAAGAATATTAAATATCATTTAATAGAGACTATGAAAATAAGTTTATTTTAGACCGTTTTATTTTCTATTTGCTACCATTTTAATTACTTTATATTTGATATCTTTATAAGTTTAATCATGAGTTCTAGTTTTCTTGATCTAATATTCAATAAATCTTTTTTTTCTTTACTGATATCAAATTTTTAGAACTCGATGAAGGGTCATCTTAATTTTTTTTTTGTTATTAAGTTTATTTTTTTCTGGTGGAACCAGTTCCCAGTTTTTAAAGACTACTGAAATGCAAGCGATTTATTCATTGTTGACCTTTTTAAAGACGATATTTTATTTACCGACAAACTCTAGTTCGTATATATTTTCCAATCAAAACCATTGATAATTTTTTGTATTTTCTATAATTCCTCCTCAAGAATGTCCATGAAATATAAATTTAAGGAAGATTAAGTAAGTTATCAATTTTTGTTGCCGATTATCTGCAATTATTGTTGTATTTTCTTGTGATAAAATTTGGTCAGTTCTTTAATATATACACATTGCAATAGGTTGTTTGGGTAGTTTAAAGCGGTAGTTATCAAGTTTAGATGTATAAATACTGTTAAACTATATAAAATAGTGATGTTTGTAGATTAATGGCTTCTTATCTTAATTTCCCAATTCTTCCAACTTGTTATCTGAAATTCTTCCCTTATCTTCTAATCATTTCACTCTGATTTCACCAAGATGTTCTTTTATAAGTTTGCCATATCATTCCTCTTATTCTTAATGGGTTGCGTATGTTGTATCATCTGGAATTCTTCATAATGTTTTCACAATGCAACACATGTTTTATATATTGTTCAAGTTGTATATGTATTGTTCAAGTTGTAGTTTGATGTTTAGGTCTTGGATGGTCTAGTAGAAGGTGACACATTGATACTTGGATCAGTTCTAATAGAGAAGATGGTTATATCATGTGATAGTCATGTAACCTCAAAAAATACAAATACTCTTAAACATAATTTCCTTGATTTCCTGTTTTTAAAAATTTGATGAAAATCGACTAATTAATTCGATACAGAAGAAATATGTTACAAGAAGTCATTTGTAATGGATGACTACGTTGTCGTGTTGGCCGGTCCATTACATGAGGTAATAGAAATTGTAACTGTGAACACGCAGATTAATGTCATCCGAGTATTCACAAACAATGCACGCAGAGTCATGATAATACAGTAAATAGGCTGCGCCTGAAGGGAATGGATTGGTAATGTCGAATCCTTGATATTTCCTCATTATAAACAATAATAATATTGTCCTTCGTGCATGGTTGCCCCTATTTGTTATTTCCTCTTTTTATTTAGGTTTTGCTCTTATTTTCCATCTGGTTCATAATTATGAAGAACCGGATACAATTGGGTTTTTTTTTTCGTTTTGTATCCGCGGAAATCTGAAACTTGTTTGTGTACTACGCAGACATGGCTGATCATCTGCGGGTTTCTTATCAAACTCCACCACCTAGTCCGCATAGATCTCCTCCGCGTAGGGATCCTGATGTTTCTCCGCCTGGTGGAGGTTCGTCTAAATCTTCCCAAGATGATGCCCGCGGTCATAGGGTTTCGTCTTTTTATGGTCAGAGGCGCTTAACTTCTAAGAGGAGCGAGTCGCATAGAGGGAATACACAGAAGGGGGACCGGCCAAAAGAGACTCATGTCTCCCGGTATGTTGTTTCTCGTCCCTCAGCTAATCCGTGTAGATGATCCTAAGAGAACGCGGGATGTCCTACCTCTTCGGTCAGTGGCGACTCCTTCCGTATCTCAACAACATCCTCTACTTACCCCTCCAGTGTCTCAAACCAAGGGGAGGTCTTCGAAATTGATTTCGAAGACTGATGCATCTAAGGTTCAGCCTAAGAGAAAATATTTCGATAAAAACCCTTCGAAGAATTCTGCGCCTGATCCAGTGGAGGAGGAGGATATTTCTCAGGAGATACGCAGCGTCGCTGTTGGGGAGAAGAAAGTGACCTTCAAACATATTGATCTGGAGGTTTTCAAGGAAAAACATGGTCTTCAACTATTCGATGTTCGTTTTTACGCTGCTGATGATGATATTACTTATGAGATGATATCGACGTATAAGTTTGATGAATTTCATCTGCTGACCACGGTGGGGGCCTTTGAAGCGGGTCTTATTTTGCCTTTGTACAAGTCTGAGGATTATTTTTATTATGATGTGCTGGCCGGTCGAGAGGGTTCTTCGAAGAACACACACTGTCGCTCTATTTCCCAACATCATGGGAATCATCTTCGTGCACTGAGGGAGTGTTATCTTCGGAGCAAAGGAGAGACAATGATGACTCTTTATGTTCCCAACCCTGAGGAAAGGGAGTGGTATACGCCTGAGAATTTTAACAACTCTTTCGGTGACTATGTTAACAGCAGGAATCGTAAACCGTAGAGTGTGAGTCTTCAGTATATTGCCGCTCCTCGTGGTGAGATCCGCCTTCTGAGTGAAGTAAGTGGTGCTAAGGTGAAGTACGTCCCGGGTACGGAGAATTCTACTAACAAACTGGTGTTTCCTACTCGTGAGCGGTTCAAGCGTGATCATGACTATGAATGGCGCGCAACTTTTATTGAGGTTGTTGGTCCCTGGGCTTGGGGGTGGGTTCCAGGTCCGCAAGAATGGCATCCTACCGCAGATAGCCAGATACGTACGGCTCCTCCTGCTCGTTATGGGAATTTCCGTCCTTGGATTTTGAATTTTGAGGGCATGAATTTCCAATATGCCCTCGATGTTGTTGATGGAGATGACGAAGAGAGTTCCGATGCTGATCTTCAGGCGAAGAATGCTGCGGTTGTCAAGGTAAGATTTCTATATGCCTTGTCCTTTAGTTGAGGCAGTTTTAATTCTTTTCAAAGTCAGGGATTTTTATTCTTGTGCCTTGTCTTTTTAGGCGACGAAGAAGAGGAGGATAAATCCCAAGCAGTCCACCACCGCAACAATCGAGGAGGCGGAGGTTTATGAAGAAGTTAACAGTCATGTGACTGAGCTTGGCGAGGATGAAGATGTGTCTGACATAGAAGATCGTATTGATACATCCCCTCCCGGTCATGATGATGGTGAATTTGTTGAAGGGAATACTACCGCTGGTGGCAGCGGTTTTGGTGGTGAGATTAATCCCGCAGGGTGTCATGATGCTGGTGCCGAAGCTAATCCTGCGGGTTGCAGTGATGCTGGTGATGATAGCACTGGCCTTGGTGATGAGGGTGCTGGTGGTGAAATTCCTGCTATGTCTCAGGAGTTTTCCTTTGGTCGGATTTATTCTGAGGATGGTTTTGACATAAACGCTGCCCTGGGCCTGGCTTCTGAGTTCAACCTGCTTTCCCCCAACGATGATTGGGATGTGCTTGGTAATTCTAACAAGGTGGACGGGAAGGGTAAGGGAGTCGTGGATGCTAGTGATGTTCCAGAGGGGAGCGGTGCTAGAGACCTTCCAGATTTGGGAGAGAGTAGCCTCGAACTCTTCGGGTGCTAAATTCACGGACATGGGTAAGGCCTCGGTTGGGTCTTCTGGAGATGATTTTCCTCAGTCACTGATCCTGGAGGGTGATGATGCCATCTTAGCTTGGTTTAAGAAAAGAACTTGATGTTCGTACCCAATCCAGCTCTGTGGTGGAGGGTGAGAAGAAATGATGCCTATACCCGTAAGATGATGCAATTGTCTCCCGAGGACCAGGTTGCAGTAGCGTGGGATAAGAATCTTCGGGCCTCGGAGGCTGCTCTAGTAGTCGACGCTCCCTCGACTGTTGCTGATATGATGGCGTTGGCTGATGGGTATCAGTATGGATTTCCCCAACACGGATGTTAGAGGTGAGTTCTCTTATCATTTTGCCTGGTATCAGTTTTTAGCAATTTTTAGAGTCAGGGTGTTCTAATCTTCTGATTCGCAGATGATGAGGAGTGAGCATTGCAATCACATGTTGTACCAGTTTTTTAAGGCCAAATCCCTTAAGTTGGAGGCTAAGCTTCGTCTTCGGGAAGAGGAGCTTACTGCGGCTGAGACTGTCATCGCTGATAGGGATAGGGAGATATGTGAGTTGAAGAGTCTCCTCAAGGCTAAGGAGCAACAAGGCAAGGAGGAGGAGAAGCTTCGTATGGATCTTGCTATGGTTCGTAGTGATTGGAGGAGGCCAAGAAGAATTCTTCGGCTGTTACAGGTTTGATTATGTTCTCTTCCTTGCTGTTGTCCTTTACCGTAATTAGTGTTCTGTCTGAGTCTCCCTCCCCCACCCTATCTTCAGTGGGTGGAGTTCCTGAGTTAGTATGGCTTCGGAAAGAGCGGCAGCGTCAGAAATCTCGCATCGCAGAGTTGGTAGAGAAGATAAAGAGCGAGGCTGATAAGTGGAATGCTCGTGCCGATGAACATAATGCTCTGGCAGAGAAGTGGCGGGTCAGACGAGTCCAAATGATTGATTTGCAGAACCAATATAACAATGATCGTTTGTTTGATGGAACGTTGTTGTGGACGCGTGATAATCTTCGTGAATCCCGAGAACAGTCTCATCATTGGAAGCTAAAATCAATCTCTTGGAAGAAGAATTGCGTCAAGCTCGTTCTTCTCAGTCTTCTGATGTTAAAGATTACCTTCAGCGTCTTGCTAGGGAGAGAGATGACGCTAGGGCTGAGGCTGGTGCTCTCAGCAAAGCTTTAGCTGCGTCTAGGGCTGATGTGGTACGCCAAGCTGAGGCTGAGAGGAATCTTGAAGTAAATATGTATCGGCTCAACAAGGGTCTGGAGGGTTTAAACAATGAGGTCAATCATCTTCGTCACTTGGATTCAATGAAACAGGTAGAATTAGATGCGAGTCAGTACGCCCTTTCAACCCTTCAAGCGGATTATAAGAAGTTGTCAGATGAGTATGATTTTCTTGGTGAAGCCCGTGATGCTGCTGTTAACGAATATGAAATAGCTTCGGCGAGAGTCGAAGGTATATGCTTATATTATCGAGTGTGATTCTGCAATTTCCTGGACCTAACCATCTGCGTTTTTCTTTTCCTTGCAGAGCTCCAGGGACAGCTTCGTACTGCAAATGAAGAGCTTGCGGAGGCTCAATCTCAATTAGTGCATCAGGAAAGTCAGATTAATTATCATAAAGGTTTAGCTACAGCAAGGGACGAGGCTTCCCAAGCCGCTTCGAAGGAAGTGAGTCGCCTTTCCTCGTTGTTGTCAAAGGCTGAGATGATGAATACTGTTATTGCGTACAAGGCTCGGTGTCAACTAGTGGAAGAGACCAACAAAATTCTGGATAGCATTGAGTATGATCTGAAGACCGAGCATGGCCTTATCAGGAGCTATCCGCGCCGTGAGAAACCCCTCCCCTACATCTGGTTCTTCAGGCCCTTCCTCGGGTGGGAGCGTACCTTCAACGCAGAAGGGGAAGATTGCTAAACCTGCTGGTGGGGTTGAACATCCAAGTAGATTTTTGTAGAGAGTTGATCTTTGTTGATTATGAGGCTTCGTGAGATTCCTTTTGTATTTTCTTGTTTCCGCGTACCATTGCCAAGCCTGTAATCAACTTTTAATGAATTGATAATTGTTATGGTTAATTTGGAATATAACTGACTGTAATCAGGGATAGTGAAGTGTTTGGGTGCGAACCCGAAGATGTGTATCTTCGTGAACGTCTTGAGACCTGTCACCCCGCTGGCTAATCCTGGGCAGAGGATTCCCAGACGGTGGGGGTCGGGGCAGCGTTCTAGGATATGAGTTGTTTGGAATGTACGTTCATTCCGTCGACCCGCTGCCATAAGTGTAAGTGAAGTGTTTGAGTGCGAACCCGAAGATATGTGTATCTTCGTGAACGTCTTGAGACCTGTCACCCCGCTGGCTAATCCTGGGCCAGAGGATTCCCAGACGGGGGGGTCGGGGCAGCGTTCTAGGATATGAGTTGTTTGGAATGTACGTTCATTCCGTCAACCCGCTGCCATAAGATTGGTTGGGTATCTCTTTCTGCTGGATGCCTTCCCCATGGTCCTACACTTATAGACGCTGATAGGGGAGTCCCGAGAGATTGTAGGTGACTACTTTCCCCAAGTAAAATAGAACAACATTAACACCAGTGTTTACGTGGTTCGACAGCAGAGTGTCTACGTCCACGGGTGAAAGAGGGTTAAAGTGTCTATTCAGTTTGTTGAGTTACATTGAAAAGAATTCCATTGATGGAATCTCTGAGGTAGCAAATAGTAAAAAACAGGAGGATGAAGTATTGACGCGGAGGATGTATTTACAGGTGTAGGGTTCTCGTGAGGTGTTATATTTACATGCAGTCGTCTTGTTACTATGTTGCTCCATGTATTGACTTTTTTTTTGCCAAAAGTTTGCTTGATTGATAGGTTGAGGTTTGTTATTCCTCTCTCAGAGATGGAAACATGTCGATCACAAGCGTCGTTTTCTTTTTCTGGCGCTCTTCACGTAGATACAGGTCTGCGTTGCCCCTTACGGGTTCTATGGCTTGAGATATTTTGCATTCCATGGGTGTTTGAGGATCTCCCCTTTTAGGTTGCGCAGATAATAAGACCCATTTCCTGCAACATCATGTATGACGAAGGGTCCCCCCATGTTGGTGATAATTTGCCCCACTTCTTTTCTCGTTGGTACTGGGGAATGGTCCTCAGCACATACTGCCTTTCTACGAAATTTCTAAGCTTAACCCTCTTATTATACTCCCTTGCTAGTTTCCTTTGATAGTTTTCCATTTTTTGTAGTGTTGTGTCCCTCCTCTCTTATAGATCATCCAACCTTTCCAACATCATGTCCGTTGTGAGGTTCTTTTCCCATGCTTCAGTCTTCGTAGTTGGCATGATTATTTTTGTTGGGATAATAGCTTCGTTTCCATAGGTGAGTAAGAATGGGGATTCTCCCGTGGATGATCTTCGAGTTGTCCTATAAGCTCACAAAACGTTGTGTAGTTGCTCACACCAACGCTTCTTGTATTCGTCCAACTGCTTTTTGAGGATGAGTGCGAGGGTTTTGTTTGTGGCTTCTGCCTGACCATTGCTTTGAGGGTAAATTGGTGTTGACTTGTTCTTTCGAATTTTGAAAGTATCGAAGAGTAAGTCGATGTTTTTTCCCTGTAATTGCTTGCCATTGTCAGATACAATCTCAGCTGGTATGCCAAACCTGCAAATGATGTTTTGAAAAATGAATGTGAAGACATCTGCGTCTCGAATCCTTGCCAGGGCTTTAGCCTCTACCCATTTGCTGAAATAGTTCGTGGCCACTATCAAGAATCTTCTCTTCCTTGATCCTTCGATGAGGGGACCCACGATGTCTATGCCCCATTTTGAGAATGGCCAAGGGTTGTCTACTGGATTTAACATTGTTGCTGGTGCGTGGATTTTTTGGCGAAACACTGGCATTCTTCGCATCTTCGTGACATTCTTGCAGCGTCTTGTATCATTGTTGGCCAGTAGTATCCTTGAGTTTTCGCCTTATCTGCTAGGGATCTCATTCCGCTGTGATTGCCTGCGTCGTCGCGGTGTATGTCTTTCAAAATCAAATGTCCTTCGGATCTGGATATGCAACGTAATAATGGTCCGAGAAAAGATTTTTTGTACAAAATTTATTTGCTCAGATCATATCTTCCTTCCTTTGACTGTATTTTTCTGGCTTGCTTTAGATCTGAGGGTAGAATTCTTTCTTTTAGGAAAAGATGAATCTCAGATCTCCAATCTTCTTCTTTACTGAAGTATTCATCTTGAACTACCTTGGCCATGATGTCGTCTTCTTGGAAATCATCCGCGATGAATTCTCCCACGTCATCATCTGCAATATCTTTTTCTGCGTGGTTCCTCTGCTGTGCAGCACAGAGTTCTTGAATATCAATTGAAGGCTCGTAAATCCTGGTTACTTTGATTGATTTGACGTCCTCGTTTCTGAGCATCGATGATAAGTAGGCCAGGGCATCCGCGTGCTTTAGTTCCTTCCTTGCTAGGTGTCGGAATTTAATGTTTGGGATTTGTGATGCAAGTGTTTGCACCAATTCCATGTATGCTGACAATGTTCTGTCATAAACATTATATTGCAACCCTATTTGTCGGATGACCAGCTGTGAATCGCTTGTCAGACGCATGTCAGTTATGCCCATTTCTATTATCAACTGAAGGGCATGCACCACTGCTTCATATTCAACTATGTTGTTGGTATGCCCCTTGAATTCTAACATGAAAGCATGTTTGATCCTGTCTCCTGTTGGGGTGGTGATTATGATGCCTATCCCCGCCCCTTATTTATTTTTCGACCCATCTACGAAGACTTCCCATTGCCTAGGATTTTTTGGTTCCAAGATGTCTATAGGGTCTTTACCTTCGTCCATTTCTGGTAGTCCTGCTGCCTTTCGTCCTTCGATGATGACTTCTTCGCAGTTATCCAATAGTAAGTCTGCTAGGAAATATGCTAATACTTGTGACTTCTGAGAGTAACGTAGTTCATGGATGATATTGAATTGATCTAGGTGAGTATTCCATTTTGCAATTCTGCCTACTTTTCCTGCGTTTTTAAGGACTGCTTCTAGCGGAGCTTTGCATGGGACGCGGACGTAGTGAGTCAAAAAGTAAGTTCTGAGTTTCAGGGTTGCCCATACTAACGCCAAGATGAGCTGCTCGATCTTCGTGTAGTTTCTTTCTGCTGCATTCAGAGTCTTGCTGATGTAATAGATGGGCTGCTCTATCTTCGTGTTGGTTTTAACCTATACTGCGCTGACTGCATCTTCTGTTGCTGCTATGTATAGTGCCAACACTTCATCAGGGTCTGTTCTTTGTAATATAGGGATCTCAGCCATGTATTCTTTGATATTTCGAAAATCTTCCTCGCACTCTGTCGTCCATTCAAATTTTCTTCCTTTTTTGAGAATGTTAAAAAAGTGCTTACATCTGTCCGAGGACCTGGATATGAACCTTCCCGGCGCAGCCAGCGAACCGTTGAGTTTCTGAACCTCTTTTAAACTCTTTGGGGATGGCATTCTTACGATGGCTTCAATTTTAGCGGGATAGACTTCAATGCCCCTCTTCGTTACCAAATATCCGAGGAACTTTCCGGAAGTGACACCAAAAGTGCACTTCTCTGGGTTTACTTTCATGTCGTGCACTGTCATTGCTTGGAAAATATCTTTTAGGTCTTGGTGATGATCTTTGCGCAGCTTGCTTTTAACGAGCATATCATCCACATATACTTCCAGCGTACTTCCAATCCATGGTTTGAAAATTGCATCCACCATTCTTTGGTAGGTTTCCCCTGCGTTACGCAATCCAAAAGGCATTCTTACGTAGCAATAGAGGCTATGTGGTGTATAGAATGCTGTATGTTGTTGATCTTCTTCTGCTAGGAATAATTGATTGTATCCAGAGTATCCATCCATGAATGACATTTCTTCGTATCCTTCAACTGCCTCAACAAGTTGGTCAATGCTTGGCAGTGGATAGCTATCTTTAGGGCAAGCCTTGTTGAGGTTGGTGAAGTCGATGCATATCCTTACTCCGCCATTTTTATTCGGTACGATGACCATGTCAGAGATCCATGTTGGGTACTTAACTTCTTTGATGAATCCTGCGTCCAGTAGTTTGCGGAGTTCCACTTCAACTGCTCGATGGTATTCTGGAGCTACTTTGCGCACCTTCTGCCTAGGGGGGTTACCTGGTTTTATTCGAAGTTTGTGACGAACTAACTTTGGGTTAATTCCTGGCATTTCCCCTAATTTTCAAGCAAATATGTCCACGTATTCCTTTAGAAGTTTGATTAGCGCGACTTCTCTTTCTTCATCCATCAAGGTGCCTATTCTGATAATCTTCGGATTTCCCTCAGTACCTATGTTGATTTCTTTAGCTGCTTCGACAGGCGTAAACGTGGGTTTTGGTTCCCCCAAGAGAGGAACATTCTTTGATTGCTATTTGGTGTGCTCTCCGTCTTCTTTTTTCGCGGAGGTGCTGGCTTCTGCGCTGCCAGTGGTGCGCACGTTCAGGAGGCTTTTTCCGGATATGTATCTATGGTTATTTCCTTATTTTTGGCTCTTCGGGACTGGTGGTTTTGTTCCCGCTCGTTATTGATCTGATTATGTAAGGTCTGACATTCCCGCGCAGTTACTTGGTCTCCTTTAATTTCCATGACTCCCTGGGGTATTGGGAATCTGAGATATTGATGGTAAGTTGCTGCTACTCCTTTGATCTTGTGAACCCATCTTCTTACGATGATGGCGTTGTAAGGTGAAGGTGCATCTACGACGCTGAATCGAGTGTCCACTTTCATGGGACCTGCGTCTACTTGTAAGACAATGTCCCCTAGGGGCTTTGTAGCTGCACCGTTGAATCCGTAGATGGTGTAGTAAGATGACAGCAGTTGCTCGTTGTTGAGTTCCATACTTTTGAACGTGTCATAGAACAGGACGTTGACTGATCTTCCTCCATCGATGAGAATTTTCTTGACATTTCACCCTGCAATTGGGAGTGTGAGGACTAGAGGATCATTATGGTCTTCCATGTCTTCTTCCACATCGTTTGCGTCGAAGGTCATGGGCGCGTCCATCCACTGTTCGTGCTCGATTACCTCTTTCCCATCGATCTTATAAAGCTCACAATAATCTTCGAATTTTTTTCTTAATCTCTTCCCAATCTGGGCGGTTAGGGATTGTCCTTGAATCTCTGAACATGAAATCGGGTTGAGGGTGCGGTTGCCTTCTGGTAATTGAACCTGCTTGCCTCTCTTGGTTCTATCTCCGTTATCAATCTTATGTATATATTGCTTCAGGTCTCCTGCGTCGATTAGTTTTTGAATCTTCAGTTTCTGTTTGATGACCGTTGAAACAGTGGTATTCACATTATTCCTTGGATTTTTCTGATCTAGGAGGCTGCTTTTCCTTGGACCATGGTCAATCGAAGTTCTCCCTCCCTTTGATCTCTCTCAGGATGCGCGAATAACTGGTATTCAGCTTGGTATAGACTTGATCTTCAAATTTTCTATCATCTCTTGGTCTATCATCCTTTCGTTCTTTCCGTTCTGTGTGGGGAAGCTCTTATGTGATTCCTCTTTTGGACCCGCTAGCTTGATCCACGGAATTTGTGCGTGTGGGACGTTGAGTATGAGCTCTGGGATTTTCACGCTGAATTTCCTCTAACCTTGCATGATTTTCTATGATTATTCGGAGATCTCCTTCGGTGGTAGGGATGGTCCCGTGGATCTCCACAAACAAAGGACTCATCCTGTCCATCCCCCATTTGTAGCAGTTGACACTAACCACAGGATCTACGTTGCCAATAGCTTGGAAAATCTTGTGCCATCTATAAGTGTATTCTCTGATGGTCTCTTTGTATTTCATATCCAGCGAGAATAGCTTGTCCATGCCGGTATTGACAACCTTGTTGTACATGCATGTTGCCAGAAATTTTTCTGTGAGTTGGTCGTAGGAATCGATGGAGTTTAACGGCAGGTTATCGAACCATGATAACGCGGACCTTTTTAGACTTGATGGAAAGTATCTGCACAGTATGGAGTCTTCATTATCCCAACGGGACATCATTCGATTATAATATCGAAGATGAGACGCAGGATCAGCTGACCCGTCATATCAATCGAAAGCAGGGACCGAACATTTCTGCGGTATGGAAGCCCTGGCCAAGTGTGGCGTCAGCGGGGTAGTGTTTGCTTCCTTCATCACTTTCTCTAGTCTTCCGCCTCCCTGCCTGGTTTTTAGCTCCTTGATTTCTGCCAGCATCTCAGCACGCAGATTTTCCATTGCGATCTGGTGCTCTTCACGAATGGTAGATTTTGCTCTTAGGAGGGTGGTACCGTCGTAGTAGTCCGAGTTCTTGGGATTGTACTCAGGGTCTGATCTTTGGCTGATCCTTGCTCCTCTTCGGTTCAATGGAATCGAGTTGTTTTCTATCACCATTCTTCTATCTTGATTAGGTGCTATAGCCTTGGAGTTAGCTTCGTCGCGTTGGTTTTCTACCTCTGCGCTGTAAATGATTATTTTCTTGAGTGTTTGGTTCTCTTGTGATAATATATACACATCATCTGCGTATGCCTTCTGGTTCTTCCTTAATTCTGCCAGCTCGGCCATTATCTGAGCGGAATGATTTGACCCTTGATTTGGTGTTCCTGCCCGTAATCGCTCATCGGCGGCTATGGTATGTTCCTCATACACGATTTGTATTACTGGCTCTAGTGGATCTAACCGTGCACCCTGGGACCCCGACGGTTGTTGTGAGGGTTGACCTGCTACTAGAAGCGGTTGCTTGGTCGGGAAAGGTATGTTCTGTTCGTTGGTTAAGGGCATCCCATAGAGGGGTTGTTGTATTTCTGAATCTGCTACGACTTCCTGATGTTCCTGTAGTTGAGCATTGGTTATTCTGGGAGATCCAACCTTGGATCCGCCAGCTCTTGAAGCTCCTGCTTTGGCTGCCGCGGCATTTACTGTGTTTGCTGCGATGATGTTGGCATTGATGGGGGCCGTGCTTTCCGCATTATCCTGCGCCCTATCTGCTGACATCAGCTTTTCACCACTCTGCCTACTCCTAGTTATCACTGGGGTTGTCCTTGGCATCTCTTTTGACGAAGCTTTTTCCTTCCCGATATCTTTGCTTCTCTCCATCTTTTTATATTTCCCTGAAAAAGAGAGAAAAATCACGAAGACAATGGGTCCCACGTGATGTCTATTAGCGTTTTGAGTTCTTAAAGGTGTAAAATCTTGAAGATACGAAAGGCACCCATTTATGTAGATGACCGCAGATCTGTTCGAAGTTTTGATTTTCAAGGACGTGAAAACTTAGAAAATGCTTGAAAAATCAGATCTACTTAGATAAACGCGGATCTGTTCATAATTTTAGTTTTCAAAGGTGTGAAAACTTAGAAAATTCATGAAGAATAAGATCTACTTAGATAAACGCGGATCTATTCATAATTTTGGTTTTTGAAATCATGAACGGAAAAAACCGTAGTGTTCCAAACATCGTTATTTTCAGAAAACGAAGCCTGAAACAAGTCACAGGATAGGATAAATCTTTTACCGGGATGAATGTCCATGTTTCTAGCGCCAGATTGTGAACACGCAGATTAATGTCATCCGATAT
This sequence comes from Papaver somniferum, assembly GCF_003573695.1. Classification (NCBI taxonomy): domain Eukaryota; kingdom Viridiplantae; phylum Streptophyta; class Magnoliopsida; order Ranunculales; family Papaveraceae; genus Papaver; species Papaver somniferum. Next base: position 7,403,519 of record NW_020622713.1, read on the forward strand.
TCACAAACAATGCGCGCAGAGTCACGATAATACAGTAAATAGGATGCTCCTGAAGGGAATGGATTGTTAACGTCGAATCCTTGACTCAGAGTTCTAATACTCTTCCTCGTCTCATCAACTACAATCATTGTCCTTGGCTCATACAATAAGATAAATAGTGGATGAAGTATAAAATGTACGAACATGATATGCCATAAGTAACGAATTGAATATATAAAGTACAGATGCATGAACATGGACGAAACGATTAACTTATATGATTCTCACTCAGATCTCTGTCTTCGGGATTGGGTTTTTATTATATGTGTTAAGGTTACAGAAATAGTCAAATGACTTTGAGACCAATTTAAGCCTGCGTAGCAGGAGGAAACTCACTTACACTTTCTCTATTTCTCTCTCTCCTATTCTCTTCTCAATGTTCCTCCTCCTCTCTCTTCACTTGGGAGAGGGGTATATATAGGGTGGTTACATGGGGTCCACTTCTGAGTCCCGTTATAACCTTATCCTCTTGTGTCTTGTGCCGCTTACGCAGAGGTCTTCGTGTTCTTGGTCTTCTCTGCGCAGAGTCATGAATATTCAGTGCTATCTGCACTTCCTCCACATGCTGACTGACACGTATGCTGTTTGAGGGTATTTAATGCGGGTAGTTGAGATGTCTGTCCGCGGTAGACAGCTGTCCTCTGCCCCTGTCTTGTATGCGTCAGTCTGACTATCCTCAGCCGTATATCTTAGATCTTTCTGGGATAGGGTAAAGTGAATCTTGGGTTATCCTTCAGTGCTTCTCAGTGTTCTAGTGCTTCCGTCTTCCTCGATCCTCTACCGTTGGATCTGGTGGGTGGCGACGCTATCTTGATAAGGCGCGTCTGTTGGCTGTCCACGTGTGATATCATATCATGATGTTCTCAGCCGCATGTCCTCCACGTGTGTTTTTGTGGACACGTGGCGGAAGATGAAATGTGTACCTAGAGTAACTTCCTTAGTCGACTAACTTGAAGGAAAATATTGACGCTTTTTTATGTTAAAATAGGTTTGAATTAATGGCACCAACCCATTTTATCATGATTGGATTGGATGTAAACAACAAGTTGACAATAATATGGTTTGGTTTTGGCTATGGTTATGGTGAAGCGAAAAGTGAGAAAAGAGGTGTTACTGAATTTTGGCATGCTCGTGCCAGAGAATGCCAAGGAACTTCTTCGATAAGAACTAAAACTGCTTTTGCAAGGAAGGTTCCTTACGAAGTTTAGATGGCTCACTAAAGCAATAAAGGCAGTTCATCGACCAACATTCCTAGTGAGAATGAAAATTTTTACGCATCGTGAACATGTTAGACTAGAGCTTGCTAGCACTATTTATGAGAAGTTTTCGTTATTTGTTGACTAAATTCAAAACTAGATATTCATAGTGATAATACGATAACTCTAAACATAAATAAATTGGATGTTTTCCCTACAAGTCGACTCGAAAAAAAGTTCATGTTTAATCGATATGAGATTTCAAGTTTATGGTGGGTAAAAAACTCTGTTAATTTGATAGGGTTTTTATCTTCCAAAAGTGTCCTTATCATTTTCGGAATATAGTTTTTTTAAGGGTGCACACGGTACGGTTCAGCTCGGTTCTTGCCGAGGCCGAGTACCTGTACCCCCAGAGGTCGGTACTGAACCTTTGGACCGGTACCGGTACCGTGTACTTCGGTTCCGGTCCGGGACCGGTACGGGACCGGTACCAGTCGGTACCTTTTCAGCGAAAAACTGACTGCCTTTTCTTTTACCTGTTTTTTTCTATATAACAAATTCTCATTCAAAGCAACAACTAATAAGTAGCAATATTAGTAACAAACCAAACAAACAATGTCTTGAAAATCTGGAAAAAAAAGTAGCAGTAGCCACAGACACACACACTAAGTCTTGAAAATGAGAAAATCTGAAAAAAAAAAAAAAGAACAACTAGCAGTGCAGCTAGTGCTGCAGTAGTCTTGAATTTTGATCTTCTAATCCATGTCAGCAGCACTTGTGGTGTCATAAGTGTTGATAAGACCAAGTAACGCTGCAAAAAAAATAATAGCAGTTAGTAACTATTAGACTATATCTATTGTCTAATATAATAGAAACTGATTTTTATGAGCTATGTGCTATATTCCAGGGGAAGGGGAGAGATGTGCAGAATCTATAATACACCACATAGGCCAGACAGAGAGTCACTACCTTGCAACTAAAAGAGGATAATACCACAGTGACGAAAATAAGAAATTGGATCAGAATAATAAATGTTGTAAAGAAGAAAAGGAAGGTCTTCATTAGTAAAACATATTGAGGGTCATGCACCAATTTGTTACCCAGCTAGCGTTACTTACTTGTTGCAAGAAAAATTGGCATAAGGGGCGCAAGATCCCTTCCATTTAGCTGGTGGAGGACCAAACCCTTTGTCATTAAAGCTCTCAGATACCGGTGTAATCCCTTCAAATTCAATTTTACTTGATTAGCAAAGCATAAAACCATCCTAATATCAAATTTGCAAATCCTCTATTAGTGAAGTACGTACCTGTATCTATTAAGCCCGCAACTAAGTTGCTCTCCAGTTTCGCTTTTCTTTTAACATTTTTAGGAAATCCCAAGAAATCCCATGTTTTTGTTGTATGAAGTTTTCTTTGTTGATTAGGAAACACCGAAACAACACCTCACGAACCTACACAAAGAAATTAACATTAGGACTCGAAATAAAGACAGAACAATAATCCAGGTATACACAGTACCATACATACTTTCTAGTTGCTTAGCTTCGTCAGGTGATAACTTTGCGGCGAATGCATTAAAGTTGTTGACGTAACTGTGTACGATCGAATCCTTTGCAGCAAGCTCGCCGTTTTATGATCATCATCAAATTAATATTAACATCTTGGATTGTCTGAAAAATTAAAAGTGCACGAGGTAATAATTCCAGGGTGATAAGAAAATGCATGCACCTTCCAACAACATCTGGCAGAAGATTGATATGTGAATCAACAATGGAATCCTTAAAAACTGGTGAATCACCCAAATATACAATATAGAATTTCTGCAAATAATGGAAACATCAATATCAGATTCATATTCTTAATGGATACTGATTACTAAAAGATCTGATTTAACAATAATACATGCAGTAATATGTTCTCTTGTTCATTATCTCCATTGACAGTAACAGAACATGCACATACCATTTGAAGTAGAAGTAAAACACAAACAAGACGACGATGATAAGATGAAGGAAATCAACTAGTTGTTTCATTAGTAAACCAACAATCAAATAGGTAGAAATCCCTAAAACACAAATCAAAGTATCAAACAAATACAATTTTTTTAAACAGTTGGCATATGAAGAGAAACCCTTTTACATAATAAAAATAAAATCTTAGAACTACAGTAAAACAAACAAAATCCCTAATTTCAAAGTAATAACACCAATAAAATTGAATCAAAGGATTCAAAGCGATGGAGATGTTATACCTGATTCCCTGAAGATAAATCCACTTGAAGGTCTTCTACAGTTCTACCTCTACGTACAAAAACAAAACAAAAAATTAATTAAAACCCTATCATTCAAGAAATTAAAAAAAAATACGAAAGAAAGGGTTTACGGTTTACCTGATGAAGATTGAAACAACCTTGATGAAGATTGAAACAACCTTGATGAAGAAAGCAACAACCTTGATGAAGAAACGAAGATTTGAGCAACAACTGTTAACAGAGAAGAAGTTCTTCTCCTTCTCAGAGAGAGAGAGTCGGAGAAAAGAAAAAAACGAAAGAAAGGGAAGTAGTAGCGAACTGAAAGTGAAACCCTAACCCTTAGTTTATATACCCCCTTTAATCTAACGGCTAATACCGATCCCTTATCCACTGAATCTAACGGTTTATATTGTTCGGTACATTCAGTCCGGTACGGCACGGTACCTGTATTGAACCGTGTACCTGTACCTCCCAGACCTCGGTTCCTATTTTTGGGACCGGTACATGTACCTTGTACCTCGGTTCGGTCCAAAACCAGGTACGGTTCCACGATTCCGATTCGGTCCATCGGTCCGGCTCGGTTCCTGTGCATCCTTAGGTTTATTATCTAAGTCCCTCACATGGAAAAAATTCGTCCTCTAAAAGTATCCACAATGGGGTATGCTAAGTTGCTAGGGTAAAATCTAAATACCATCCTTATACACTTTTTCATCATATTGGGTCAAATGTTTAGTACGTGGGCGTTTAAACCCATCTTTATATATGGAGATGTTTAAAGCCTCTCCAGAGTTCAAAAACTAAAAGTGGATTCCATGTTGATTTTTCAAGCGGTTTAAACCCATTTTAAATTCTAAGCCGACCAAGTTTCAAACCCATCCAAGATTTGAGCGGTGTTTAAAACTACAACCCGGTTCCAAACACCACTATATGGTATACTTACCATGTGCGCTTAGCATACATGATAAGATAGTAATCTACCCTACGTACATCACTGTCAATATCAATATGGTAAAGATACCATATTAGCATGCCCAATGTGGATGCTCTTATAACATCCATCCTTTATATTGGGTACATATTTCAACCCTAACTAGTGGTATTGATGATTCTTGTTTGTTCAATGGGAATAACCACAACAAGATTTTGTTTAGTTTAAAATTTAATAGATTTTATGTGTTTAATTTAGTGCATATATATCAACCTGAAGAAACAGTTCCGGAAATCAAAAGTCTAGAAACTGAAAGATTCAAAATCAGAGTAAGACTTTGGAATAAGAAGATATTTGGCAATATAAAAACCAATGTTGAAAGATGTAAGAAACATTTGGAGTGGTGCCACAAAAATTATTTATGCAGGAATACAGGAAATGATATTAATGATGATAGAAAAGAAGTCAGATAGTGGGAAGATATTGAAGATAAGCTCTGAAAAACAAAATGCAGAGATCAGACAAATACATTAGGGGGAGAGAAGCACTAGATTCTCCCATAAAGCTTCCAGAAATAGACAAAGAATAAGTAAAATAGATATTGTTCAGGATTCTAGTGGGAACTGGCTCACTGAACCTAATGAAGTTGCTTACTTCTTTACAAACCATTTCTTGTCGATGGTTGAAGAAAATACCATCAACCCTGAAATCTTAAACCCGATTCCTAATTATATAACCTCCGAAGAAAATTCCCATCTTAACTTCATTCCTGATCCCATAAAAACTAAAAACATTCTTTTTAACATGGAAGGAGACAAGGCACCTGGATCAAATGGTTTTCCACCAAATATTTTCAAGCCAACTAGGATATTGTGGCTGAAGATATTATTCATATGTCTAATATTTCTTCAAGTCCGGTTACATGCTAAAAGAAATAAATTCCGCCTTCATATCCCTTATTCCAAAAATTGACACTCCCACTACCACAAATCATTTAAGAACTATCATTTTATGCAATACAACCTATAAGATCATATATAAACTTTTGGCTCAGAGAATGAAACGTCGCGTAGATAATCTTATCTCTCTTTTTCAATCTTCCTTCATCTCAGGAAGACAAATCTTTGAAAATATGACAATAGCTCATGAAATAATCCATAGTATGAACATCAAGAGAGGAAAAAAGGGTGAAAATGCATTATCGGAATGATAGGTGGCACATATAAGACTTTTGTTAGCATGGACTGGAAATTTCTCCTAGCTATTATGACAAAAATGGGTTTTGATGATAAATGGTGTCGAAAAATACAACAATGTATCTCAACCACAAATCTTGCAGTTCTGGTAAATGGAGTACCTGGGAAATATATCAAACCTTCTAGAGGTCTGAGATAAAGAGATCCCCTTTCTCCCCATCTTTTTATAGTCTGCATGAAATCTCTCTCCAGAACTCTAACTCGTGCTAAAGATAGGGGCATCATCAATGGAATCTCCATCTGTAAAGATGCTCCTTCTATATCCCACCTCCTCCTTATTAATGATTGGATGGTCTTTTGTCAAGCTAATACGCACAATCGCAATAATCTGGTGGAGCTATTCAAATCCTTTACTACTAGTTATTGTCAACTAATAATTTTCAACAAATCTGAGATTTTCTTTAGCAAAAATATTGATGAATAACTGGGCATCACGATAAGTATTACTATGGGAGTTCAGATGACTGACTCTCGATATAAATACCCGGGCTTACTGTTAGTTACCCACAGAAGCAAGATTATATCTTTATCTGGTTGGAAAACTACACATCTAAATCCTTTCGGCATACTAACCCTCATCAGGTCTGTTACATGAACTTCTGCCATCTATCAAATGAACTGCTTCAAGCTTCCCAAAATTACTTGTTAGGATATTAACAAAATTCAAATGGATTTCTTCTGCGAAAAATACCCGTACAACCCCGAAGGATACTATCTGCAAACCAGAAGATCTGGGAGGCCTGAGTTTCATGAACATGGAGGTTTTTAACAGTGCCATGATTACTAAATGGGATGGATAATTACACAAGATAGAGATTCTCTATTTATTTATTTTTGATCGGCAAAGAAGAGATATAATGATCAAAAAAGAGAGGTTATAAAAGAATTATACCACCCTAAATACAAAAGTAAAAGAAAAGGGAACAAAAATAAAACATAAGAGGTAACAAACTACCAACTTATGAAGAATTAAAGTAAATATTGAACCAATTTTTCATCACCTAAGAAGAGTCAACATTCTCAAAGTCCTTAATAGCCAAAGACCAAGAAAACAGGAAGTAAATTGCCTTGTTGATAATAGCTCTTGCATTGCTCCTTTTGTCTGAGAAGAATCTAGCATTCCTCTCTTTCCATATGCTCCACATAATCGTAGCAGGGATTAAATTCCACATTGCATTAATAGCATTGGTGTGCTGCAATAAGCCCCAGGCATGAAGCATGTAAACTATATCAGCAGGCATGGAGAAAAACCAATTCAACTGTCTCATAAAGTCACTCCAGACTTGTCTAGCAAAACTGCAATGAAGCAGAAGATGAGAACTATATTCAATCACATTACAGAACAAACAATCTACAGGCACATTAATATTCCTTCTTCCGAGCAAATCCTTGGTAGGCAATCTGTTGTAAGCTAACAACCAGAGGAAAAAACCTATTTTTGGAGGGCATTTAATTTTCCAAATGAGATTGAAAATTAGACCTGAAGGTAGAGAAGTATCTTGTTCTGTCAAAATCTCATAGACAGAACTGACTGAAAACTGGTTGTTTTTTTGTAAGGGACCATTGTAGCTCGTCATCTTGATTGTGGTTGAATCTAAAAGTATCCAAATCAACAGTCAAAAGATTTAACTCCACTCTTACTGCAACATTTAGTCTTCTAGGAATGTGCAGATTCCATATCACCTCGTTACCAACCAAAGAGCCCACCTCAGTAACTGACAATTTCTTTGCTCTAGAAATAACATACATATTAGGATAACAGATTTTGATTGGATTTTGGTAAAGCCAATTGTCATCCCAAAATCTACAGAGAATACCATATTAACCTTGATTTTTATGTACTTCAAAAAAGTAGGATGAAACTTCATTATTACTCTCCAAACTGACTTCCCATAAGTGCAAGTAGGGAATTTAGAAACCCAAGTAACCTCTCCAGAAATCATATTTTTCTTCAACAATCTGTCTCCATACAGCTTTATCTTCTATAACATATCTCCAAGACCATTTTGTAAGCAGAGCATGATTGACCTGTCTGAGATTCTCTATTATCCCTCATTATATCTGTGACGTTACATCATAAAGAAAAGTGCTCTCGATATGGATACAAAGACTAACACCGGAGATTTCCTCGATTTGGAAAAGGATATTAGGTGGAATTGACAACATTCAGAAGTACAGCTCTTGGCATGTTGCGAAGTCTCTTGCTTTTGACTAATTTGCTTCTTACTTAAGTTGAAAAACAACTTTTTAATGGGCTCTAGTTAATCTCCCGGTTGTCCACATGACTCAAAATACCCAGGCTTTTCAGTTTGGCCCTCCTCATTTGTAAGAACTTCGATATCCAATATCCTACATTCCTACTAGTTGGCAGGGCGAATGTAACATTTCCCTTTCCTGTAACCCGCAAATCTCGACCAGAAAAATATCCCCTATGTATTACTCGAATGCTGCTTTGTAATCGGGGTTTAGGCTCTTCTTAAATTCTTCAAACGCAAACCCTAACCCTGACTATAATAATCCAATCAATGTTTCATCTAACCCGTCCTCCAGGACCGAACCGAACTCAAAATCTAGATCAATGTTTTCCAGATTCAGTTGCAGAGATGATCATTCCCCTCTCTGAGCTCTCTCTTTCCTCCTCCTCCTCGACGGGAAGTATGGTTGGTTCTACTGTGGCTATGTCTGAAATGGATATCGCTGAAGAAAAGTTTGCTGGCTGCAGTAGAATACCAGACATAGAACGTAATCTATCCCACAATGCTTTTCCTGACAGTGCGGATAACTCACACGGATCAATCGAAGATATAGAAATTCCTTTAAAATACTTGGATAGTTTGTCGTCAGATTGGGATAACAGGAACAACGATGACGACGCACCCATCCGATGTAAAATCAAGGTATTCACTCATCCATTTGTTTCCAGCAAGGTGCAGTGAAGTTTTGAATTTAGTTCCTGAATAATAATTTTCTTTTTCTTTGACCCGCGACACGATTTCAATCTTTGGAATTCTAGTGTATCGTGTATGGCATAACAGATTTTGGGTTTAAGAATAGCACAACGTATGGCTATTTCGTCAATGTTGCCGATGGGAGCCGCGAGTCCATGGTTTGCATCCCCCGCAAGGTGAGCTTAAAACGAACCTTCTATTAATCTCTTTTCGGAGTACCTCTATTTAATGGATAATCTTATATGCAATGAGTTTTACATATTATTCAGATTGCAGAAAAGCATTATTCTCCGAAGCAGGGCTGTGTCATGTCTGACTTGGACTTGAAGACCAAGTTGTGCAGTTTTCAGGTATTGTTCTTTAGTTTTAATCCCTCTAGGTGTCACTCACTTAGAACTCTAAACCTGATAAAAAATGTTACTCCTTTGGAATGTTTTGTAAATGACCAAGAATAAGAAGGAATTCTGTTATCCGAGTTCTATTTCAGGTTACAATGCTCGTAGAGATGACCAAAGACTCTAATCTCCCGGTCGCCCTTGAGATAAATGATGAACAGATTTCATTTGATTTCCGGTGGTTTCTTGGACCACAACGTAGTAAGATGCATCCTGGCTTCTGAAACAGGCTTGCAATGATAGATCACCTTAGTCCGGAATGGAGCCACGAAATGATTTCCATCAACAAATGTTGAATGAACAACTAATGCACTTGTAACACTTGGGGATAGACTCGGATCAATAATCATGAAAATATTTACTGTTGTTCTCTTGATATTATTTATCCTTGCTTAATTGGGGCCAAACATTTTAATTGGGGCCTTGCACTAGAGGACAAAAAAGGTTACCCAATCCTAATTTGGGTCACCCCTTAAAAAATATTTTCTAAATGGCTAAAATGCCCCTGTGTGATTAGTATTCAGAATTGGTTAAGTTGATTTGTGTGGTAAGTGTGTTTAGATTAAAATCTGATTTTGGGATAAAATTTGGGGAAATTTTAGTTTTGTGTTTTTATGTGTTGAGAAGAAGAGAAGGAGTTTTGAGAGGAAAAACTAGGGTTTTTAGAAATGAGTGATTCAAGTGGAGGGAATGAGGTTGGTGAAGCTTCAAATAACAGCCATGATTGTGTTGATGGTAATATTATCTCAACTAATCCCGTAGATTGGATGTTTGATGAAGAGATGTTAATAGAGGAAGCCATGAATAATGGTGCAAATGAAGAACCTATTGCTCAAAATCAAGGAACCGATCCTCGAAATGAAGAATCCGGAGCTCAAAACAATGAGGTAAACTTCCTATACTTTTCAAATCGTCTGAATGGTGCTCCAAGTGGTCGATTCATGGTCACTATGAAACTACTCAGGGTGAGGGTCGTTAGAGTCGGGTGTTGCATAAACTAACGACTCTCCAAAGTCGTCAGTGAATTGAAACTACCAATGACGACTTAAACCTGGAACTTTTCCATGTTATGAAAAATCGCTAGGTTGGTGTGATAAACACTGACGACTCTTTTGGCTAGGTCACAAAGGGTCGTTAATTTTTTTGTTTACAGACGAGCGACTCTAAAATCAAAACTCTCAGTAAATAGAACTCTTAGAGTTGTCGTATATGTATTCATAGAAGACGACGATCCTATCCAGCCATTACAAATTCTATACAGAGTCGTTATGTTTCTTAGTTAATATACTAATGACCCTAGCACTGGATTATCTTAATTTTTGATTTCATAAAATCATTTCATTGAATCGTAAAAGGCATACATCTTGCATAGCGTTGCATTGAAGGAAATGAAATAAAGTAGATAATAACGGTGCACTGATACACTTAACCATAAATGGCGTAATTATACATAGTTCCTTCCAAGATAAAGTAGCAATCGTCGAACTCAAATTTTCTCCCACGAAGCACCCCATATCGCGCATTAGCCTTCCCCAACTGAAAACACAAAACAAAAACTTAGTTAGTATTGTTCAAAGGTTATGATAAGTTTTACCTCTTGTTTAAATACTTACTCTTATAACACCCAACATATTGGGCATGGCTTCTCTTACGACCTTAATTTCTCTTTTGAAAGCATCGCATTCCAATTTTATCTCCTTGAACCGTTCCTTGACGAGTTTTAAAGACCTTGAGTTGCGATTTCCTTCTAACGCCACAAAAACGATGAATACACGGTTCCACCAAGCATACGATGTTTGATCAATGTCTTTGTCTTGATCTTCGAAGTGTTTTGTGACTGTTTTCCAAGCTCTCACTAGTGTAGCACGGATTAGGGTAACAGGGATAGGTTTAAGTTTCGTCAGAAACTTAATAGAAAACTGATTCTAGGATCAAGATTCTAAAGGTAAAGATTGATAATCAATTTTGATAATAAAATAATAACATGTGTTCTCTAAACAAGAAGGCATAGCCTTTAAATAGGTTCTACAAGAACCGACTAAAAGAAAGCAAAGGAAATTCTACCTAAACTAGGAAAGTAAAGGACTTGCGGAGCAAGTAAACTAAAACAGAAGTAAGGGATCAACAATAATTGTTGATACAAACGAAAAAGGGTCAACTATAATAGTTGGCACGTTATAGGAAGATGTCCTACATCACTCACAATGGCACAATTTTCCTCAGCAGTGTAGGGAATACTCATGGTGTTTCCTCTTCTTTTTCCTCTTGGATGATAAATAAATGAGAATGAATGTAAAGATTGAGAATTATGGTTTTGGTGAAGAAGGGGTGAGATATGGGTCTCTATTTATAGAAATTTACGATCCAACAGTCACTTTTTTGAATTTTTAACCGTTGCCCGACTCAACCACATTTGGTGAATTCAAAATTCACATTAACTGCTACAAGGGTCGTTACAGGATATATCAATTGTGTGACGACTCTCGCAGGTGACAAGGGTCGTTTTTTTGTATGTTTATTGGCTGACGACTCTAGTATGAAAAAGTCTCTGTGTTTAGTGACATTTAGAGTTGTTAATATTAGTTTATCCATAAATGACGACTCTTGTATAATATTACAAATAACTTAACAGTCGTCATTTGTTTATGTATAACCCACGACGACCCTTGTTTGGAATATTTACTGAAAAGATATTTGAACTCGTTTTATTTAATTGAAAAAAAAACATACATCTACTATGAAACAAAATAGAAGGAAAACACATAAAATTGTTCAATACATTGCGATAGAAAATCTAATCTATACGAGATTAATTATATTGGGTGAATTGCCATTCAACTTCCTCCAAGAGAGTGTAGTAGTCCTCGTGCAAAAACTCATGGTCGTACCTTAATTCGTATTGGGTCCGACCCAAAGAACACTGGAAAAACAATTATTTTAATAAGTTAGCGATGTTGAATAATCATAATCAAATAAATAATTTCTGATGAATGGCCTATTGATTCACAAACTTACTCTACTCATGCGGTCTTCGTTTGTCATAACGTCCTTACGAGCTTTCAATTCATTTCTCAGCAATACGCATTCATTGTATAAATAAGCGTACCTTTCCCTTATTTGCGAGAGCGTCCTCCGATAACGATTTCCGTTTAGTGCTTTAAAAAGCTTAAACACACGTTTCCGCCAAGCATTCGTGGTTTGATCATGCCCAAGGTAAGGCCCTCTTGTTGGGTCTTCATTACTGGTCACCCATTGCGCTTCCTCAACGGAGTGCTTTGTGAGAGTGGTGTGTGCTCTAAAAATAGCAATATCTTCTAGACGACCGAACTGAGTTGGATCCATTTTTAGTGTTTGAAAGTGATGGGTGACTGATTTAGGATGATTGAAAGTGATGGATGAATAAGTTTGGAAGAGATAGGTGTCTATTTATAGCAAAAAAGTACCCAACGACTAGTTTTTTTTAATAAAAAACGGTTAATTCTGCAATAACTGCTCTTACTAGTCAAAGTTACCATTGATTTTCAAAGTCTACAATAACTTCTTACAGAGTTGTCAAGCTAGATATATATACCGTAACGACTCTAGGTGAAAAATACTAGAATGGTTTATTTGTCCAAGTAGAGTCGTCTATGTATAAAAAGGGTCGTCATGTACCGAGACAAGAGTCGTTGTGCTGCAGAATTCAAGCTGACGAAGGTTAGTGTTGTTAACCTGCAAATAAAGTTGACGACTGTTAGGGTCGTCGTTCTGCAAATGAAAAGATGACGACCCTATGCATGGTAAAGCAAAATAAACCACAGGGTCGTCATGTTAACATATAATATATTGATGATTGTTTAATGATATTTTTTCTTTTATCTGTAGTTGGTTGTACGGGAGAGCTCTCAACCTGAACCCGTCTCTACTATCGGTCTGGATACCTCCCAAGACTATATGATCGA